>NW_019154096.1:33907348-34019351 GCF_002288905.1 Enhydra lutris kenyoni | reverse complement strand
TAAAATAAAATAAAATAAAATAAAATAAAATAAAATAAAATAAAATAAAATAAAAGGTGTTCAGATCCAGGCACTCAGATGCTTCTGCCTACTTTCATGGATGAAGGTGCAAATGATAGTAAAGTGACTCCCTCTTTAGAGCAACCATTTCTATATGAATTCCTGTCTTTCATGCAAGAAGAATTTGTATGGAGACTGTCTAAGGTCTATACACTATTCAGTTCTCAGTTTGGCTTCTTCTCTCTTAAATTTGTCCATTATCCGTGCATGAAATTTGTGCATCTTGGCCATCTCCTCCCTGCTGTTCATAGTAGGACGCTTGATCCCTTTTGTAAATGGACGGTTGGCAGGGTTGTTTTTATTTATTTGTTTGTTGTTTTTGTTTCTGTTTTGCTTCATTGCTTGAGATATGGCTGGAACACTGCTTAGTTTTCAAGCTGTATCTCCTGGTACATACACAAGGCATTCATATCCATGCTGAAATGGCTAATTATAACATCACTTTAGGGGCTTAGTTAAAAGACTTTCCATGAACGCCCCCTTGCAGCAAAAACATTTTCACTCCTCAATTTATTCTTTATGAGTAGTTATTTTTCACAAGAGATCAAGCCAATATTGTTTCAATTTTTTTCCTTATAGAATGAGAGAGAAAGGCTAAGTTGTAGTTTGTTGGGTTTGTGATCTAGAAATAATTATTTTTTTGGTTGTCTCTCATCTTCCTTATGTGTCTATCAAGGACATATTTCTCAGAATTTAATCTATCTTCTAAGAATTTAGTCCTCTCTTGAATCTATCATACTTCCTTCTTCTCCTTGACTACTAATAATTCATAGATAAGTCTTGTCTTCAATTGCTGTAGCTTCCTATAGTTTTTATGTCCTGATAAATTTTCCCCCTTACGTTGTGCATTCTGACTTAAGCCATTAAGCCAAGTGATCCTACAAAGCACCATGAGTTGGAGTTTAGTATAAGCAAGCCAGAGTCCCTTATCTTCACTGGTGATAATGGCTGAAGGATTCTTCCTTTCTTTCACCTTTTGTGCCTTCTTCTATCCAAGTGGACCCTTTGATTTTCATATATGCTCAGTTCCACTTTTCAACTTGTAATTGTTCCCTCTGCTACCTCCTCTGCCTCCTCCTCCTCCCCTGCTCTTCCA
This sequence comes from Enhydra lutris kenyoni, assembly GCF_002288905.1. Lineage (NCBI taxonomy): Eukaryota > Metazoa > Chordata > Mammalia > Carnivora > Mustelidae > Enhydra > Enhydra lutris. The sequence continues at coordinate 34,018,195 of NW_019154096.1, read as the reverse complement.
CCTCCACCTCCTTCCTCTCTGCCCTCATCATCCTTCTCTTTCTTTTTCTTCTCCTTCCTCTTCTTCTTCTCCTTCTCCTCCTCCTTCTTCCTGACTTAATCTTGATCTTGCCCTACTTCTGAGATTTTTAAAAAAATTCTTGCTACTAGTTCTTTCCACTTCTGGTTTCTTTAAGCAACATCACGTGTTAGACTATCAGCGCCCTGGTATTTAAATCCTCACCTTGAGCAGTGTTCTAGCTGGTTTTGTTGGACATTATCAAATTCTTATTCTGTTACTTTCTTTTAATAGTCTTATTTCCTCTCTTCTTTTTATTGTATGCTGCCCAGTTTTATTTTTTAAAACTAGGCAGCAAGTAGATAATAATGCATTTACTTTATACATCAAATGCTTGAGCCAAAAACACCCATCTAAACTCTAATACAACTATCTCAAACTCTACCAGCCAACATGTAGTCACAGAGAGATCACTATCTTAGAGAAGGACAAAGTTGGAGAATGAAATGATCTTGGTATCTCCCTCTTCTCCCTGCTGAGTTCGAAGGACCATTATCTTTTGAATATAACAACTTAAAATCAAGTCTTTCCTTCCAAGGCAGAAAAAAAAAAAAGCAGTGCTTAGTATGATAAAATCTCATGACAAAGAAACAATGAAAAGTCTACAGAACTTATTAACATGTGGTAATGAATTTGTGTACAGTGTATGCATGAAACTAAACATTATTAATTGGGAGTAATTAGAGGAGAGAGACACAATTTCACTTGACTTTCAAACTTTTAGATATTAGAAGAGGTTCAAACAAATACAATTTTATCATTATAAATATATCCACAAGCACAAACTACAGGTAAATTACTTCTAGATTGATTTCCTGCCAGATTTGATTTAATAATTAAAGTGTTCCTTATTCTTAAATGTTTCTTTAAAATGGCCAGGATGATGAATAAGACACAATATTTTCCTCAAGCAACTTGTAGTCTAGAAAGCAAATAGATAGAATTCTATACAAGCACACCAACAAGGATCAAAGCTTGATACCAACAGTGGTCCCAGATAAGGAGCACACAGAGTCCTATGAAGAATGCAAGAAAGTGACCTCACTTGCAAGGGAGCTGCGAACTTATGCACTGTGCTTGCACAATAAATGTTTCATTTCAGCCACATATTGTGTTGTGTGTCAGAGTATTATGGAAAATTTTAAGAAAGAGTTGGAAAGGACCTTAGAACAGACATATTTTAATTAATTGATTGATTAATTTTTTTAAAATAGGCCCCACATCCAGCATGGAACCCAACACAGGGCTTGATCTCAGGAAACTGAGATCAAGCCCTGAGTTGAGATCCAGAGTTAGAGGCTTAACCAACTGTGCCACCCAGGTGCCCTGGAACAAACATATTTTATAACACCTGTTATATTTAAACACCTCAACTTTCAGGGCTTCCTCTGTCTTCTGCTTCATCTTTGTCATCTAAAATGTACAATAACAGTGAACTGGATAAAATAAGCCACCACTCACTTTATGTTAAACTGGATTGGTTTAAAAAGGTGTGTTGAGGCCACACTGTGGAATTCTGGTTTCATGATCTGTTGTGACATCAGCTGTCACCACATCCTATAAATCACTCACATTGGCTGAATGGGTCCAACCGGAGCTGTTAGGATGAAAATTGAATGTATTCATTCATCCAGAAGTGGTAATTGGACATCTATTATGTGGCAGGCCTTTAACTAGTTACCAGGATGAAAACCAGTCAAAATAATAATTAAAATAATTCCAATCTTTTACTTGTATCTGTCAAAAAAACTTAATCATATTACAATAAATTTGACAATACATATCTCTTCTCCTTTCTTCCCAACTTCCTCTAGCCCAAGGCTGCTCAGGAGCTAACTGCCCATCAACACTCTGAGGCTCTGCCTCCATCCACACAGCCCCTCCCTGGTGGCCTCTTTATTCCTCTTTCTCCCACCTTCTCAGATCTGTACCATATAGATCAACTTAGCCTCATTCTTGTTCAGCTACCCCCTCACCCCATATCTCAGGTCCAGCCCTCCTCTGCTCATCTTTTGGATACATCTGGAAGTCCTAAAATCCATTTTTGTAGGAAGTTACACATTTGAGAGGGTGGGGGAGGATGGAGAAGTCAAACGGGTAAACATAACATTGTCCCAAGGAACTGGGAGGCGCATAGGTTGGGAGGTGGCTAGAGCATCATACATTCCCATTTTGTTCCCTCCCTTAACTGCCATCCCTTCATCTACTTATGTTTCACCATGACACAGTGTTCTCCAGGTCAATCCTTGCAGACCTTCTCTTTCACACACGGGAATGCACATACACCCTCCCCCCAAATAGAATGTGACTCCTGAAAGTTACAATTATTTCTATGGTAGTACACCTCCTTATTAAGATGCATGTAGATAAACCAGGCGTAGTCTGTTTATAACCTTCTACATATCTTTCCTTCAGACTTGAAATTGGTGGGTGGATGGCTTCTCGGAGAACAGACACAACACTATAGGTATCTCCCACTCAGAATCTCTGTGTATTAAACTTGCTCAAGGGTATGTGCTTACCAGTTGACAACCCTCCCAGTTTCTGGCTGCCACTAGCTGTCCCTCCTAGCCAATGCTGAAATGCAATCACACTTTCTGTCCTTCTTGGGGTCTCTGGGGTGTAAATGGCTAGATTCTCTGGTACACCACCAGTGTGAGCAAATTAGAGGGGACTATTTCCAACCTCGTATTGATTTTGCCTCTGGGTGTGTCTGTGACTCTAATGGGGGTTGAGGGACTTGTTTATTCATACTAAATCAGACATGGCTTCTTGGTGGCATTTCTTTAGGAATCAGAGTTGTAGCTGCGATATTATTTCAGCCTTGTCCTACCCTCAGAGTGCCTCAGGTCTAAAATTCATTACTCATCCCTGCTTCCCAGTCACCACATCCCCCTTTGTCTTGTGTCTGGATTGATTTCATCAATGGGAAAATTTGAGGCTCTCTGTAGTAATAATGTAGTCCAATATATTTTATTAATGTTGTGGCAAATATACCCCATGGTGACCCTTGACAAGTCATGACCCTTGCGTCATCCCCTCCCATGTCTGCTGTGGAAACTGTGACCTTCCTCTTACCAATCCAATATGGCAAAGGTGATGGGATGTCATTCCCATGGTTATGGTACATTGTGTGGTAAAGATGAAAGGATCTTACAGATGTAATTAAGGTTCCTAATCTGTTGACTCTGAGTTAGTTAAAAGGCAGATTATCCTAGGGGGGGTCTCACCATATCAAAAAATTAAAGCTTATTAAAAATAAGCTTTTTAAAAGAGGAGTCAGTGTATCCCTAAAGTTAGGAGCTCCTAAGAGCAGAGACTGTCATTCATTCATTCATTCTCTCTCTCTCTCTCTCCTCCCCCTTTCTCACTGTCTTTGATGAGTCAAACTGCCATGAATTCCACAGTTATAAGAGCCCAAGCTCTGTCAACAACCTGAGGGAGCTTAGAAGTAGATCCTTCTTCATTCAAATCACCAAATAGAAGCATAGTCTACTCAACACCTTGATCTAAGCCTTGTGAAATTCTGAGCTCAGGACCCAGGTAACTAGTGCCCAAACTCCTGATCCACAGAAATTGTGTGATAAGAAATGAGGACAGTTTTAGGCTGCTAAATGTGTGGTAATTTGTTATGTAGAATGTGATATCACTACTCATATTAAATGCACTCAACTTAGCTGCTTATGAGTAACCAGAAGTCTTTATTCTGCAACCCATCCAAATGTTATGTACTCCTATTTTTTTTTTTAATTTACTTGCTTTTGGTCTAAGTAGAAAAATGGAGGGCACTTATCCCTGTTGCTGTCATAAAGCTATTTTTTTGGCATAAGAATTGTATTACTATCATTCATTCCTTTCAGTATTCTTCAAAAAAGATTATCAGTCATATGGTCCCTAAAGTGTTTTTGCATATAATCAATAATATTTCTACCTCTCTGAGCCTGAGCCTCTTTATCATTGTTCTATGGATTATTTTTGCATCAACACCGAATCCCAACAACAAACTGCCTCTTTTCTTTGTAGCTTTGAAGTTTCATTATTCCGGTCATGCTCCTAGTAGTAGATGGGGCTCAAGTTTTCTTGTTCTGGGACCATGTGTCTTACTGTTTTCTTCTCAGAGTGGACAGTGAGAGTGAGGGAGAGCAAATGTACACATGATATCTCTTAGCATTTCCACTCAGAGGTGGCAGAAGGTTATTTTTGCCCACATTGCATTTCTCAGAGCACTATGGACTGAATTGTGTGCCCTCTAAAATTCATATGTATAAGCCTTAATGCCCAGTTTGACTATGTCTGGAGATGGGGTTTTTGGGAGGTGATTAGGTCATGAGGATGGAGCTCTCATGATGGGATTAGTGTCTTTATAAAACATAAGATCGTGAGATCTCTCTTTCTCCCACTCTTCCTCTCTCTGTCTCTCTCTCTCTCTCTGCCATGTGAGGATATAGCGAGAAAGCAGCCATCTGCAAGCCAGGAGGAGAGTCCTCACCAGAATCCAACCATTCTGGCACCCTGATCTCAGACTTCTAGCCTCCGGAGCTGTGAGAAATAAATTTTTGCTGTTTAAGTCACACATCTATGGTATTTTGTTGTGGTAGTCCCAGCTGACTAAGACACAGAGTAAGACACTTGGCAAAACCCAGTGTTTTGCAGACAGAGTAGATTTCAACCCACAGGTGTGGAAGGGAGGAGGAGTATATTTGTTAATAGCACAATGAAGATTATTAACAGGTGCCAAGATCACGTTTCAGCTCTTGGTATGCTATCTATCACTGATGTCTTAACTTTAAATTTACTAGTAACCTGTGTCCTCAACATTCCAGAGTCCAATAGATTATCTGATGTTGATCATGAAAGCAAAGCAAAAGTCTTAAACAGATAAAATAGATAAGATCTTCTCAGGATATCCATGTGCCATCCTTTAGTATCTAAAGAAATCTGGAGGAAAAATAAAACAACACAGACCACAAGAACTAGCCATACAGTTCATGCTTTATAAGATACTTTGCTAAGTCTTGCTTAAGTTAGAGAACATATTGCATAAGTTTGCATGTCTGGTTAAAATTTTAAGAACTAAATAGAATCTTTTTCCAAACACTAAGCATATTACTCAAATTACTTGGATATCAGCTCGAGAACTCTTCAACATTTTTGTGTAATCCCTGGTTTGATGGACCCTTCCTCATCTGTTCCATTGCTCCAACAGCTTAGCCATGGAGATGAAAATATACTTGTTCCTCACATTTACAGTGACAGCTTTCATTCTGATAGAGTATAGCTAGGTGCTGGAGCTGAAATCCCAAATCCTGTATGGTAGTTCTTCAGCATAGTACCCCACTGTCCATTGAGATAAAAAGGGACCTACTCAGACCTGGAGATTATCTTTGAGGAGCTACCATTTGATATCTTTGAAGAGCATCAAAACAGTAGCAGCAGCAATGGCGCCATCTGAGCATTTTCTATGGGCCAGGCATCCAACTTACATACTCACTCACTCACTCACTCACTCACGTGATCTTGTTCCCGGTTTCTTCATTGATAATCTGAGAATAAAGATAACAATGATAGAGCAATGGCAGCTGCTGCTCAACTTCCTCAGTGACAGAGACATTAGAGGGATAAAAAGTCTAAGGATGTGTCGTTTCCAGGATCTGCCACATTTGCCAGAAGGATTTGCATTTGTAATCAGGACTGTTTCAAAGGCCCTCTTTCCCTCATCGACAGGGTTCCCACAAGGCTGTTCCAAATATCAGCTCAGCATCCCTTTGGCAAATACATTACAAATCTTAACATTTCTTCTTCTCCTCCCCCCCTTTTTTTAACATATAATGTATTATTTGCTTCAGGAGTACAGGTCTGTGAATCATCATTCTTACACAATTCACGGCACTCACCATAGCATACACCTTCCCCAATGTCCAAAACCCAGCCATTCTATCCCTACCCCTCTACCCCCCAGCAACCCTGTTTTTTTCATGAGACTAAGAGTCTCTTATGCTTTGTCTCCCTCCTGATCCCATCTTGCTTCATTTTTCCCTCCCTTCCTCCCACAACCCTTCACCATGCCTCTCAAATTCCTCATACCAGAGAGATCATATGGTAATTGTTTTCCTCTGATTGATTTATTTCGCTCATCATATCCTCTAGTTCCATGCATGTTGTTGCAAATGTCAAGAATTTGGGGTTTTTTGATGGCTGCATAGTATTCCATTGGCTGTATATACCACATCTTCTTTATCCATTCATCTGTTGATGGACATCTAGGCTCTTTCCATAGTTTGGCTATTGTGGACATTGCTGCTATACACATTTGGGTGCATGTGCCCCTTTGGATCCCTATATTTGTGTCTTTAGGGTAAATATCCAATAGTGCGATTACTGGGTCATAGAGTGTATATATGTATATATATACATATATATATAGAAAGAGAGAGAGGGAGAGAGAGAGAGAGAGAGAGACTGGTGAATAGAATATATATAGACTGGTGAATAGAACAGAGCCACACCCTTGATTTTGGGTGTATTTTGGTCTGTTAGAAGAAACTGCCTCCCAAAATTTTAAAGAAAGAAAAACTTCTATCTATATGAAAATAAGGGTAAACATGATGAAGGGATGGAATAAGACTGTAAATTTAAAAAGATTCTAAAAAAGGAATTGGTAAGATAAGAAGTTGGTTGAAAAAAGAAAAAGAAAAGAGGAAAGAATGTGACCAGACTGGAGACTAGAGCAAAGCCAAACACTAGATTTAGGATATATTTTGATCTGTTAGAAGAAACTGTATCCCAAAATTTTAAAGAGAGGAAAACCTATATGTATACAAAAAATAAGGTTAAATACAATGAAGGGATAGAATACGACTATAACAATGAAAATTTAAAAAGATTTTTAAAAAGGTATTGATAAGATAAAATAGTTTTAAAAAGTTAAAATAGGAAAGAGGAAAAATTAAAAAATAGAAAAAGAAAAAATAAAATTAAAAAAATTTAACTTTGAAAGACTAAAGAATCATGGGGGAAAAAGCCATGAATTCTATGTATCGCATTCCCTTTGCTCTGAAGTTCTGCAGTTTTCATTGATCAGTGAACTTGGTCTTGGACGGATGTTCTTGCTGATCTTCCTGTTGCAGTGATTCTCAAATGTCTTTGCCCAAGGTGGCATTGCACTGCCCTTGCCAGGGGCCAGGCTAAGCAGTCTGCTCAGTTTTGCTCTTGGGAGCTTTTGTTCCGTGAATGCTTTCCATAGATCTCTGGAGGACAGGAATGAAAATGGCGGCTTCTTAATCTCTGGCCCCGTAGTTGCTGAGAGCTTGGGGCCCCACTCCTCCATGCGCCCTCAGAGAAAAGTGGTCAGTCCCTCCCATCTCCCTGGTCTCCAGTCGCACTCTGTGCTTACCTGGCCTGTGACTGAGCGTTTCTACCTCTAGCACACAGTCCTGTTTGGAGTCTCCAAACCCACCTGATTCCTGCAGTGCGCTCCCGTGCCACTCATCCCGGAGGAGGAAGGGGGTGGTGTCTCTCTGGATTTGCCAATTGTAGGGTCCCTGCTTGAAGAGCAGTGGCCCAACTATGACTTGGATCACTGTTTAAGGTAACCCCAAGCTGAGAGCTTACTCCTCGGCTCTGTCTCTGTAGTGGGCTTCCCCGCTCTGACACCTGAGAGCTCTGCCACACTCAGACACTCCTGGTCTTTTTGTGACCCCGCAGGTCCTGAGACCACACTGTCCCAGCGAGGGCTCCACACCCCCACCCCCCAACCCTGCACTTTAGCCTCTGGAGTGATGTCCCTCAGTGGAGCAGATTTCTAAAAGTTCGAATTTTGTGCTCTGCTGCTCCACCACTTGCTGGGAGCCGGCCCATCCCCCCATGGCCTATCTTCCTGAATGCTGCCTCGGATTCACTTCTCTGCATGTCCTACCTTCTAGAAAGTGGTCACTTTTCTGTTCCTTGAATTGCTGCTCTTCTCTTCTATCTCCTGTTGAGTTTGTAGGTGTTCAGAATGGTTTGGTGACCATCTAGCTGAACTCCTGGGACCTGATGATGTTTAGATCTCCTACTCCTGTGCCACCTTGCCCCTCCCCTCAACTCTTAACATTTCAGTAGAATTTTAATACTAAAAGCCGCTTTTACAAACATTATCTCATTTAAGACTCACTAAAACCCTAGAGCAAAGAAACTTGAAAGACCTTAGCAACACTTGCAGGAAAGCATGCCACATGCTAGGTCCCCCATCAGGTGAAGGAAGAGAGGCTTAGATTCATACCCTTATGCTGTGTGGTCCCTTTGCAGCCCACCACCCGAGCCTACCTTCTCAAAGCCTTGGCCTGGGAGCCACCTGGCCTAAATAGGAAATCTATTTCTACCACTCACTCTGTGTGTGGCCCTGGGAAAGTCACAGGACCCCTCTTAGTATCTGTTTCTGCTTAAAAGATGGTTAAGAAATCCCCATCCCATAGAGTTGATGTTAAAGACACTTTTGCAAACTTGCAACTGTTTGTTGCAAGGTTCGTGGGAGTTCATCACACAGAGGTTCGTGGGAGTTCATCACACAAATGTAGAATGTGAGTGTAGTGTTTTCCCGAGATTTAGGCCTCATTTCCATACTGACAGAGTGATAGTTATTGCCTGATCATTCCTTTCCACAGTTTGACTCACCATCTCGAAGTAGGAGCCTAATAGAAATGTACAGACAACTTTTAGCCATTGATAAATATTTAAACATAAGACTTGACTTTATTTTTCAGTTTAGGAAGGCTTTTTCAATATCTCTTGAATTCTTCTACTTATTTTAATATCTTTTCCACACTCTTGCAGATGAAGAAGAGCTAATAAAATAAGAGCATTCATTTCACTTCCTTAGCAGTATTTTTTTTTTTTTAAAGAAAGAGTGTGAGTGGGGGCAGGGGTCAAGGAAGAGGGAAGAGAATCTCAAGCAGATTCCACACGCAGTGTGGAGCCTGTCACAGGGCCAGATCTCACGACCCGAGATCATGACATGGACTGAAATCAAGAGTTGGCAGCTTAACTGACGAAGCCACCCAGGCACCCTTAGTAGTAAATTTTTAATAAATAGAGAAAGTTGCATAGTCAGGGTAGATAATTGTGCTGTTTTTTATTTCCTCAATGCTCTGCCCAAGCTTAAAGTGCATTTTATCCACTTAAGCTTCATTTTCATTTTGTGGATCATGAAATTAATGTAACCATAGAATTGATTAAATTATAAAGTGCCATAAGGTATTTTATATTATTATTATTGTTTCAAAGAGTACTTCCTAGTTTAACTGAACCTGCTTAGGGACTTCAGACTTAAAGCAGAAGTCAACAAATGTCTGCTTCTGTAAAGTTCTTTAATTCCTTTCTTCAAAAAACTTTATATTCTGGTGAAAAAAAATGTAACTTCAACCAACCAGCTCAGTACTTTTGATCAAGTGCTTCGTCTACACAAAATACATAAAGTAAATACACAGTACATAATACATAATACATAAAGTAAATACACAAAGTACATAAAGTAAAAAAAATTAAGAAGAGTTTTGCAATTTTCAACATGTCTTCACCATATACAAATATTATCCACACACACAAATCACACACATATCAGGGAAAAATTATAAAATGTCAGTGTGAGAACTGGTATTTGCTTTATATGGCAGTGCCATTGGTAAAGTGCTTAGGATTTGTCCATTGTACCTCTTCTTCCTAAAGCACAGTTAATGAGGCAAAACCATAAGTAACCCTTCCCAATTCCACTAATCCCATTCAAGTTCATAAGGCAGGATTTCAAGATCTATCGCAATAGGAAGCATCAATTATAGCTAATCAAATATTGATTTTTTTTTCAAAAAGTGCTTGTTATTCAGTTTTCCAGGTCTTTCTCTTTCTTTAACTAATCAATCTACCCTCTTTTAGTGTAATTCCTGCCATGGAATTAGAGCAAAGCTGTTTAACACTTCAAGCAGATTACAGAGTCAATAGAAGAATTAGCAAAAAGAAAGTTAGTGCATTCACCTATAGGTGCCTGAAACTGTTTTCTTTAATAACTAATGCTGGAAATGCAATGGAATATATGGCATAGTAAGGGAGAAAATCACTAGTTTTACACAAATTCAGGAGTGAAAACAGTGTCTGCTTTCTTTCTGAAATGTGCTCTGCTTTTATAAGTATTTTTCCTCAACCCTCATACTCTCTGGAGCTTTCTCTTTCTTCTTCCAGCCCTACACTCCTGAATCCAGCAGGCTTCCTACTGGCCGTCTCTGCATCCTCAGAATTTACTCATTCTCTGACTCCTTTACCATCAACTTCCACTCCTTTTCTCCCATTAAAATCACTAGCTTTTAACATGGCCACAAAAGGCTCCTTGAGGCCAAAAGCTATGATCTATATTCTATTCTCTTTTTTCTTTGATCTCTGCAGAGTTCTAATTTATTTTTCACTTTTTTTCCTTAGACTTCTCTACTCCCTTATATTCCTTAGCACTACCCTCTCTTTACACTCCTACCATCTTTTGATGTATTTCTCCTGGGCTCCTGAGCTGGTCCCTACCCCTCATATATATACCTCCACCAGAAACCAATTTTCAATCTTCTGCTCATAAAAGTCTATACACGCTTCCTTTGAGAGTTCACTCATCTATTAAAGATTTTTTCACTAGGCAATCATTTATTAAATTTCTAACATGATTCAAGAAATGTGTTAAAAGCTATGGGATACAAAGATGAAAGTTGTTAAAAAAAAAGGAGCTTAATTATCAAATTATCAACAACATGATAGTATTCTTTCAAATCTAAATATATTACTCTCACTTCTTTTGTGAGTGCCAATATACTGCATCCCTGGACATCAGTGCTATAGCTTCACACTCAAAATATACCTAAAAATGAACTCATTCTCTATCTTCCAGCTTGCCTGATTCTCTGAACTCTGTTTGAGACCTTCAAGATTATGGCATGGTCCCTGTTATTCAAGCCCCACGTACTGAAGTCATCGTTGACTATTTCCCACATCACCACCCTACGTAAGTAGTTAGTATTTCCTATCAGTTGTGTCAGAGTCACAGCTATCGCATTTTTCCTTCTTTTTCAACCTCTATTGTGTTTCCCTCATGTTAACTCAGAGCAATTGAACTATCTTGCAGTATCTAGAAGTGGGCCCAAACTCTGCTCACCCTATACTTCCAACCTCTTTCATTCTTTATTGCTAGGATCATTTAAAGAAATACTAATTAGGGGTCACCTGCGTGGCTCAGTCACTTGAGTGACGACCTTGGGCATAGATCATGATCCAGAGGTCCTGGGATCGATTCCCAGGTCAGGGGGTCCTCGCTCAGTGGAGAACCTGCTTCTCCCTCTGCCTGCTGCTCCCCTTGCTTGTACTTTCTCTCTCTCTTTCTCTGACAAATAAATAAATAAAATCTTTAAAAAAAAAAAAAGGAAATACTGATTAGAATCAATGTCCTCCAATCCTCAATGATTCTGCACTATTTAAATAGTCACAAAGTTGGGGGACCCTCCACAAGGGAGTCCCAATCTGTTTCCAGCTTCAGCTCCAGTTCTTCTTTTTCGTAAACTTGAAGCCCTTGATTGAAGGTGTTCTAAATCATACCACTCAAAGTCCAGCCTCAGGTCCTTTTCACATGCTGAGCCTCGAATTTAGAATATGGCTTCCTCTTTTCTGCTCTATTGACTGTATGACTCTATCCAGATAGAGTAACTGTATCATTTTTGCCAGATTGTACATCCTTTCCTTTATCACACTCCAGCCTTCAGGCCCTTCCCATAACTGATGTCATGCCCTTAGTACTTAGTACTTAGTACCTTCACTTAGTACTTTTAGTACTTCGTACCTTCACCATTTATTTGGTACTGTATTCATAGATCCTCTAACAATTCTTATATTTCATTCAAGAAATGTGAAATATAGAAAATTAAGAATATCTGATAAGATAGATGGTACGGTAAATGCCTAGTTTCTCAGAAATCAATTATCACCAATGTTTTTGAGAGCAGGTTCAATTTTTTTGGTCTGTTTACTTCTACTCTGTTTTCAAACAATGCAAATATGTGGTTCTCTGTCTCCAGGTGGGTCTTTGGACTCTCAAAGGCTGGTCTGAATTTTATTCCATTTATTTTCTCAGAGTTTGACATCTGGAAAGCACTCAGTTAAGGGTTGGTTCATACTGAATGTTGGATGACAATTATGCACGTAGCAAAAATTAAGATTACATATTTAATTGTGTGTAATGATTTATATAATTAACGTTCATATTATTAAAAAAACAAAATTAAACTGGGAAAATTCAAAGACCTTATTGGCTTTCTTCAACAATTCGTGAATGGGCAGCATACCATCTAGCCTGTGGAAAGGAGTTGTACAAGTTGTACACCTGGAAGTTTTTATGGGAAGGGGGTGGAAGGCAAAGAGGTTATTAGCAAAAGAAAAAAAGGTATAGTTTCAGGCAGGACACCTTGTTTTGGGGGGAAGGGGAATGGCAGGGTTTTTATCATGCAGATTACCTCACTTGTTCATCAGGAAATTCAGATAGACTGTTAGAAGGTCATAGTCCTGGGCTAGGTTGAAACTGTAATTAAATCTTGGCTTGCTATTATTAGGGGCAAGTGATTCCATTTTGGGCTTGTTTCTTTTTCTTTCTTTCTTTTTGTTGTTGTTTCTTTTTTAATTGCTAACCAATAGTTAGCATACATCATGATAGTTGGGGGTTTATCACTTCTGTTTATTCTAACTAATACCTATTGCAGTACTCAAAACATAGTAAAAACCTGTTGAATAAATGAATGTATTAAAATCACACACTAGGAGGCATGTGCTACAGGAGTTCATATGGAAACCACTTGTGAATCATCCATTTATATCAAATTATCTTTTATACATTCTTTAAATAGATATTTACTGTCAGCTGATCATATAGTATGCAGCCAATGTAATTTTTCCAATGATAGTAAATATTGTCACACCCAATATTTGGTTATGTAAGAGAGAAAGAGAAGAAAAGCAGCAAAATTTCCATTTGGGGACCTTCAAAACCCATCAAAGGGATAAATGCATTAACTAAGTATTGGGGCACAATTGCATATAATTTACTGATAGAAATATATTAACAGCATATAAATCAGATATACCAAAAAAAGAATATTTATTTTCAATTCGGTTTACAACAGTAAGCATAATTATGAAATGGAAGAAATTAGTATTTGGTCAAACCATAACCTAACCCTTGTATTAACAAGCCTCTTTTGGTCCCCATTTTTGCAGACTGTGTCATCGTAATCTCATCCAAACTGCCTTCCACTCCCCACCTCTTCCAAAGGAATGGCCAGATCCCTAGGACCAGGACAGCCCCTGAGTTGCTGGTTTTCTTGTTGTTGTTTTGAGAGAGAGAAAGTGTGTGTGTGTGTGTGTGTGTGTGTGTGTGCACCCCCACATGCATGGGGGTGGTTGTATGGGGAGTAGTAGAGGGAGAGAATTTCAAGCAGATGCCATGTTCAACAGGGAGCCCATCAGGGGACTGGATCCCAGGAGCCTGAGATCATGACCTGAACCAAAATCAAGAGTCAGATGCTTTAAATGACTGCAGCACCCAGGTGTCCCCTGAACTGCCATTTTAAGGGTAACAAAACTGAGTGTGAGGAATGAAGGGTTAACGCTCTATCTGCAAGTTTTATTTTCTCATGGTCAGTTACTTCTTCCATGGTCAGCCTCTCTTGGAATTCATGGTTTGGGTTTCTTTTCTTTCTCTTCATTGCTGTAGAAGCTGACCATAGAGACTCCTTCACCTTCATTTAAAGTTGTAAGTCTTCCTACAGTAGATAAAATGATACTCTGAGGCATAGAAGCAGAACTCAGATTTTTAGGGTAAGTTCGGGAGCTCATGGCCAGCAGTTCCTCCCTTCCGGCTGATTGGCCTGGCACTGTTCTCTTCATCTCTGCTTCCTCTGGTCATCCCGCGTCTCTGCGTCTGCCTATGTCCATGTAGTTGGCTGGCCGGGTGGAGGACTGATTCAGGATTAATTCCTGAGAACTCCTCATTTCTCAGTCTCCAGTAGAAAAAAGAAGATCATGAGGTACTAGTGGGATGAGAGCAGCTTGTGTAGGTAAACAGATGTCTGACTTCATCAGGTTTATTTGTGTGGGTGTCTGCGTGCATGTAATTGCATCTGCCAAAGAGGCTTGAAAACTGCCTATTATTTGATGCACACACCTCAGAACAGTGCCGATCAGCAAAGAAAATTTGCTTTCCCAGAACGACAGCAGCAATAGCAGCAGGAACAATAACAGAAAACCACTGTTAAGCCACTCCTACATCAATGCATCTCAAACACTGTGATTACACATTTGTATGAAACCGATGTGAATTTTGGCCACAGCCACTTTTTCTAGAATAATTACAAACCAGGGGTGTCCATAGGCAGAACAGGGCTACACTTTGTTTTAATTCAACCTCCTCATTTTGCTGGGAAAAAGAAAAAAATCCCAACGTTTTAATTGGGGGTGAGATCGGACCAAATGTCCACAATGAAAGTGCCGATATTACACTGTACCACTTCTCTAAGTCCAGTGATCTATCCCTTCCACCAAATGGCCTTTTCCCCCTTCCCAAATTGTTGTAGGCTCTAGTGATCTTTCTCATTTAAATAACATGGGGATTTAGGGACACAACAAAAATATGAAACCTTTTAAATATCAATTGGATGTCACAGTGCATATATATATATTATATATAATATATAATATACATATATATTATTATCTTTACTTAGTGTTCAATTTTATACCTTAAATGCAAACCAAATCCAGCCATTTTCTCATGTGGCAGAACAAATGAACAAACAAATTACCTTAGAAGCTGGTGCAAAGATACTTTGTTTTTCAGTATTTGAAATCTCTCTCTCTCTCACACACACACATATCAGGTTGTTGGTTGAAATTAATCCTCATTTTAATTTTCCAGGTCATTGAATATTTGTCCATAGCCTCCTGCTATTTCTCCTTGATTAAAAACTTCTTTCTCTGCTAGAATGTTGCTTCAGTTTTCAGCATACATATGATTTGGATTTAGTCAAAGTTCCATTGCAGAAGTTTGGCAACTTGAATATAGTTATAAACAGAAGATATATGTGAAATTGAAGGGTAAATTCTGTGCTAAACTCTTCTGATGATGATCTCAGAAGATCTTCTGAGATGAGACCTTCCCTTTTGCTCTCCTTTGAGTTAACAGTAGATTGTCCCCCACACTGCTTCCCAAGTGAAGGCAGTTTTAGCTAATTCAGACTATTGTTTTGCTAAAAGATAGGAAAGGCTAGATTGCTCTATGTCATAGAAAGGATTTATATTAACTGGAAGGGAAAAGAGGAGAGATAATGGGGTTTTGCTCATTTTAAGAGCTTTGAAGATGAAAGACCAGATATGTCCAGCAAGAATTTTATTGTTTGTGCTACATGTTAACACATTTTCTTCCCCATCTCCCCATCTCCCCAGTAAAATATTGATGTTTTAATATATTAAGGGGTTAGATCTGTTTTTAAGTTATGCCAAGTTCTATGTCTTGTTTCAAGGTGAATAAGGGGCAAGAACAGGGACAACTTATGCTTGCCTGTCTCTCTTTCTCATCTGTGTGTGAGTGTGTGTGCGCATGCATGCGTGTGTGTGTGTGTGTGTGTGTGTGTGTGTCTACAATGACGCAAACACTAGGGAAGATGGCTTCCCAGACACTGCCTCTGCAGAAGCCAGAGGATTTGGGAGGTTCTAAGTAGCACCCCAAAGCCAGGATCTGACCTCTGTATTTCAGGAAGTATAAGATACCTTTGAACACACCATTTATAGGGCTGGGATAAAGGAGGAAATAGTAACCACATTTTTGACTTTTGATGCCATATTTGCATGCCCACACCACCACACCACTACTTTGACAGGTTAGTTTTCAGTGGTCTGAGCACTAGTCTTCATTGAACATTAACTCCAATGAACATCACCCACAAAATCTGTTGATAAAGCAGAATGAATGAGTCCCTCACCTTCATGAAGAAGAGCACCACTGATGTAAGGAAAAGAACTTTAAGGTTCAGAGCCAACAAGCCAAGAAAGAATTCTTGAGACATCTTTAGTGCAGAAAGGTGGTTTTATTAAAGTACATGGACAGAAACCATGGGCAGGAAGAGTTGCACCGGGGTCATGAGGAGTGTCCCATTATATAATTTCAAGTGAGAAGGGGGTTAGGAATAGTGTAAGTCTCTAAGGAATTTTAGAAGCAAGGTATCCAGGACCTTGAGGGGGTTAGCTATTGTTGGGAAAAGGTCATTTATTACCATCTAATAAATGAGAAATGAGACCCTTCAGATCTGTATTGGTGGGCCATAAGCTGGGGGATGATTGCCAACTTGTATCTTGGGGGATTTAGAGATAAAGAAAATTTCTAAAGGAATTTTTATATTTTTACATGTTAAAGTAGACTTGTAGTATCCTGGGTGTTGGGCTAAGGTTGCCTTTTGCCCTTAGCAAAGTATTAACATCAAGGAAGTTGAGTCCCTAGAGAAATGTCACTCTGCTTGTTTCAAGAACTTATCAGTGGACTGCAAGTAGTGAAGAAACTTAATAATTTTCTTCTGCCTTTGTTTCCCACATCAACCACCTCCACAGAGTTCTGTAGTTCTCAGGGGAAAAGGCAGTATCAATTTTGTTGAGAATAAGAAGTTTGGTTTAAGGTGTGCCTTCCATCAAAGGGATTAATTAAGATTGGGGGAAAAAATCACGATATAACAGTTTAGGATTGCTGGAAATAGCAAGGCAAAGATTTTGAGGTAAGGGATTCAAAAGTTCTGAAGACCCAAAGCATCTGCTGATACTTCTAATGAAGGGTCGAAGGGAAATTTGCAAGTCTGGAAAAAGTCTCATAATGAAAAATCCAGTTATTTGCCTGGGCAGAAGTGTCCTGGAATAGTCAAGTTAAGCTAATGAGTACAATGGAATAGTAAAATCTTGTTAGTACAGATTATAATGTAGATGTTAAATTGTGTGTTGGAATAAGTAGATAATTTTGGAGTTTGGGTTTAGATATCCTTATCCTGAAGAAGAGACCCAACTCTAGGAAAAAGCTCAAGAATGTCTTCTTGTGTTAGTTGTTTTGATATCGCATTCTGGATTTAAAATACGTGTTCAAGCTTTACATTCTTTTGTATATCCTTATGGAAAGGAATAGTCCCTGCTTATAAGATTTTACTAAGTTCTTTATGAAATCATATGTTTATGATTCAATTTGTACAGATTAAGACTTTGTAATAAGACGGTAACACAGCCTCAAGTCTCCTGGGCTCTTAAGGTCTTTCAATATCTCCTCTCACTTGGGTCAAGGCCTGAGTGGAGATACCATCTGTCTTCAGTCCAAGTCTCAGTCAAGATTTCTGCTTGTAAAGAACCTGATGGTGGTCAAATTCAGCATTTATTTCTTGAGGCTGAACGTATTTATCCATATTGTTAAATTTTAAGGATCAACATATCATGGGCAGAGTTCTATCTCAAGAACTTCTGAAAATTCCAGATTGTGTGGAAATATGTTCATCAAAATCTGCTTTGGAGATTTATTCTGGAATGTTAAGGGATCTTATTTAAATCCTCTCTGCATAGGGACCACTATTCCCCCTGCATCTATTAGGTATCTGGTGTATGTGGGAATAGACATTCTTTTCTAGGGCCTTTGCAGACTTAATTTGACAATATATTGAGGTGACAAATGTCAGTAGGTGGGATGGTTTTCTTTTTATCATTAGGCTGGGTTTAGGAATTGAGACGTTATTTTACTTGAGATGGGAAACAAAAAGGGAGCTGAACAAAGATTTTTCACTCAGTCAAATGTTTATTCAAGGTGTAGGGAAATTAAATGTGGAGGAAGGACAAAGTTTTAGGGAGACGTCTGTGTAAGAGGAAGGGCATACTACTTTTTAGAGGGATCTGAAAGCTCATGTAACCCTTCATTTATTCAACTCTCGCTAGCAGTGGTTTGGGGGCTAAAGGAACTATTGAATCTTGCTGTGCTGGAGAAATAAAAAGAAGCCAGCTTGAGCTTGTGTTTGAGGAATGCAAGACCATAAAATTGCCTGGAGATTTGCCTGTTGTAAATTTGGTGTAGAGAATGTAGGTTGTATTCCTGGACATAGGCTACTCAGTTTATAAGGAGGATGTTAGAAACACTAGGAACCAAAAGTGATGGTTTGGGGTCAATAAGTCTGGCATAATAGAAAGAGAGATCATGTGATATTAGACTGAGTGGTATATGGATTGAGTGTTGCTGAGAGTGAGGAAATTCAGAGGTTACTTAGCAATTGGGAAGTAACATCATTATAAAATTCTGTCTGAATATTTAATTTGTCATTCATGAAAAGGAGTCAGCCAGTTTGCATTAGTAATGAAAATTGTTTCCCCAAGGTGTAGAAGTCATAGAACCACCACTAGCTTGTCTGCAAAGATGGCTTCCATCAATTCCTTCCCTACATATTTGCACATGCTGCCCCTCACATCAAGAAGTAAAATCTAATTTATCTTCCCTTAAATCTGAGATACCCTAATGATTTGCTTGACCGATTCTATTTGGTGAGAGTGATATTATTATAGTTCCAAAGTAAAGTCAGAAAAACTTTGCAGCCTCTTCCTATTTCTATTACAAATCTTGATTTGGGGACAGTTCTTGGCATCCAGCCAGCGGGCCATGAGAAATCCAAGCCAGACCAAGGGGTCACTCGTGGGTTAAGAACCCAGGTTGAGCTCCCAGCCAGTAGCCAGCATTCAACTACCTGCCATGTGACTAAGCCATCTCTTCATCCACCCCGGTTAAGTGTCCGGATGAGTCTCTCCCCAGCCACCATCTGACTGCAGTCTCATTGGGTAACTCAAGTGAAAGCTGCCAGCTGAGCTCAGTCAACCCACAGAAAATCACAAATTGTTGTTTTAAGCCATACATTTTGATGTGGTTTATTACCCAGCAATAGATAACTGGAGTACTTCTCAATGTACTATTTATGCAAATTTCTGTCAGTTCACAGTAGGTGGATTCTAGACAATTAAAATGAATGAGCAGATCCTAGAGATATGGAACAACTGAAAACACAAAAACTTTCTATAGTTCTTTCTTTTGTTTCCCCTGCATACCCTGTTTCCCCAGATAACACCATGATCCGGGGTATGCAGTAATGATTTCAGACCTGGCAATATCATGACTTCCTCTTTCACCATCCCCATTTCATGATGGAATTTGAACTGTAGGTTATAAGCTGCTTCAGCAATCTCATTTAATTTGGGGTCCCCAAATTGATAATTTAGATAATTTATTAATTTAGATAATTGTATTATCTAAATGTAAAAATTAAATTATTTAAATTATCTAAATAATGTCAGTGACATCCTGGTAGTTTAAATTTTTCTTATAGCTCCATGGAGCTTTGTAAAGAGACAAAAAGAAGGAAGTTTTGGATGAGATTAATCCATTTTAACAGGTATTAAAGGAGACACATCAGTCTCTGTGCCACACCAGGTGGTAGCTGATGGTGAAGAGGCTTAGCTAGAAATAGCTTCCACATGGTTAGGAGAGAGTGGGAAGATAATACAAGCCAAATGATACTTTTTAAAACTTTCAGAATTAAGATGAAGGTATAATCATTTTGTTAGAATTTACTTACCTGTGACAGCAAATGATGAAATTGGTAATGAGATATTCGAAGTATGTTCTTCAGGGTTAGAGAAAATTTGAGTCATTTGACATCACTGGCATTACATGTTGTTATGTGTTGTTATTTGATGCATATTTTATACTCCAGACTGGTAATCCTAGCTGGACACAAGGTTAAGTATGATTAGAAATGGGAAAGTGACGGGTCAGTAATGGCTTGACCTAGTATGCGATGTACTAGGAACTATTAACGAGTCCTTAGGGGTCCTATTGCCTGTGCCATTTCCCCCAGGTGGCCATTCAGAAACTCTTTAAAGGATTAGAATTACACAGGGAAAGGGCTTTTTTTCTCCCCCTGATATTATATTATCTTCTCTAGAGGAAATAGCCTTCCTCTAACTGCCAAGGTTTTAAGCATGAGAAGGAAAAAAGATGTAGAGGAAATTACCTGCACACACCAACCTCTAGGGGGAACTCAAGGCTTTCTCTTATTCATCTCCTCTCCCTGCCCCCCTCCTCCACAAGCATTCTCATTTTCAGTCCAGTGCCTCTGTCACTGACATCATGTTACCTCGCTATCATTACTGTGTTCACAATTTTGCTCACCATAAAATACTATCCCATATGGAAAAAATGTTTATCACTTTTAATGGAGGAGGAGCTAATAATTCATTATTCCTTATCATGCATTCTTACTCTTATCAGAAATCCATATACATCGGTATATATTCCATATACATAGTATATATATGTAATATATATGTATGTCATATACATTAGTATATATAGTATACATATATGTGTATATGTGTATATAAATATATGTCTATATGGGTGTGTTTATATATATACATGCATATTATCAATAAAGATGGGTTTCTCTTTTATAATTCAGTACTGATATTGTTACTACATATTAAACAAAAAACACAGACAGAAACTTAGCTGAAAAGCCACTTATTTTTAACTGAGATGCTTTTGAAACTATTACAATCATGCATGGTAGATACTGAATAACTCAAAGAAAGTTGCAGATAATTCATGCTCCATCCCTGAGTCACTGCCTGATCTACAAGTAGTCTGAAAAATGATATGGTCTGATAGATTATTTGCCCCTTCTGACAAATAAGAGGATATTATGTTTCTATAATTATCCTGAAATATTTTAGCAGAATCGGGTCAAAGTAACTGAAATCAGGTTTACAACAGAATTCCAAAACAGCAGCAGGTTTGTTTTTTTTCTTTTTAGAATTTGACTGGCTACTTCTGGAAAAAACAAATATTTAAAGGCTCAGATTTCTGTAGCTGGACCCAGAGAACACATATCAGAGAACTTTAAGAAAAAGTAACATATATCCTATCTAGGATTGGATTCTTGACTGGCTATTTCTCTGCAGGATTTGTGTCTAGGATTTTTGTCTCTAAATCCAATGGTCTTTTCATTATAGCAAATACATCATAAGAATAAAATTAGCATTTTATCTCTTTTTGTATAGGATATATCTTTTAGGGTCAAAGTAATTGGACAAAGCATCTCAGACAATGTCTATCTGACATTACTAGCAGTAATTTTGTAGGAATGATAACACAAGTAAGTATGAGCATACACAACCTGTGCATTAGACTAGAGAGTTTTAAATTGTGAGAAGCCATTCCCTACATGTGGTAGAACCTCAATAATTTATTGGTGTTCACAATGAGATTCGATATTTTATATTTCTGATATTCCCTAGGCTTAAAATAGCCATTGGGATATTATATGATGAAAACTAGGAATTTATATCAGTTTTCCAGGTTTTTGAAGAGTAGACTTTTTTTTAAAATATTTTATTTAATATTTATTTGTGAGAGAGAGAGACAGAATGAGCAGGGGGAGGCGTGGAGGGAGGAACAGAAGGGGGGCAGAGGGAGGGGCAGAGGGAGAAGCAGGCTCCCTACTGAGGAGGGAGCCCAACGCGGGGCTCCATCCCAGACCCCCAGGACCCTGGGATCATGACCTGAGCTGAAGACAGCCGCTTAACCCACTGAGCCACCCAGGCGCCCCTTGGAGAGCTGGCTTGAGCACTAGCTTACCCCTTTGAAGAGTCAGAGAATATCTTGCTGCCTATGCAATTAGTCCTATATTAACCCCAAAAAACCTTTCACTGGAAATATAGAGAAACACAAGCTAAATTTAAATGTATATGACTAAATGTATAGCTGAGATTGCCAGATTGAAAGAGAATTTCTCAGGTTCTGGGAGAGAGAAAGAAGAGTGCCCTAAAAAACATTGGAATGTTTGCTTGAGGAACCGCAGCAGCTCTACTTGATGAAGGGAGGGGCTGGAGGCAGGGGGAGCTGACATTTGAGAGAGACTGAGAAAAAAAAATAAGACGAAAACAGAGAGGGAGGCAAACCATAAGAGACTCTTAACTTAGTACCCCTGGGTAGCTCCGTTGGTTATGCATCTGCCTTCCACTCAGGTCATGATGCCGGGGTCCTTAGATGGAGCCCCAACTTGGACTCCCTGCTCAGCGGGGAGTCTGCTTCTTCCTCTGCCTGCAGCTCCCCCTGCTTGTGCTCTCTCTTTCTCTCTCTGACAAATAAATAAAATCTTAAAAAAAAAAAAAAACCCCACCTCTTAACTCTAGGAAACAAACTGAAGGTTGCTGGAGGGGAGGGGGGATGAGGTAACCAGATGATGGGCATTATGGAGGGCACTTAATGCCGTGAGCACTGGGTGTTATAGGCAACTGATGAATCACTAAATTCTACCCCTGAAATTAATAATACCATATATGTTAACTAAATTGAGTTTAAATAAAAAGTTAAGGAAAAAAAAAGACTAGCTTAGAGCAATGGTTCTCAATGGGAATGATTTGCACCCTACCCATCAGCCCTGCCTCCACCTGGAGACACTGGACAGTATCTGGAAACATTTTTTTTGTTGCGTGGGCAGTGTTAATGACATCTACTGGGTAGAACTCAGAAATTCTGCTAACCATCCCATAATGCAAGAAAGCCATCCAGAACAAAAAATCATGTGGCCCAAAAAGTCAACACTATTAAAGTTGAGATACTCTGGCCTGGAGATGATGGGTTTTATGGCTATAAGGACAGTGAAGAAAGACTATGGTCCAGAGATGTGAAAATTTAGAACTGACACCACCCCCAAATGAAAGCCTTAATTCTAAAAGTGTTCTAGCCTAAGTTGAAGGGAGAACCATAAAAGAAAAACAAATCACAGGATTTGTCAAGGAAATATTTTGTTCTTTTCGTTTCTGCTTGGAATGTGGGTTAGAAAAATTACCCATGAGCTCTTAGATACCACATTATCTTATCTTCCAAATATTTAGAAAATAAAATGAACACCAATTCTGGGAATGTGGTATCAGTGGGCTTTCTGGCACAAGTCAACACAAAGTCTGTCTGGAAGGACAGTTTCAAAGAATCTTCACAGAAAGGAAAGGGGAAAAAAAGAAAAAGGATAAAGATCAGGTCACAATAAAAATTTAAGAAGTTAAACAATGCACCAAAAGAAAGTGAGTATTGTGCCTTTGTCTCCACCTTTATGTATGTCTCCTTTTATTGCTATTCTAACAAATTTTTCCTTTGAAACAGTAAGGTGTTTCATTTTTTTTCTAGTTCTTGTAGTACACATTTCTATGTTTATTGCCACTCACAGCTGTTTTATAGAAAGGTTCCTTTCCTTCTGTCATTTGTGTATATTTGACAGTTTGTCTTCATGGAACATGTTTTCTGTCTTTTTTTTTTTAATTTAAATTCAATTTAATTAACATATAATGCATAATCAGTTTCGGAGGCTGATTTTAGTGATTCATCAGTTGTGTATAACACCCAGTGTGGAGTATGTTTTCTGTTGGTGTTCTGATACCTTCAGTTGTGATGGGGTCCCTCTGGGGGCCAGAGGATCACTTTTCATCTCTGTCAAGTTCTCATTAGGCTGGACACAGGTACTTGTTAACTTCTCAGCTAAGATTCACATTTGTAGTAGATACTGTAATTTTAGACAACACCATCAGGCCTGATACTCCTGAGAGGTAACTATCTTTTTAGGACTCCAGTTTCATGGCAGGTTTCTTTGCTCTTTCTTGGGTTGCTGAACAGAGTATTCGATGTCCCATCTCATAATGAGAATGACCTTCAATGGTGCCTAATTTTATGCAAAGAACTCAGTTCCAATTTCCTGCTTCTGTGGTCTGAGACATTATGACTTGTGCCTATAAGGGCAAAGTCAAGTTCCCAGCCCTCTGAATCCATTATCTGGTTTAATATTTTTTAAGTCACAAGGCTAACTATGCTGACTTTGAGTACTCTCCATGAAATGAAAACAAAACACTCAAGGATTTCTTTAGCCATCAAAGGGACAAATCAAATTAAATTAATAATTGTATTATAACTGAACTGAATATTAATGTGAAGTTAGAGTGCATTAGAGCCTTACAATAACACAGGTAAATACGGAATCAATTTTCAAAGGTGTTAAAAGAAATATATGTTTAAAAAAGACCTTGGTTATGATGAAATTCTTTGCCAACATTATTTTGAGTAGTTTTTTTTTTAAAGATTTTATTTATTTATTTGACAAAGAGAGCACAAGTAGGCAGAGAGGCAGGCAGAGAGAGAGGGGGAAGCAGACTCCCTGCTGAGCAGAGATCCTGATGTGGGACTCGATCCCAGGACCCTGAGATCATGACCTGAGCCGATGACAGAGGCTTTAACCCACTGAGCCACCCAGGAGCCCCTTGAATAGTTTTTAAGATGAAATATTTTGAAATATTTTTCATTTCGACTTCAGAAGTGAGAAAGTCAATTTTAAAATAAAGAGTCTTGTCAAAAGCTGTATGACTGGGAAGTGTTTAGATTCTGAAGCTCGTGAGACTAATCACTACACGAGTTGGTCCCAAACGTCGGTGTGCATAAATATTACCTAGTTGTTCAAAATGGGTATTTTGGGAACCCAACAAGACAGATTATGATCCTGAGTTTCCATGACAGGGCCTGGATTATGCATTATAAAAACATGTCTAATGAAGTGACAAGTATATGAAATTGAAAAATCACATGCTATTCTGTGATTTGATGTTACTCAGACGTCAAAACTAGACAAAGGTAAGGATCATAACACAAACTATATATTCATCTTACAAAAGAAAGTAGTTGGGGTGCCTGGATGGCTCAGTCGTTGGGCGTCTGCCTTTGGCTCAGGTCATGATCCCAGGGTCCTGGGATCGAGCCCCACATCGGGCTTCCTGCTCAGTGGGAAGCCTGTTTCTCCCTCTCCCACTCCCCTGCTTGTGTTCCCTCTCTCTTTGTGTCTCTCTTTGTCAAATAAATAAAATAAAATAGAATTAAAAAAAAAAAAGAAAGTAGTTGCCAGTACCTAGAGTAGAGTCAGCTACAGAAATACAATACTTAAAGGAATCTGTTCTCCTATTTCTATTTCTAGCCTCTGTCTCAGTAACAATTATTCTGGAGAGGTGGGATAACACCACATCAGAGAGCTTGTTGGCCACATGATGTCTGTCATTCTTGCTATGGAAGTAAAGCAAAGAGACTAGCCCTAAGTTTTCTCAAAAACAGATCCTTCAAATCCAAAGATTTTTAAAAATCCAAAAGATTTTTAATTACAGAATTGGGGTTATTTTCTTTGGAGCTTACCTAAGTTTGTTTTTCTCACATATGTATGGAGTAGAAGGATATGTGTTTTTATCCTATTTTATCCAGTGGCCTTGTCTTCTACTTTAGCTTTATGAAATTAAAAAAATAATAATAATAATACATGGTTCTCTGTGCAATTTAAATTGTTCCTCAATTCTTTTCAGCTATTTATTTTTGGATCCATTTATTTTAACAAATTGTTTTTCCTTTCATAACATTTAACACAATCTGTAAATAATATGCATATATTTGTTTGATGACCACCTCCCATTATGACTATTTGGAAGATCTAGCCAAGTAAATGACACACATAGAAAAAGGCCCTAGATAATTTCTAAAAACTGAAGGAGAGGATGAATTCTGGCCACCCAAAAGCAAGAGATAAGATTTCTGGCTTTTTGAAGTCACAATATTATAGAAGTTTAGGCAGAGATTAAGCGAAGGGCAGCACATTTGAGAATCTCAGTATGAGTTCATTTCTAGTTTTATTTTAATAATATGAGAATGCAATTGTACAATATCAATAAAATGAATGTTTAAGTGGCTTTGAAAATTAGAGTTTATTGGTAAATCACCAGAAGAACTTCCATTAAATCAAGAACAAGAAAAGTATACCTGCTATTACCTGTATTCTTTATTTTTCTAGAAGTTATACCCAAAAAATTACATAAGAAAGATAAATGCAAGATTCAACTCCTGGAAGGGAATTAAATTGCCAATATTTCAGTTGCTTCAATTATCCAGCTAGAAAGTCATGGAATAAAATAAAAATTTGCCTTGAGTCATAAGTATTGGGGGTTAAAATAGGCTGAGTTTGGTTCTAAAGATGACTGGGTCCTAATTCTCTGGAGCCTGTGAGTGTTACCTGATATAACAAAAAGGATTTTGCAGATGGAATTAAATTAAGAACATTGAGATGGGAAGATTTTCCTAGATTACCTGCATAGGCCCTAAATATAATCACAAATGTCCTAATAAGAGACAGATTTTACTACAGAAGATGTAACAATGGGAGCAGAAGAGTGACAGAATTGAAGATGCTATGTTGCTGACTTTGAAGACAAAGGAGATGCCATGGGACAAGGGATGCAAAGAGAGCAGCTTAAGAACCTGGAAAAGGAAAAAAATTCTTCCCTAGAGGCTGGAGAGGGAGGGTGGCTGGCCATTTTGGACTTCTGATCTCGAGAACTGTAAGAGAATACATTTGTGTTAAGTCCCTATGTTTATAGAATTTGTTACAGCAACAATAGGAAACTAATATGGGAGAAAAGATGCTCTTTTCATACGGTCTAACAGAAAATATCCCATATTTTGGAATGAAACTTAGTAGGCATATGCTTTAAATAGCTTTAAAAAGTGTATCTAGGAATACAAAAAGAATACACTCAGAAATGTAATGGTGTTAATTTTTTTCATTCCATTTAGAGGCTTTATTTCATTCCAATCAATATGGTTTTTTTTTTTTTTTGCTTTAAAATTTCAAAAAAAATCTATATTTTATACAGAAGAATTTAATCTGAGAACATAGGTAAGAAAAAATTAAAATAGAAGAAGAATAAATAAGGAAAAGGAGTGAGAAGGGGACTGTAACTTGATTGTCAAATAATAAGGATGTGCTATTAAGATAAAATAATCTTTTTTTTCAAGCCCTGAATTCTTATAGTGCTTTGTTGAGGCAGAATTATCTTTCTCATTGAAGCCAGATTTTTATAGGCCAGCAACAACCTCATGTATATATATATAAACACGTTAGAATCTGATAAATGTGACATTTCAAATAAAGGAGAAATTATGAATTATTCAGTAAATCATGCTGGGACAATTAGTTATCTCTGTGGAAAAATAATATACTCTAGGTCAAAATAAATTCCAGAAAGATTAAAAAATGAAATAAAAAAATGAAACAATAAGTAAATAAGAAAACCTTTCTATAAATAAATGCAAAAGCAGAAATCATACTAAAAATATTGATATATTTGACAACTAGCAGTTAAAAATAATTTTATCACAAAAATTGGGCAAAAATAAACAGAAGTAGAAGATAAAATAAACTTGAAAAAATATGTTTGAAAATTTGAAAGAAAAAGGTATTCATTTTTTAATAAGAAGAGTTTTGTTACATTAGTAAGCAACAGCTTTAATACTCCAGTAAAGATGGGTAAAGGACAGAAGTAGATTGCTCAGTAGAAAACACAGATGACTATTAAACTTCAGGAAAAATTGTTCAGTCTTATAATGATCACATAAATTTAAACAATGACATTCTATTTTGCCTTCCAAATTGATAAAGATGGTAGAAGGGAGGTACAGACAGTGCAGTAATTATGATTTTTTATATAATGGACATATATTTGTGTTGTAATAAGAACATAAAGCAAAAACCAACCCTGAAGATAAAATTTCAAGAAATCTTTGCTGTCTTTTCTTGACTGGGCTATTCATTCATTTATTGGATTTATTCACATTGGCAACTACTCCTTTCCAGACAACGTTCTAGAAATCATAGTCAGAAACCTGAAATCATTTTTTGGAGAGGATGTGTACATATGGTAGGGGGTGGAAGGTGAGGGTAAAGAGGCAAGCGAGGTCATGTTGACAACCCAGTATGATAAGTACTGGGGGAGTTGCATGGGGAACATAGTTTATGGAGATGGAGATGCCCTATCACAAGAGGGCCAGGGAAGAGTCAACGTGAGAAAGTGCTTGAATTTAATAAAATAGGCAAACAGAAGCTTACCACTTAAGAAAGAGGAGAGGGGAAGGATGGCCCAATGAGGGGACTGTAATCGTTTAGTGCCTGTGACACACAGGTTACTAGGCAGGATGAGTGGGTATGGAGAAAGAGGAGTTTGGCTGGGGCGGTCATGGAATTCCTGTTGCCGAGTTTAGGAGATGTGGCTTTATTCTGTAACTCTGGGAGTTTCTCTGAAAGTTTTCCACAGAAGGGTAATAAGAGCTTGTAATGTAAACCAAGGAACAGAGACTTGATGAATGTGGGGTTTATTCCATATGCAAGGAAGAGTTAACACACAGAAGAACACGTCTTTGCCTTTGCTGCTATACAGCCTTCCACTGGTTTGCTCATAGATTCCTTTCTTTCTTTCTTTCTTTCTTTTTTTTTTTTTAAGATTTCATTTATTTATTTGACAGACAGAGATCACAGGTAGGCAGAGAGGCAGGCAGAGAGTGAGGAAGGATAGCAAGCTCCCTGCTGAACAAGGAGCAGAGAGCCCGAGACAAAGCAGAAAGACTGATGCGGGGCTCCATCCCAGGACCCTGGGATCATGACCTGAGCCAAAGGCAGAGGATTTAACCCACTGAGCAACCCAGGCGCCCCTCATAGATTCCTTTCTAAAAGAGGATTTTGGAGCCCTCACAGCCTTCTCGCTCAACTCAAGAGCCTGTAAGGAGGAATGTAAGGGGAGATTCAGCTCAGTCACTGCCCGGGGGAAACAGATTGAGAGAAGGAAGCAGTTAAGCAGACAGGTCTCTTGGTAGAGGTTGACACGCCATGTAACAAATGTTCTCAGCGGAGAAGGAAGTGCCAAGCAATGTTTCTTTTAGGCGCTGACATGGCTGTTGCCCATAGTTTGACCTGATGTCTCCATGTTTAGGGCAACCAATCTAAAGGTAGCGTCCACACAAGGAAAAGACCTCATCACAGCTGTGGATCTTGAACTTGTTTGAGCATGACATGATGGTGCTTTCACCCTGCTTCGGGTGCTCTGATGTCTTAGGGCTTCAGCAACTCAAACCCAAATAGGGCTGCCCTGACATTTTGAATTTTATTGAGACATTCATCTGTGTTATTCTTTTACTTCCAATATCTTATTGGAAAGAATTCTAGCTGTGAATCTTATTCAAGGTATGATTTAAACAATAATTACCCTCCCCCACAAATAAATAGACTGAGAAAATGAAAAGAAGGAAGAAGGGATGGAAAGAGAGCAGAGAAGGGAGGAGAAGAGAGAAAGAGAGAAAAATAGGTGAGGGAAAGAAGAAAAAAGAGAGGGAGGGCCAGACTTTCCGGTGAACAGTTATCGGAGACTTTTACTCCTTGTCTTCCCTTCTGGTGGATGTGGAATTGCCGGGACTGCAGTGGTGAAGGGGGCTCAGCCCTGGAGCTTGCCCCAGCTGGGAAACCTAAATAAGATGCCGGAACGGTGGTCCCATAACTCTGGCATGGTGCAGTTCTTCCTGACCACGGTGCAGAATCTTTTCAAAGATCTTTTTAATACCTCTTAACAGAAGCAAAATAGCGTCGTCTTTAAAAAGAAAAAAAAGTCAGCGCCTGGGTGGCTCAGTGGGTTAAAGCCTCTGCCTTCGGCTCAGGTCATGATCCCCGGGTCCTGGGATCAAGCCCCGCATCAGGCTCTCTGCTCAGCGGGGAGCCTGCTTCCCCTTCTCTCTCTGCCTGCCTCTCTGCCTACTTGTGATCTCTGTCAAATAAATAAATAAAATCTGAAAAAAAAAAAAAAAAGAAAAAATTCCCTCAGCCTCTTCCCACTTGCCAAGTGTGTTGTGTATGAGGAGTGGCACAGGGGAACAGAAGAAATGAGAGTAAGGGGACAAGGAGAGGGGAAGAAGGGCACAGTAGCTTCTATTCTGGGTCTCACTATGGCTTGCCTCTGCGCCGTGATGCTACTGTAGCCAGGAACACTTCCCAGCTGAGTTCCTGCCACCTCACTCTGTGAACAGGGCTGGCCCAGTGACATTTCCACGGGAGCATTCAGATCAGGCTCACAGAGAGACGCTGACATTTTGAAGTTCATCAGAAAGGCAAACTGTAACCCCCGGTTGTTCTTTCCAGGAGCAATATTCCGTTTTCTCTGAATAGCACAGGGATGGTGTTGAACACTGAGAGAAAACGGACCAATATTTCTCATTAGAAAGGTGAAGAATTAACCCATGTCTTTACTGATTGCCTCTTGTCCATGAAGCCTTCTCTAATCTGCTAGCTGGAAAGGATGTCTTACTCCATTGAACCTAAGGAGTCCTCTAGCCCATATGCCATTTATCACTTCCTTTCCAATTTTGTAATACAGGTGTAAGCCCAGGTGTACAAATCAGGTCCTAACAAAGAACAGAAAGCGCATGTAGCCAGGATGTGGAAAACAGTTTGATGAAGGGACTACTACAAAGGTATGGACAGGGTTAAGGAATCCAGCAAGTGGTAAGGCACCTAGGGACTAAGTGCAGCAAGAAGCCATTACCACTCTATACCTGAAAGGCAAGAGTAGGAAATGGAGTTATTAGATTCAGGTGAGAGCTAGAGCTGTGGAAAGGGGCTGCCCATATCTAATTGTCGTGATAGAGCAGCATAGTCACCGCGGGAAACATTGTGCTTAGACAGGAAGGAAAGGATGTGCGTGTGGGTGGTGGTGGTGGGGGATGGGAGGGGTGGGGTTGGTGAGTACTTGGAAATCTTTCTCTTCAT
The DNA here is from genome assembly GCF_002288905.1 of Enhydra lutris kenyoni. Taxonomy (NCBI): domain Eukaryota; kingdom Metazoa; phylum Chordata; class Mammalia; order Carnivora; family Mustelidae; genus Enhydra; species Enhydra lutris. Next base: position 33,987,374 of record NW_019154096.1, on the reverse strand, counting down.
AACCTCTGATCTCTTGCTGGTGCCTCCTATTTTCTTCTATTACTTGAACTCAATCAAAAGCCACAGGGATGGAAGCCTAGAGATGTAACTTCCTCAAAGTCAGCCCCTGGTGGGTACAGAGTAGAGCAAAGATAGATAGAGAGTGGGCCAGGCATGGGGGCGGGCAGACATAATTACCAGATCATCAAGTGTATTTCCTTAATGCATGGACTTGGTTAAAAATCTATACAAATTCTCTTTTCTGCTAATGAGTCAAGCACACTTGTGCAGTCCATACGGGAAGTACCAGACATGGAGAGAAAGGGGGAAACAGCTTTTCTGTAGCTATTGAGTACTATGATTACATTATTGTAATTATATAGTTAAGATCATTACCCCACAATTAAAATGTGAGTTAATTAAGGAACAGATTCTTTCTTGGTTTATTTCTTTTTTTAAAGATTTTATTTATTTGAGAGAAAGAGAGAGGGAAAGACAGGATACAAGCAGGAGAAGGTACAGAGGAGAAGGGAAAAGCAGACTCTCCACAGAGCAGGGAGCCCAAGTGGGGCTCAATCCCAGGACTCCAGGATCTGACCCGAGGCAAAGCCGATGCTTAACCAACCAAGCCACTCAGGCTTCCCTCTTGGTTTATTTCTATATCTAATCCCTATACCCCTATCTCTCACCAATGCTGTCATCAGAGTGAGCATTTTTAATATTTTTTCAAAGAAAATACTTACAAAGAAGAAGCTCCTAATTTAGCATCATTAAGAATATCTATTAACCAGTACATGCTCTTGGAAATATTTCCCTAGTACATAATATTTCTCTAGTACATATGTCAATAGCATTTTGTAGGAATACTTTGATGGTAGGGCCATGTTTGTTAAAGAAGATTCCAAAGGGTACTTGAATCCTTGCAAGTATGAAGACACTGTATAGCAGAGTAAAACATAATGCATATAAAGTTACAAAAAATAAAAAAAAAATCTCACTATGGAAACTATTTAAATAGACACACAGAAAATATAGATTTGAATATTTCCTTATGAGAACAAATGTATTTTTTATCAGAGAAACAATCTTACTAATGCTGTATTATAAACAGTTGCCAATCACTTTATAGAGAATAACTTTAATTGGAAAAGGAAGTTAATCTGTATGTCTGTCAACAAATTTCCTGGCATCTCTTAAGAGTTGGCGAACACCCTTATTTTGATTGTTTTGTAGAGAAAAGAAATCATGAAATAATTTTGATCAGAGAAGGGGTAGTAGCGGTTGGGGGGGAAGCTAATCATAAATTTGAATATTGTCACACTCATAATCACTGGTAAAGAGAATTCATAAATATGAGATTGTCCACTGATCAGTGGGTCTTAGGTCATGGGCATGGGAGTGTTTGACCTGACCTCCAACAAGCAGTTAGAAGAATGATGTTTCACTGACAAACAGGTTGATAGGAATTGCTATGGTTGGAAGCAAAGCTCCACCTGGGTAAACACACCTATGCCAGGTTCATCTGGGTAAATGCATCTTCGGTCATGAGGATTATGGTGTTTCCCTGTGAAAATGATTAGGCAGAATATACCGTGTATTACTAGTGAGACTTTCTACTATCAGGATATGGTCTCAAAGCAGACCTCCAATGTGAGTACAGTTGTCACAGGTGGTGAGGTTTTACTGGATGCCATTTTGACACAATACTTCACTGTAGCTAAATAGTAAGTATTCTAGTTAGGTAGATTGATTCCCATTCCTTCCCATTCATTTTCAAGATTGTTCTAGAAATTCTAAGGTTTTTGAAATATTTTCAAAGAATTGAAGATCTTTTGTGATAAGATGGCCTCTCTGGATATATTGTAGCCACAAGTATTACTTTGGGGATGTTAGCTTGAGCCTGGATAAGCCAAGATAGGTGTACAGACTACAAAACATTTGTGGTCACTGCTATTTGTTATGGTCTCTAAGATCCTGATTCAGTCTCAATCAAAACTGTCCACAGATGTACCGGACCACATAATTTGGAAACTGATCGGGATAGCTAACCAAAGTAAGGAAAAAAGTATCTGAGATCTCAAGGGGAGAAAGAAAGGATTATTTTCTTTTCTCCCTCCATATTTCATCTATGCTTATCTTTTTATGTTGAATTCATTTGCTATTGCAAAGAAGTTTTCTCTGTGGGGCTGGACTGGGTGTTCGACTGCAGACTTGTAAGCTTGGAAAACCATGAACTCCTGGTGAGAGAGAAAATGTATGACTCAGCAATTCTGGAAGAAAAGTCCTGGGAAGATTTCTGATTGCCTGTACTGAGTCCTGAGACCATCCTTCAAAGTATGCCTGTGGTGAGGGGCTGAAATATTCATGTTGGGATGGAGAGGAGTGGTGGGCATTGTGACTGGTATTGCATCACATATCATGGTGTATGTGCCAGCTCATTTCTGCAAACTTAGGGGCCCTTTTTCCTTTTCAGAGGATATCTTAAAAAAGAATTTCTCAGGGCGCTTGGGTGGCTCAGTGGTTAAGTGTCCGCTTTTGGCGCAGGTCATTATCCTAGGGTCCTGGGATCAAGCCCTACGTTGGGCTCTCTGCTGGGTGGGAAGCCTGCTTCCCCCTCTCCCACTCCCCCTGCTGGTGTTCTCTCTCTGTCTCTTTCTCTGTCAAATAAATAAAATCTTAAAAAAAAAATTCTCTTCTTTAGAATATGAAACTTAATTAAAACACATTCCAAGAATTTGTATTGTTTCTGGTGTGTCTTGAGACTTTCTCTTCTGGTAATATAGTCAGCTCTGAGAGGAATCGGTCACATCCTTCATCAGTCTCCTCTAATGGAATGTAAACAGCCCTCTAATACCTTCTTGGTATTAAAGAAAAGTTACAGGTACACCCTTTAGATGATACTTGCTCACTGTGTTGACACATGGGTCTTGGATCCCAGAGAAATCAGGAAGGACCTGTTTGGCAGATGTACTAGCCGGAAGTGGCAGGCACCTGTCACAGTGATCTTTGCAACTCTCCTGTAGCTCTGTCTCTGTGTAGATCAAACTCAACCCTCCCCAAAGCCAGTCTTTGGCCTTCTCACATCTTTTGTATTTAAACTAAGGGATACCTTACACCTGTCCTGATTACTACCCCTCCATCAAAGCCCAGCTCATTCATTCCCTCTATAATCAGTCCTATCAAAACTCTGGACTTCTCCCTCTGAATTCTGGAGTCAACTTTATTCTTTTCTGCCTTTCACTGTAGTAATTTGTATTAGTGTCTCATACAACTCCCTGCCCCCCAACAAATGTATTGTTCTTGAGTCCCTTTCTTTCATACTATCTTTCGTCCAGCTAATATCATGTCAAGTGTTCAAGGACAAATTTATGGATTGTTGCTTTTTTGTAATTTCTTCAGTGATTCCTTCTATTGCCCACTGGAAGTCCAATTTACAATTTGAACACGAGGATGAAACTTGCCAAGGAGTGCTCCTCCTCGTTTTGTGTGACCCGACTATCAGCAACATTTGACTGTCTAGTTATTCTACCCGGGTAGACTCTTTCACTTTTGAGGCTGCATTTTATGATCTCTAAGCTCAAGTTGCTAATGCTGAAATGAGCCACCCAGGAAACAGAACCCTTAGTGAAGCTTGGTCATAGGATCGCGTCTCCCAGGCTGGGAGAGGTTAATTGGGTCAGCTCCAGAGAACAAACTTTTAATCATTTACTGATAGACCACTGGCTAAACCTAGGGTGCTTACCAGTCCAGATGTGATAGGAAGAGTCCTGGTTTGTCCAAATTTCTCCTTTCATGCTCAAAGTTGTTGCACTTTGGATAACTAATTATATAGTCACCCCACCTAACATTAGGGCAGTATGGAAAGGCCATCTACAAAAGCACTTCAATGCCAGTCAAACCTGAAGTATATGGTGTGGCCTGGCAGGGCTTTGGTTCTGCTCTCTGCCATAGCCAATGACATAGCCTTCTCAGGCTACATTGGTTCTTCAAGAATGAAGAAAAGAACCTCTCATTCACAAGCAAGTACAAGGTTCAGCCAAGCATGTTCCAGCCAAGAATGTCTGGATTTGATAGTGACAGATCCTTACCAAGCACACTTCTTTCTCCAGGGGTTTATCCTGATTAGTTTTTAGGGTTTCTAGTCTTGGATAAACTGAAAGCCCAAGATGTTTAATTGAATTTCTGTTCTCATGCACTGTAAAACATCAACTTCAGGGAAAAACCTGAAGAAAAATATAGTAACTGCTCACCTGGGTGTGGTCTTTTTAGAGGAAGAAGTTCAACTTTAACAGTTCCCAACATACAACACCAATTTCAGGGAATGTGAAGTGATAAAAATGTAATATTTTTTCCCTCTCTCAAGGTAATGACTAAGTCATAGTCTGAACATTTGTAAATGACATCTTTCCGGCTGACTCAGTTATATTTTATTATCTAGAAGACATGTTTTTTGATTTTGAAATGAACATGTCTGACCTTGTTTTGTTCCATCTCATAGATAAAATACTTAAATCCTCTTTAAGGTATAACCTTAAAACCTAAAACCAATGTCTTCTGAAGCTTTATGATTTTTTTTAAAGGAACTATATTTAATTGGGCTTACGTCTCTGAACATGTATTAATAATCTTGTTTTCCCGAATCTTTTCATGAATCTGGTGATTTTCTGCAATTTCTATTTTATTTTCAAATTTCAAATCTATTTTCACAATTTATAATCATAGTGTAATACAGAGACTCTAGATGAGTTATCTTATGTTATGTTTAGCTCCTGATGGAGAGAGAAGGACAATGTTTAGACCAACTCCAGTTCTACTTGGCTAAATTAGGATCCCAGTTTCTTTTGGGAAGTATGGAGAAGTGAGAACTGGGAAAAGTCTCCTCAAGGAGCTCGAAAACCATGTCATAGAAGTTTCATATGGGTTATTTGCTGTGGTCCTTATAGTCAACTGTGCCCACTTGCTAATGACTTTAGAGGTCTCATTATGCAGCAGCCACCACAGGTGACTTCATAGTTAAGTATCTGTATCAGTTGCTCTGCAAAGCCCCAGTTGTTGGTACATGTGATTCAGGTTTTCATAGGATCATGATGTCTTATCACCAGGCTGGAGGTCCTCCCTCACCTCAGCTCCTGTTGTTTGAGTTAGGGACATCAGCTGCCTTCCTCTGGCTGAGGAGTCTACTTATTCAGCGTTTGATAAATTTTTTCCTTGTATGTAATCAATAGGTTAGCCTTTTCTTTGGTGGTCTTTGGCTATTACTATTTAATTTGGCATTAATAATAATAATAATAATAATAATAACAACACATTATTATTATTATTCAAAATGCCAGCTTTCTTATATTGTTATTGGTAAATGATAAGCAGTGTGTTACCAAGATCTTGATGAAGTAGATGCAGGTATCTAGATTTTACAGATAAGGAAAGTAAGATACTAAATAATCTCTTGCATTTGCTTGCTACTAAATGACAGAGCACAGGTTTAAATTGAGGGCAATTTGGACCTAAAATCCAGACCTATATCCACCGGCATAATGATGATTTTCTTGGTTTACAAAGGAAAAGCATTATTTTTAATTTTTACAAACTGTTGTCCATGTCAATGGGAAATTGTTCGTGTCAGTTGAGTTAAACATGTAATATAAGGGCAACAATTTGATTTTAAACCCTATGTTTCCCTTTTTACAATTCTTTCTCAAATATCATTCAGTGAGGCAGTTACAGGCAGATCCTCCAACGAAGACACTGAGTCCCTTGAATACTGAGTGATGTGTATCAGATAAGGACTTTATATTTTTGTCTGTCCCTGCCAGACCCAGCCCAGCATGTACCTGCTGGGTAGCCTGACATGGTGCTCCATAACAGATGGTGAATGAGACCAGAAATCAGCTTCCATCAGCCCTACACCATAAACCAGTCAGTGGAGTGAATGTTAGATACTCTTTCAATAACTACATGAGGGCGTCCCCATGGAAGAGGGTAGATTGACTAGAGGCAAAGAAGGACTCTTGGACCAGTCTTTCAGGACTTCCTTAGTTCTTGGTATTATCTCTCTCCATGATTGGATTCTGAATTTAAGATAGTTTTCTTATATCTGACCTCCAGCATTCTTTGGGCGTTATTACTAGGTCTCTCTTTGGGTGTTGTTACTAGGTCAGGAATCTTCATCACAAATAAATGATGTTGGTCAAAAGTATTCTTAGACAACATAGTTGCTAACAGACTGAATTTAAATATGTAAGTGGAAGGAAGATGCCTTGCCCAGTTTTGAGCTGTACATAATTTTTAAACTTATTTTATCCCTCTCTGAAATATCATTTCCATTGCACTTTTTGATGACTAACTTTGCATTGCTTGTGATTGATACAAAGAGTGGGCATGCTCACATGCCCAGATGGATGACATGCTCAAGAAAAGATCCTGGGACTTGCCACATGTGACCACATGATTGCCATGTTCCATGTATAGTCAACCCATGAAATGGGCTTTAGTTTTGATGCCACCTTCATATGCCCCAACTTGCAATAATTGGGCATCATATTCCTCTGACTTATTAGAATCACTTTTTTATAAGGGGGAGAAATCTATCATATAAACTCCGGATTAAATGATATAACTACCCTCCCTCTCCAGCATTTAGGAGCTTCCTACTTGCCCTCCACTCCCAATCAGAAAGCATCATCCTTCAGAAATAATTGCCTGCTCTACTTGTGCACATCCTTCTTTTACTCTCCGTTATGACATGACCCTATAGAATCACCTGGACAGTCTTGGAAGGGAAACTGAGAGTCAAAGCTGGAGAGGACCTGTTCAAGTGTAAGTGATAGAGTGTATAAAAGCAAAGTTTGGGCATTAGCCCTGGTGTTGCCTCCTATCTGTGTGTTCTTTGGTAAGAAACTGCACTCTGTGCACCCCATGACATGTAGTACTGGCATACTGAGAGCAACAACTCCAGGTGTCACAGAAGAGTAATGCAGAAGTACCTGGAGCATGTAGCAGTGTGTGACTCATAATTGAGTTACTACTGCTCTGTTATCCTGTGTCTGTTACTTGGACATTCATTCACATGTATCTGAAAGCCAAAGATGTTTTGTGACTCATTTGGTAGAAATCTTGATATAAACATATGTGAAGCTATTTATAATCTTTATTTATCACTCTTCATATGAATATACATATGTTGCTTGGCAGAAATATTAATATGTCTGATTTTGGTTTGTTACTTAAGGTACCTATGAGGCGGATGTTATATACAGTATTTATACCATGAGATGTCTCTAAAACCTATGAGCCCCAAAATTCTGAAACAGACTTGGGTTTTGATAAGGAATGTTGACTAGTATTAGCTCTCTCCATAATTCTTATGGGTGCAGGGCAGGAGGGTACTGAAAAAAAATGAAGTCAAGGTCTAGGTTGAGAGAGGCAATTATGAGAAATAGATCAAGAATGAAGAAGAGAAGCCTTCTCAATGTTCAGAACTTGCTTTAATACACCCTTTGCTGCACTGTTGTCAGAGTATTGGAATGGCTTGAAAGGATGTGGGAAGGGCGCTCCTGACATGTGTGCTTGTGATCTCAGGCATTGCTTAAATATAACTGACGGAGATGTGAAGTCATTTGGACTTCATCTTTTGAAAGTGGTTGAATCCGATTTTTCCATTGAACTGGGTCTAGTTAATGGTGAAATTCTATGGCAAATATCCAAATTTAAGCAACACAATGTCTTTATGTCATTTGTTGTCTCTTCTGAATCAAAGTAAACCACCTCTTCTGAATATTAATAATTTTGTGTTGGTGTTGTTTTCTTTATTCTAGTCTTCTGGAGGTTTCTATGTCTGTGAATATGTTTTAATGTAGTCCTGAAAGTATTACTAAGGAGAACTATTCTAGATACTTTTTACAATCCCAGCAATTGCATCTTTCATTTAACTCCTGGGAACTCATCAGAAAAAAATGAGACACCAAATAGATTCATGTAAATATTTGTAATCTGATATGGTGATGATTCACTGAGGACACTAGAAGAAGGATCTGGCTTATACTGTGCTGCTAGCCTATGGACTAGCCATTTAGGAGGCTAAGAATGAACTCTCCACCCCAACATTCTTCCGGGAGTTCTTGGAGAAATTTCTTCTCAAACTCCTCTCCTGGGGGCTAAGATGAGCTACGTGATTGCTCTCTAAAATGTTCAAAAGACAATGAAAAATTGAAAATAATTATACAAATATGAAATAGGTAGCTGAGAAAAGTGTAGAACTGAAGGACTTGGGAGGGTTGGATGTAAGGGCCTCAGACATATGATGGTTAATAAGTGAAATCTGGATATTGATTGAGTGGATCTTTTCCAGGACCACAGGATGTTTTATTCTCCTTGGACGCACCCTACAAAATGCACATTTCCCATCTTTTTTGAACGCCATCAACTCCAGAGACCTAGCTTATCATCTCATAGGAAGCCTTATCCAAATTGGGATCGTTCTGACAACTGAACAGTCTTTCTCTACATAAAGATAGAATACACATCCCTGTAAATTTCAGGATTTCGTCTTCTTCGTGTTTTTTAAGGGCATGCCTTAGGCCTGGTTTATATTGCGATTTTCTGTGAGGTTTCCTCCTCAGACAGGCTGTGTCCTGTCGTTTTTAAGAACGATGGCATGAACCGCGTATAAACTACCTCTACCACTTCCTGGCATTACCACCTTCAGCAATCCACTTAAGTACTCTCAGCCCGAACAATAATAATGTTAATCTTATGGAACCATGTGAATATTAAATGAAATAATGCACACAAAACGTATCAAGTACATAATGTAAAGTACCTGGAGCATAGTAATCAATATCTGAGAGCTCTTCATATTGCAATCACATAATCACACTATCCCCTTTCTTCATATAAGTCTCTTCTGCAATAAGAGAAATCCTCTTAAAACAGTAAGAAAGGCTGCTTCTCTCAAACATTTTTCTCATACCACCCCTGCAGGGAGACTTTTTGTATGCAGTTAGGCTCCTAGAATATGGTTGCTGGTTGATAAATCCATGGTCCCTGTTGGAAAGCTGGAAAGCAGCAGAATTTTGGAGAAAGACAAAGTTAGCATGTTTCAAGAGCTTGTGGCATACAGAACAAGACCTGTATTTCTTTTATTTCATCTAACAGAGTCTGATCTCCTTAGCTACAAGGAATCTAGAGCTGTGGAAGAATACATTAACTGTCTGTAGATGGTTTAACAATGGGAACTTGAGAGAGTCTGAAAACAAGACCAAAACCTTCAAGGAAATAGCCTGCAGGAATTTGTGATGCTGTTTAGGGCAGGCTGCGTAAAGGTCGTGATCACTGGAGGGGAACATCAGCTATGTATGGAATTTCACACTGGGTATGTCCCCATTGCCATCACCATGGTGGAAAGTTGTTTTTTGTCATTTGTTACTCTTTAAGGATTTCCAGGACAGAATGTCCAAAGTCCCTGGCCAAATAGCAGAAAGAAAGCAAATTTAGTAAACCAATGTTGTGGGTTGAAGATTTTTATTTATTTATTATTTAACAGAGAGAGAGAGACAGCGAGAGAGGGACCACAAGCAGGGGGAGTGGGAGAGGAAGAAGCAGGCTTCCCGCTGAGCAGACAACCAGACCTGGGGTTTGATCCCAGGACCCTGGGATAATGATCTGAGCGGAAGGCAGACACTTAACACCTCTATTTATTTATCCCTAACTTGAATTTCACTTTTATTCACTAATTATATTCTTTATGATAATCCTGCAAAATATTTTATTCCCATTTTAGAAATAAGAAATAAGAAAATTGAGTTCATTCAGAGTGTTTTGGTAATTTGTTAAAAGGAAATATTGGCTAGAATAGGGCTGTATTTCAAATCTCAGTGCTCTAACTCTTATTGCTGAGCCTTAAAGTTTGGCTCCTCTTTCATTATTATATATTTCCACTTACATTATGTCACTAGATTGTGTTGCTCAGATGTGAGAATTATTAATAGATATATTTATAGAGTGTTTCTGTGACTTCACAGAGAATATCACTGCCTCTTAATTCATACAGCTTCTTCTTCTTCTTCTTTTTTCTTTTCTTGGTTTAGGGATGAAATAACAGAGGTACATTTTAGATATGCAATCTTATGTCCAGGTATTGTATAACAAAAGAATCTGGCTGGCCTTTAACCATAGCTGTTGAGAGGGATACCCTAAACCCTTGGAATTTCTGGTGTGAAAGTTGTATCTTTGTTATTCATGCTGGGCCCCTCAGACCACATCTGAGTTTATCCTTAGGAGATGATCCAGGATGGAGCCTGGTTGTACCTGAAAGTCCAAGGGATTAGAGGTTTGGAGGCTTTGAGCTGCTAGATGTCAACTCAACCTGCAGGGAGGGGAGAGGCTGGAGACTGAGTTCATTCTCATGGCCAGTGCTTTAATCAATGGTGCCTAATCAATGGTCCACCCTCTCCCTTAAAAAAAAAAAAAGAAAAGAAAAGAAAAGAAAGAAAGAAAGAAAGAAAGAAAGAAAAGAAAAGAAAAGAAAAGAAAGGAAAAAGAAAAGAAATACCAGATAGCTAGGCTTGGGTGAGATTACTGGTTGGTAATGTAATTCAATGTGCTGGGAAGATGACATGACCCCACAGTGACAAGACACAGAACCTTTTCATTTGGGACCTTCCCAGACCTTGCCCTTTGCATCTCTTCTTTTGGCTAGTCCTCATTTGTATCCTTTTTTGGTGTAGTCAAGCTGTGATTATAGATATAGTTGACCCTTGAAGAACATGTGTTTGAACTGTGTAGGTCCACTCACACATAGATTTTTTGGAAAAATATACATTACCATACATTTTTGTAACATTTTCTTTTCTCTAGCTTACTTTATTGTGAGAATACAGTATCTGGTGCATATGATATCCAAACTACGTGTTGATTGACGGCTTATGTTATTGGTAAGGCTTCAGTCATCCTTAGGTTATTAGCAGTTAAGTTTTGGGGAAGTCAAAAATTACAACTGGATTTTGTACTGTGTAAGGGGTCAGTGCCCTTAATGCCCACAATGTCTGGAGGTCAACTGTAGAGCATTTTGTGAGTCCTGTGAGTCATTCTAGCAAATCAGTAAACCAGAGGATATAATGGGAATCCCTAAATTTGTAGCTGGCTAGTCAGAGTTTTAAGTAGTCTGGGAGCCCCCAAGATTCTGTGTTGTGTCCAAAATGAGGACAATCTTGTGGGGGACTGCATTTTTAGTTTGTGAAGTTTGGTTGAGTGCTGAGAAGTTAGTGTCAGATTTGCATTGTACATGGGTATCATTTTGCCCTTTCCTTGTTTCTTTTCATTGAAGTATGGTTGACATACCATATTACATTAATTTCAGGTATACAATACAGTGATTCAACAATGCTGTATACATTGTACTATGCTCATCTTGATAGATGGATGGAGTTACCACTTGTGCCCATAAAACATTATTAAAATATTATAGACTATATATGCCTTTTCTCATTTTGAACATGATGCTATGATGGTTCTGAGAAGCCTCAGGATTCAGACACACCCAGTGAATAGAAAAGCTTAGCAAAAGCAAGATATGACAGCCAGTATGGCACTCAGCTCAAAATTACTGAATACTTTCCTTGGGTTGTAACAGCTGCTGCTGCTTTAAAAATGCATTTGACAGAAAGAGAAGAAAGAAACAATGAATTCCTTACACAATCCGTTAGCATACAAGGAAACTATCAGTAAAAGATGCTTTTCCATTGGAATAAGAATGTGATGTGGCTTGAGTTATGATTTAGATTTTGTAGGAGAAAAAGTAACCAAAAAAGCAAGACTTGAAGACCTCATCTTCATGAGGAAGTATCAGGTCCTTGATTACACTTAACTGCTTTCTGTAGGTACTTAAGGGTGGTAGGTATAAAAACTCCATCCTATAAAACTTTTATTTATTTCAGAGGGCTTTAAAATGCCAGTCATGAGAAACATTTCTCCTTGTTTTTTATTGTTTGTATGTTTGTTTGTTTGAAGATTTTATATATTTGAAAGAGCAGAACAAGAGTGAGAGTGAGAGTGAGAGATAGGACAGAGAACATGAATGGGCATGGTGGACCAGAAGGAGGAGAAGCAGGTTCCCTGAGGAATAGTGAGCCCAATGTGGGGCTCGATCCCAGGACCCTGGGATCATGACCTGAACCTAAGGCAGATGCTTAACTGACTGAGTGACCCAGGAACCCCACATATGTTTAATTTCTCAGACTTGTCATGAATTTAATGACTATATGATTAAAATTTCTGGAAAAGGGACAATATACAAGGAAAAGTTATTCTCTGATATTCGGGACAGTACATGATATAATATGATATTGATGATTGATAGAGACTAAGTTACACTGGTAATTAAGATCAATCAACATTTCTTTCTGTACTAGGTCATTTTGTTGCCAGTTTTCTACCCATGTGGGGCAGCATACCTAATAGAATAAGCATTCACACTGGCATTTCTTTTTATTTATTTATTTATTTATTTTTTAAGGTTCTACTTATTTATCAGAGAGAAAGAGAAAGCACAAGCATGGGGAGCTGCAGGCAGAGGGAGAGGCGGGCTCCCCACTGAGCAAGAAGACTGATGTGGGGACTTGATCCCGGGACTCTGGGATCATGACCTGAGCTGAAGGCAGATGCTAAACTGACTGAGCCACCCAGGCACCCTCACATTGGCATTTCCTAAAGAAGGATGAGAGACATGTGGAGCAGGGTAATCCCAGCTACCACAATCTGAAGCAGAGATACTCTAACACCTACAAATGAATAGTGAGAAGCAAAACTGTCCATCAATCTCAGCCTAAATCAGCTAATTCCTAGACGAACCACAGATGCTTGAGATGATTGTTGTTCTTGGTCACTATTTTGGGGAAGTTTATTATACAGCAATTGCTCATTGGTATGTAGTCTGAACACTTGACACAGGTCATTTATTCATTGAAATTCCAATTTGCAATAACTTAGAATTTTACGTTGGATTCACTTAATATTTCTAAAATTTAAAATTATATGTCATCCATTAATGATTTATTTATTTATTCTCAATTATTGAAGACATGTCATGGGTCAAAGAGATAACAGAAAAGTCAATTATATACTATTTTGAAAATGAAAAAATGTAACTCTCCATATCTTATGAAAAGTAGTTAATGATATACAGAAAAAGATACAGTTGTAAATGCTCTTAATACTAACCAAGAAAAGTGTATATATACACTTACATGTATAAAACTGAATGAAAATATGACAGAAAAAAAATCATATCAAATTTTAATAAGACTTACTGCCATAAAAGCAGAATAGTTGGATATGGGGTTGGTAGAAATAGGGAAGAATAAATAATTTGGTAATATTTGAATTGTTCTCAAAAACAGTATTTTTAAAAAGATTTTATTTATTTATTTGACACAGAGAGAGATATAGAGTACAAGCAGCGGGGAGCAGCAGGCAGAGGGAGAGGGAGAAGCAGACTCCCCGCTGAGCAAGGAGCCCAATGTGGAGCTTGATCCCAGGACCTGAGATCATGACCTGAGCTGAAGCCAGCTGCTTAACCGACTGAGCTACCCAGGTGTCTTCAAACATATTATTTTATTTATTACACAGTTTTAAAAAGTAGCCAAGGGGTGCCTTGGTGGCTCAGTCAGTTAGACAGCTGACTCTTGATTTGAGCTCAGGTCATGACCTTGGTGTTGTGAGATCTATCCCCAGAATGGGCTGAGCATTGAGTTTGCTTTGGATTCTCTCTCTCCCTCACAGGGGGAAACTCTGTGCCTCTCCCTGCCCTCTCTTTCTCTCAAAAAAAAAAAAAAAAAAAAGAAGCAGCCAAAATATTAGGGTTTGTTATCTTTAGGTATTTTAACCATAGTTATATATATTTTTGTTTTTATATGACTTAGTTTGAGTTCTCCTGAAAGCCTAGCTTGAGAAAGTTTTGCAATCAGATAGTGTTTTTGGAAAGTGAAACTAGGATCCAGACTGAGGGCAAAGCAAAATAGAAAAGGCAAATAGGCTGATATAAAGATAATGCTGTGGGTAACGGGTGCTCTATTCCACTAGAACCAACTGAAAAGTATTCAGAATGTCTTCCAGATGGATTGGAGGCTGGAACCTATATCTACCACCTCCTTCTTTGGTTGAGGGTTGACTACAGGGGTATTAACTTCCCTATGTTCTAAGTCATGGTTACATAAGAGCTAAGTGGGCTCTTCCGATTTTGGAGAAGTTCTAGGGCCAAAAATCAAAGGACCACACCTTGGAAACTTGAGGGATGATGATAACACAATGTGAATCTGAGCTCGAATGGAATGACTTTAATCAGTAACAGTTCAAGGGGATGTGATGCAGCATTCCATTCCATTACAATTTTCTTTTGTTTGTTTATTCTTTGTAAAGAGAAATAAAATTTATTCTAAAAGCATCTTGGCAAAATATGCTTTTCCTCCTTGTTATGGGAAGGAAGGATTATTGGAAGCATTTTTAGTATTTACATTCCCAGCGTCATACATTTAAATACCCTACTGTAAATGTTAGAACTGTCTCAAATATCTACATATTTTATAAATTGGTTGTAGAGTCATTAATTAAATACACTGACGAGGAAACATAGGCTTGCCAAGATACAATGCCTAATGATGGATCATTTTGAAATCTGCCACAAAATACAAATACTAAATCTAAAATGTCAAGAAACATATGATTAACATAGGTCTTTTGTTGTTTGTATTTTATTATTTTATTCAGTAATTCTTCACGGGTTAGAACTATTTTCATTTTTTGCTGTATAGCTCTCCAAATGGGAATGACCAACCCAGCAACCTATCTTGCCCTTGATCTGAAAAGAAAATTATAGGATTGAACATCTTTTCATGACTTCAGTAATGAACCAGTTTTCTAGCACCGACTTTTTTCTGTTTCCCCATCTCCCTTCCCCAAAGTCTTGATGTACCTTTTTCATTTTCATTTTGATATAGTCATTTATTTATCTATTTACTTATTCAACCAACTGATGGCTTTTGAATTCTTGTGTTCCAGATGCTCTAAGAGGTGAGGTTAAATGAGATAGACATGGCTGTTCTCTTCACAGACCTGGAAGCTTTTAATAAGTGGAAAAATCTTTGAATCATCTTTCAGATTTGACACAGCACTGTTTATCTAACATACCACCTTGGCTCTTCTTGACTAGAAGTTCTTTTTGTCAAGACTTGGTTAACTCAGTTTTTCTTGAGGAAATAACCCTCTCTATCTGGGACAGTTATGGACTCAGGACTTTCCTACTGAAGCAAAATAACTTAATTTTCCATGAGGTTCTGTAACAGGGAGGGAATTTAACTTTTCTAACTCTACAGTTATAGCTATACATTTATCTGGATAACTTATAAATATTTACTCTAATGATGAATCATCTTATTTAATAGATGCCTCATAAAGTGGAGAATGATAAAACATCTTTTTTTCATTCTAGCAAAGAACTTATTTGAGGAATACACGACATTGATTTTCTCTATGTCTGTGTGACTACTGCTTACTCTACTAACCAATGTTGTTTCAACTTACATCAGGGACTATTAACTGTGGAGAATCATGCCAGGGCCTCCTTTGACATATTTCTTTCAGGAAATGCCTTTCCTCAACTGGGCCTATCTTCAAAGGGCCAGTGGGGACATTTTCTCCAGATCCCAGCCTGAATTTTTAAATGTATGTTTGCATCCTTATCTAGAGTCTTTTCGATAGCAGAATATCCCCTATCTGCTTACATTTGGCACCACGACTCCCTTCTTAGGTACTAAGGTCTTTGATCTATATTTATTTCATGGCCTGAACAAGACTTCTAAATGAATTTCTTGGGTTATGCTATTTACCCTACCTTTTCTTAAACTGCTTGAAATAGAAACTAATTTTCTTTAATGGTTCAGAAGCATGTAAATCTCCTTGCTTGAAACTAAATCTTAACTGCAATAAAGGGTTTTGCCTTAAAATGTTGATAAATTTTAAACTTCTCACAAAATAAAACAGTGTGGTGTCAGATTTACCTTACATTCTAATTATTTGTTTAAGAAACGTACACACAATCTTCCATACATTTTAATAGGCTACTGAATGCTATTTTCTTGGCTTACATGAGCTAAATAACTAACCCACAATAGACATAATGTCTGTATTCTTTAAGCTCACTAAGAAAAAGAAAATTATAAAGGAATTTATATAGAAAATAAAACAGCCCTAAGAATTACCTAAAATGTATAATTCACGGTTTGAAGTCTTGTTTTTAGCTGTGAACTCTCTCATTTGTCAGCTCTTCATTTAACGTTTAATTTTCCCAACATTCATTCATCCAGTCTTTAAATCAACATTTAAGTACTTATTGCTCTAAGACACTGATTTAGGTATTTTGGTAAAAGTTAAAATCCTAGTCATTTAGGAATTTAGAGGATGGAAAGCAAGACAGTATATACATCAGAAATTGAAATATGATATAATAATTGTGACATCTAGTCACTCATCCATTTCATTCATTTATTCCTTGACTTTTTAATTAATTATTTGATTCTTTAGTTAATATTTTGGAATTTACTCCATATATCATATGTTTTAATAGAAAGACAGATAAGACACAGTTTATAACATCAAGTAACTAAACAGTCTATAGGGAAAGATAGACACAAAAATAAAAAATCAAATCATGTATCAAACATATTAATAATAGAGACATGCATAAGGTCTTATGAGAGAAAAGAGAAGGGGAACTTATCCTTGTATAGGAAAGAGTCAAAGAAAATTTTCTTAGTGATACCAGAAGGAAGTGGAGGGAGAAGAACTTTCAAGACCGAATGTACCACCTAAGTAAAGGCAGAGGCATAGAAATACATGGAATGTGGGAGGAGTTACAAGCATTTTTGGTTTTTGGGAAGTTATTCACCAACAAAGGAGCAGAAATGAGGCTAGAGATGTGAAGGGTCTGGCTCATGTAGGGCAAATAGGTTGTTTTGTAGATCTTAAAATCTAATCTATAAAAGTGAGGAACTATTTAAAGTTCTTAAAGGAGGAAGTAATGTTATCACATGTTTTGTTTTAGAAAATGTTATCACATGTTTTGTTTCAGAAAAGCCACATTAGTGGCTAATGTATAGGAGGGACTATAGCTCCTAGAGAAACATAGTCATCATACAAGGTCAAACCAAGTTCCAGGGATGACGAGAGAAGGGCTGGTTTAAAAAATACTGAGGAGGTACTTTGGTTTACCAGTTGGATGGCAGAAGTTTTTGAAGAAGAGAAGTTAAAGCTGGGTGGATAATAATGCCACTGATAAAGATGTCATCTGATTGAAGAGCAGCCAGTTGAAGATGGACTATTTCAGTTTGGGTAGGTTCCGAATTTGAGGTTTGGTGGAGACTTTCAGCAGGTGGTGGAGTACATCAGCAGGCATGAGGTTTACAATCATGAAATCTAAAGGTGGATGGAATCATCTAGGGAGGGTATGTCCAGAGAAAGAGCACTGGGAATGGGGTCAGCCCTGGGACAATCACCTGTACATGAGGAATGGGAAGAAGGAGAACTCTTGCAGAAGGAATGAAAGGGTTGGTGAGTGGGAGGAGTGTGTGTGGGAGTAAGGAAGTGTATGGAGGACCAGGGGAGCCTAGGTCATAGAGAATTTACCCACCTCATTAGTTTCAGTTGCACCAATATGTTCGATTAGATAAAAGCTGACAAATGGCTGATTAGTGTTTTATTGGTGATCATGGTTTTATCAATTTCAGTAGCATTCTGGAAACATGAGTCACATTTTGAGGGAAGCAGAAGAGACTAGGAAATGTGGAATGTGAAGACAGATAACAGATTGTGTTATTCTGAGAAGTTTGAGTTAAGAAGGGCAGGGAGAACATAGACAGTATTTAGAAAAAGACATAGATTTAAGGAAGAGTTGTTTTTCTGGAAATGAGAAGCAGACAGTTGCTAATACATGGGTGAGCCAGCAGAGGAGTGCTTAATGAAGATACAGGCTAGCATGTCCGGTAAGATAGCAGAAGACATGAAGACAAGAGCAGCTGAAAAGGACCTACTTCCCCCACCTAAAGGGAAAGCTGTATTGGGCATATAGATGCAGTGGGACAGTGAGAACCGGCGAGGATCCTGCCTGAGGGATTACACCAGGTAGGCACCAGCACAGTGGCTATACTTAGAGAGCAATGGGTCCACCAGCAATACATTCACAGACAAAAAACACTAGATATGGGTCTTAAGGAAGATGAGAAATAACTTTTTTGTTAATGCAACATATATTTATTGAGAATTTAGAGTGTGCTCAACATAGGTTTACCCTCAAGGTAGTTACATTTAGGTGAGATGAAGAGCATGGGTAAAGAAAATATGCATAAAGAGACAGAGGCATATTAAATCTTGGCCTGTTACAGTGTCCCTAAATTCTGTGATATCACTGAAGGGATGAGTTAGATCTTTCCTGTAGCTAGGACAGAGTAAAGTAATTGTAACTCTAAGTATTTGTGGTTTAGTATGATGACTCTGGTAGGAGCATAGGGAATGTATTGGAGGGGGATAAAACTAGAGACAGACCCACTATCAAACAGTCCATTGCAATATCCAGAAAGAAGGTGATGAAGATCTGAGATAAGTCAGACAGTATTAACTGGGATACATTAATTCGACAAGTATTTTATAGACCTATTTTTAAGGCATTGTGCTAATCATTTTAGAAAAGAATCAGATATATATGTGTGTATACATATATTTTTATGCCTATATGTGTAAATAGGGAAAGCATTACGGTTATATTTATATTGCTAGATGTATCTCTAGCTTTGCTGCACAAGAAATCAGTTATTGTTTGCCTTCAGACTGCAGTTCTAGTCCATGCGTCTTCCATTCTAGGTCCCATAGCCATGACAACGCAGAGGGGATGTGATCTTCCTCGATTCCTATTCTTGTCCTCCACATATGTACTAAATACAGCCTTCCTCTAGTCTCAGAACCTTCCAGCTATACTTTTCTTCATATCTCATCTTTCGCCTCTCCTCTTCAGAAGCAAGAAAGGACAGAAGCACAAAAGCTGGCAGAATCTCGCGATTCCCCTTGAAGTTTCTGCTGGGATGCGAAGCGTACCACGTCTTCTCACCTTCCACTGGCCGAGGCAGTCTTCCACATGTGTGTATGTATGACTTGTACAGCAGTGATAATCAAAACTCATAACACCCGGTATGGCATAGGCACAGACCAATTAGAGTTGATGCACTAGAGTGTGGTGGCGGTGGCCCCTTGCTAGCACGTTATTACATTAGCTACTAATGTGGAAAAGATAAGAGTGGATCCAGAGGAGAGGCTGGGATAGCTCAGGTGATATAGGATCTGGGAGACTGAAGAATGTGGGTATTCGCCAGTCAGTAGAAAAGGATTCTGTATTTCAACAATCACTTAAGCTACATTGGTATGTACTGGATGGCCATCAGACATGGGTGTATAAGTGTGTGTGTGTGTGTGTGTGTGTGTGTGTGTATGGATGGATGTGTAGGCAGGTTCAACATGGTAATAAGGGCAATAGGGTGTTTTAGGATTATTTCTATTATTTCTGGCTTGGGTGATGAGGTCATGAGGTGATGGGAAAGACAATGCAGGGGAAAACTGATTAGGGAGGAATAGTAAATTAGCTTTGGTAACATATATTAAGTATATATGAGCCCAAAAGTTCAATTACAGGTCAGCTATGTCAATCAGACAGAGAAGAGAAGAGAAAAGATTATGCTATAGATAAACCATACATTGTGTAACCGTCAGCCTGTAGATCACTAAGACCCAAAATGTAGAAGGCATTAAAAAAAGACCAATATGTTTGTACAAATCAAAATATACAACTTATGGATATCAAACATTTAACAAACCTAAAAATAAAAGCCACACAACACTTGCAGATGTAATTTACATGGCAGGCAAACATTTAATTATTTTAATATATAGAGAACAACTAGGGCATATAGATACAAACTAATAAAAAAATGACACATACCCAACATAAAAAATAGGTAAGAATAACTATAAATGGCTTATAAACCTACAGAATGAGTTGAACTCCCATAATTATGTAATTGTGACTTTTAAAATATTT
Source organism: Enhydra lutris kenyoni (assembly GCF_002288905.1). Classification (NCBI taxonomy): domain Eukaryota; kingdom Metazoa; phylum Chordata; class Mammalia; order Carnivora; family Mustelidae; genus Enhydra; species Enhydra lutris. Next base: position 33,967,264 of record NW_019154096.1, on the reverse strand, counting down.
AACTTAACAACTGACAAGTATAAACACATTTCAACATAAATAGTTCTGAATGAGAGGGAAGAAGATGCATGCCCTGTGTGCTGCTTATAGAGGTGTTAATTAGTGTATGCTTTTTGGCAACCAGTTTGCTAATATCTATAAAAAAATAAGTTAAACCTAGGAGCAGAGTATGCTTTGATTTTTTTGCAAGTAAAAAGTGCACATGCATGGACACATGTACAAACACATGCACATTTTTTTATACCATTCAAGAAACATTTTGTTGTGTTGCCTCTTTGGAGAGAGAATAAAATACTCCTGGAAGTGGGAGGGTTCTTTTATACTGACATAAAGCATTGTGATGTTTGAAGTTTGATCATTTGCTGATGCTGTTTTTATCATTTTTTCTTGTTTTTTATTTTATTTTTTATTAGCATATAATGTATTATTTGCTTCTGTTTTTATCATTTTTAAAAGAGAAACATTTTACAAAATATATAAATATTTAGTAAAACACTAGTTTCTGGATATTTAGACCAGAGATAATCATGCAGATTGATGAACAAGCTTCAGAAATATCCCTAAAACATGAAGTAATTTTCAAAAACAATGTTTTTAATGGTTGAGTGCAAACAGCTCAAGTGCAGATGACTCTAACTTCTCTGTTTTTGAGAATGTGAAGAAAGAAAACAACTTGAAGTAAAACTTTTGGATTTTAAAAGTCACATGTACACTTTAAAATGGAAAAATGGAAATGATTTATATCTGTTTTCATTCAGTTTACAACATGCCTAAACCAACAGCAAATCTGGTGATTATATACACTGTCTGTATTCAGAGACTATAATGGAATTATGTAAAAAAAGGTAAAAACTAAACCTCCCTGACTTAATATTTAAATACTTAAATATTTACTTAATATTTAAGTATTATTTACTTAAATATTTACTCTTTCCCTTTGGCATACATTTGTATAATAAAGATTTTATTTCTTCTAGATGTATTTTTTTTTGTGGAATGGGAGAAAAACAATAATTATCTCGGCTGTGAGATTTGCATGTCAATACTGAATGAGGACAGGGCAAAATGGGCATGTTTAAGTCAGAAATTTGGGGAAAGACAATCTAAACATGAACTGGATTTGGTTCTCGGTCTCTCCTACCTTAGGCAATAAAGTAAAATTAAAATACCCCTCACGCTTCTTAAGTTCCTCTTCAAAATTTGAGATAGCAGAAATTCTATCCTAAAATTTCCTTTCTCTAGAAAGCCTGTTACTGTATATTAAACATTCTTATTCACCAGATAGTTTGTGCTTTGAAAAGAATGTTTCAAAATTCCTCCTCCTGTTCATGACCCTGAATGCTAATGTTCAATCCATTTGCAGCTTTTCACAAACTCTGCAGATGATTATCAGACTAGAGTTATTATTATTATTTTATCATATATGATGTCAGGTTACTATATAGGATTGTCAGACAGGTATGATGCAAATCCATATGTGATTTTCTGGGAATATCTGAATAAGCAAATTATGCCAAACTCAATTAAGAGATGGTACTGGCAAATTTTTAAAAAGCAAAGCAATCAACTTTTCAAGTTATACTTCTTCTTCTAAGCAAGTATGGTTATTTTGCTGTTACATTGTTTCCTCAAGTTATTCAAAACAAATTACCCAAACCTTCTTTTTAATGCCACATGTGACTCTCATTTTCTATAATCTTGTATCTATGTGTTAACCTGCAAGATATGTAAAAATAATAAATAACAAAAAGTAATAATAAATAATCTAAAACTTCAGGTTATTTTAATTTTATTCCTTAGAAATTAAATTTCCACACATACAATTGCATAGATTTTGAAATAAAGTCTAAACATAAAAAAATTATATATATTAAGCTTCCTAGACTTGTTTCTAAGCTACTTGTTCTCAATTTTCAAATGATGAAATTAAGAGTAAAGTAACTCGCCGAAGGATGCAAAGTTATTAGGAGACAGAAGTAAATATGATCCCTAAGCTGCTTGAGTGGAAATTCCAGTCTATTTTCAGCACCATGCAGTTCTCATAATAGCTCTGGATTTTGTCTTTTTCTCCTTACTTTTAAAAGGAAGCAGTGCAATGTTCACTAAGTATCTTCATCATTTAGAGAGAGACTATGTAAGGACTTCCCCAAACAGATCCATTGGGTTCACAGTAAGCTGTAATGAAATCCTGGAAATTAGTGTTCAGTAAAGCTTAACAGATATAAGCCCTCTGCCTGACTTGAGGCTGCATAATGCCCACAGACTTGTCTACTCAATGTCCTCTTTTTCAACACTATTGTAGCTACAAGGCTATGTGGCCACAAAATTGAAAGAAGTTAAATGACCTACAAGGAACTGTGTCAGACCCACTTCATAAAACCCCAGCACCGAATAAAATTATTCTGAGCCTGTTGCTATCAGAGTTGCCAAGGAAGTTCTTGCAATCTTTTGGCCTAGAAGAAAGGAGGAAACTGAAGCTATGGTCCTAATGCCAATATTCAACCTTGGTCTGGTGCTAGAACAGTTTCTCCTTATTTATTCTTTTTAGCATGGAGCTTTTATAATCATTCCACCTGGGATGCAATACCATTGAAATATCAATCTGGATTCAGTAGGTGGAGAAATGTTGGCAATTTAAGTGCTATATGATTAGAAAGTCTTATTTTACACAGGTATATCATGAAAGTTGGGTTTCACTGATCTATATAATGATGTTCTGACTACTTCCTACTAACGCCACTGGTAGAGGAATCTTGTGCTGTAAGTGGTACAAGGTATTCAAATATATGGTGCCTGACACTGGACTTATGAGATTGGCAACAGTTTATTAGTCACATATATTCTTAGCCCATGGCAGGGCCACCATTGCAACATGAACCAGAAAGGGCTGTGGGAATCAGGCTTTGTAGTAACACAAGGATGGGTTGACCCAGGTTCTTATGGGAGGATGTGATTGGCTTGTTTGTATAATGTGATGGGCGGTTAGGAGGTAAAACCTATTAGGTTGTGAAAGAACCATTGAAGATGGGGGTGGGGGATGCTTCGGGTATGGGTGGGGCGGTATAACTAGGCTGCTAATGGGGGAAATAGCAGGGTAGAGAGCCTTTCCCACTAGTAGGAACAACACTTGAAATTTTAGGTCTTATGTTACAATGTCTATAATAATAATTTCCTACCACACAGTGGGCTGAGGGAAATAAATGAAATAAATATGTGAAAATATTTAGTAGAATGAAATGAGTTTTAAAAATCCTTATTTATGTAAGCCTTATTAGAAAAACTTGAAAGTTTAATTCTTAGTTTATACTTATGATCCCTTGTCTCTATAATATTATTTATTAATTTATTTTTTAAATTTCTTGTCAGTGTAACAGAATTCATTATTTATAATATTTTTAAATAAGAAGTATAGAATATACTTTAAATCTTATTCATAAGTATAGCACTGCTATAATCCTTGCCACTAATGAGGATAGTGCATAGAGCATTGCTATTATAATGGCTATCCTCCATCAGACTAAATTGAAAATGGGTTGTGTGGTTGTGCATAATAAAAAGAGAAATGGACCAAAGAAGTCAAGGTAGTAACAGCCTAAAATATTCAGGAGTTCTTGAGACCACTCTAAGGTTCAAAAATTTGCCAGAAGGATTCACAGAATTTGGAAAAGCCACTATACTCATGGTTATGGTTTATTACACCAAGAGAATATGGGTTAAAATTTCAGCCAAAGGAGAGGAACAAAGAAGCAGCATCCCAGAGTTACCAAGCATGAGCTTCCACTTGTACACTCCATACGGTGTAGTGTAAACCGCACCCATTTCTCCAGCAATCACATGTGAAAATATACATGGAGTATTGCCAATACGAGAAGGTCACTCCAGCTTTGGTGTACAGAGTTTTTATCAGGGCATGGTCATGTACATATGGGTGACCATTTGCATGGTTGACCTTATTCTGCTGCCCTTCAGAGGATGAGCTGTCAAGTGTTCCAAGCCCCCTCACCATAAATCACCTTATTAACATTGACAACTATATGTTCCAAAGCTGCCAGGCAAACAAAGCCACTCTTGTTGAGCAAGTGATGTTCAAAGGGCTGAGAGATTACCTCCTGGGAGCCACGGGCAAAGATCACATCTCCCTTTGGGCAAAGTTAATCCTTTACTCCACATGGCAATTTCTTTCTATTCTAACACTATTCACCATCTTTGAAAGCACTGGGCATGTAAAATAAGAGGACTGGGCTGGATCAGTGTTTCTCACTCTTTGAGGACGTTTTGGAGATTTTTTAGAATTAACTGAGATATTACTGAGTGTGGAAAAAAGAGGGAGCTACTGGAAAGCTCTCTCATCCTAAGCAATTCAAAGCAGTTTATGTAGTGGATTTTTGCCCAAGGTTTAATCAAAAGAAAGCATTTTTCTAAGCACTAAGAAGTAGGAAATCCCTGGAAATACATTACTTCTGAAGTTTTTTCCAAGTCTAGAGTTAGAGGATAATATAGTTTGAAGAAAAGACAACCTATGATCATATAACAGGATACTTTGTATTTTAATGTAATAGTATGAAGATTGGATTTTTTAAAATTCTGAATTTATTATGGCCACTTGCAGTTTCTTCCAGAGCTGTATATAATTGTTTATGATTATAATAATAACATTCTTTGATTGATGGTAGTTTTTGTAACATAAACTGGTTTCTCTATAGTTATTATCTTAAACCCAATTATGTGTTATTTTTCCATTTTCCAGATGAATATTAGGCTAAATGGATAAAAATCCTCCACAGTTAAATTACTGTAAACAAATGTGAGTATTGAATACTTCTGTAAGAGAAATATTACATTCTAGCAAATTATTAGAATATAGCAAATGAGTTTTAACTGGATACTTTGGCATAGACCAAAGAATAAGAAAACAGAAGGTAAATTTTGTATTATCTGTTCCAGCCTCATTCATGCAACTACTTCAGTGGACAAGTTGGGTATAAGTCCTTGCTCTATCAGCTCCTGAATTTTGGCACATAATTCAGATAAGTTAAAATCCCAAAATGTTTCATTTGTATATGAAGATTTTGACATATTTCTTTTAGTCAAATTTGCAAGCTACAATATCAAGATTAAACAAATGATGAATTCCTTGAATTGATGAATTACTTGATTGAAAATTTGAAAGATATCCTGAGCACGCCTAGGCTAAGAGTTAGTTGACTTGGGTGTTAATTTGACTCACAAATTCCACAACGTTGTGTACATAACCCCTTTCCTCAGTGATTCTTCATGGGTCTAAAGAGCATATTCAACTGAATTTTCTGATTTGTGCAATGCTTGATGTTGATTTCCCAGTCTTTTATAGTCTAGCTGTTTTAGGCTCTTCCAACCAAACGAAACCAAACCAAACCAAACCAAGCAAAACAAAATACCTCAGGCTGTATTTTTTCCTTACTTTATGAAAAATCATTTCACCAAATCTTAATCACTTGTCAGTGGTTACTTCACACAGGGAAGCCAGGTAGATTGAAGGTCTGCTAGATCTCCACTTGTATGATTCTGTATATTTTATGCAGTTCTTGAGTTTCTTTGCTCCCATCATAAAAATCTATTTTACTGTATATAAGGCTCAGTATTTATTTTCCAACACATTTGACCTTTAAGAACAACAAGCACACCCCCAGTTTCACCACTTCTATTAAATTACCAGATATAAAGGACATGCATTTGCTACTGCTGTCAATGATTACTAAGAAACTCTGCCGTATGGTTCCAAGGACATGCGGTGTTACTGTGTATTTAATGTAGTCTGTGCCATTACTCTGTGCCATGCTCAAGTGTCAGTTCTATTTTGTTCTATAGCCCGTGGAAATGTGGAGGTGGGACCTGGCAATGCCTATGGTGTAACTTAACCTACCAGTGACTATTACCAAACCATATTGCTATTACTTTTTACAAAATGGATCATCTTAACTCTAACAAGATAACATTCTCTGCAACAGTCACTCCCAGGCTCTTCATCCATCTTGTTTGTAAGCAGATGGGATTGTACATATGGATCAAATCACTAATTAAGTTTTAATCTGCAAGGCACATCACCCATTCCAACCCCTCTGCAATAAGTAAATTTTAACTTAAAACAGGAATATAAAAAAGCAACATGCTCAAGTGAAAATGTTTCTTTGAAAGCAAAATAGTTACAGCCATCTCTGAATATATTAGCTAATAACCAATAAAAGACACAATTTTGCAAGAACAACTGCAGTTGGTAGCCAATACTTTAATGTCCACCAAGTTATTCTACATTAACAAGAAGTTCTGTATGTTCTCCATGCTGTATTATAAAAAGCTATATTTAAGCTAAAATCACCACAGTGATTAAAATGCACAGTACATTTTGGGTTCATTTTGAATGAGTGAGATTTTTCAACTAACCTCAAGTAAAACAAACTAATTAGGAAGCCATATGGGTAAAATTAAATCTCAGGAAATGGCAAGTAGAAATGTGGACCCTTAACACTGCTGTGGCTTCCAGTGGTTTTCAGAAAGCTCTACTATCAGAGTTAGGTAACACTTAACCTTGTAAGATTGGACTTTCACCTGGATAAGTCTTATTGTCACCTGGGCAAATTAAAATATATAGAAACTGTGTTTTAACTGATCTGTTGTGGGGTCCAGGCATTGGCATTTTTAAAATGTTCTTCAGGTAATATTAATGTATAGTTAGGACTGAGAACCCCTAAATAGATGTACTTACTATGATCAAACTCCCATTTCTCCCATTATGCAGTAAGTGACAAATTACATCTTCCATTTCCCTTGATTTTGGAAATTATGTTACTATAACCATGTCACCAGTTAATTTACATGTTGCACGTGGACTTTTTGAATATATTGATAAAATACTATAAAATATTTTCTTAATGTCTCCTAAAAATGTCACCAAAATGTTAACATTCTCAAATATTCGTGTATACTAAGAATGAGTGTTTTATTTTTTAAATTTTTCCCTTAAGGATCTTGGTCTTGGACTCTACAAAATCAGAGAGAGAGAGACATAAAAGATTTTCCACCAAGGAGATGTTTTTAGTGTTTCATTGTATAATTAAGTTCTTATAAGAAGTTTTGGAGTTTAGGGCTGGGCCAGGAATAGAAGAAATAATGAATAGGAAGGGCAGATTCAATGGCATCAACTGTACCCATAGAACATGGGAGGAAGCCATTTTATTGAATAAATAAGTGAGTGAGCAGTAAGCCTTGAGAGATGGTCAGAGAACAAAACTTGAGTTTATGAAAGCTCAGATATAGGAAACTTCTGGTGATAAAAGTGTTGAGATAGAACCTCCACACAGATATGAACTAGTGGGATTGCTGAGAAGCTAGAAAGGACCTCACCTTAATGACTGGTATCACCATGGAAGACAGTGATAGGCTAGGAAGAAAAGGTGGAAGACATGTGCTGAAGTCCTTGAGGTAAAATGAGGGGTGTTTCATGTAACAGAATAGGAAGGTGTAAAGTGTGATGAACATGACATTGGCTTCAAAAGGAGGCACCATTAAGCATTGGCCCAAAAAGATGTATTGCAGAGAGAGAGAATGAGAGAGAGAGAGAGATTCTTAAGCATCACTGAGTAATACATATGAAAAGAGTGTGAAAACTATAGAGGGCAAAGCTATGCAGACACTTGCTAAGGAGCTCATATTTGCACTAATGAAAGTGAAATAAATTTATTTTTTGAGATGCCTGGGTGGCTCAGTTGGTTAATTAAGTGTCTGCCTTCGGCTCAGGTCATGATCCCAGGGTCCTGGGATACGGTCCCACATTGGGCTCCTGGCTCAGTGGGGAGCCTGCTTCTCCCTCTGCCTGCTCTGCCTGCTGCTCCCTCTGCTTGTGCTCTCTCTTTGACAAATAAATAAGTAAATAAAATCTTTAAAAATGTATTTCTTTATACACTGGTACATATGATTTTTTAAGCATGGTCAAGATTATAACTAATTTTGTTAGGGATCTTAGAGCAACTTCAAGTAGAGAAAAATTTAGTATTTTTTCCCTGATGAATGGAATGGATAGCTAAAGTCCACCTTTTACAATAAGCCTGGAATACTTTCTCCACAAACTGAAAGTTTTGAAGAAAGGGTGTTTGGAACTCGGGTTGGGGGTGGGGAGAGAACAGTGGTGCAAATGCAAATGTGAATACAAAAAACATCTTGTATGAAAATTAGTCCATAGTCGTTGTGTAGAGAGAATTGAGCGAATTCTCAGAGCTGAACCTCAGATACAGTGATATAAGAAAAAATAACATTCATATTTGTAAGAAATGAAAGCCAAAAACCAACATTCTCAATTACTAGCATGGGTAAGAGGTGCTATTTCCATTATTTAAGTAGAGATGGCTCTTGGACTGATGTAAGATGAGATCGAAGAAAAGGGCAGTTATTTGTATTTTATATTCTAGTACATTTTATACTTCTACTTTGATTTTTCTCTTTCATTTTTTTCAGAAAAAAAGAAGAAGACATTGACACTCATCCATCCAATATGCTCCCAGCTTCTTCAACATCCCTGTTGACTTGTATTCGTAAGTTTACTGTTGTCCCACTCCCTTCAAGGGAACCCCTGTCCTGTGGAAGCTAGGTGTCTTCCTAAGTTCCTTGAATCTGTAGGCAAAAATGGAAAAAAAGTGATTCTTTCCTCATTAAGGAAGATTGAGAATTAAAGAAGGAAATCACTGGTAATACTGTCAATACTACTAGGTTATATTTATTAAACATTTATTATTGCCAGGAAAACAAGTGATAAGTTTAGGCAAGAAGACCAGCCTCTCTAATTCCAGAGTCTTTCTTAGCTCTGATTAGGCCAACTAGCTGCTAGACCTCCTATGTAATGATGCTTGCTAGCCTGCACTGTTGGTGTTCAGTATGCGATGAACTAAATGAAGGTATGAATCAATGTGTGAGTACGGCCTTTCTGAGTGTTGTTCATTGTTGCTTTACTGTCTGCTGTGGCCCAGAATATTACCTTTTTATTGATGCTGTAACCATGCTGTAGAAACAGGATGGGCCCCCCACCCCCAAATAGGTTCAAATGTCAAGACTGATGATGTCACACACACACACACACACACCAAAAAAAGATTTGTGTAAAAGAGATTTGTGTAAGTAATTACATAGTGAGGCTCTGTGGAGACAGCAGGGCGACCCTTCAAAAACTGGCTGACAATAGTTTGAAACAGAAAGGAAGGAAGACAGCTTGGGATTTTTTGGTGGTTCAGGGGTGTGGCTGGGCTGAAAGTTTCCATACCGGGGAGGGTTTTTGTAGTTTGAAACTCTCACAAATGCCAAAAGTGGGAGCAATGGAGATTTCTTAATTTGTCCAGATGTGTGCACAAAAAGAAAAGGAAACTGTGAGGTTTTAAATATGTTAGTAACCAAACATTTAAAAAAAGGTGGAGTCAGATTTTATTTGCGCTAGACACTGATGTTCTGCCTAAATCAGTGCACTCCCTTTCACCATGATCTTTTGACTGTAGTCTAGTGACTGGATTTCTGCAGACCTCTTTCATCTGGGATTATAATTCCATGCACACACTGCACTGGTTGTCTAGATTAACCCTTGGGTCATAGGTTTCTCTGGTATGGTTATTTCCACTTGTAACTAAAGTGAAAAGATTACCAAGTACCAAGGCTATAATCTCATGGACAGTATCAATGCCATTTGAGCAGGAAACAAATTTACAAAGCAATTAAAGAGCATTATGTTTGTGACAAGACTCAAGAATGAGAGCCTAGTGCTCAGAAAACTAGGTGGGAGTCTACTGACAAATTCTGAGCATGAGGCTGCAACCCTTGAATGAGTCACTTGATGGTGTATTGGAAAGAAAAAGAGGAATGTGAGAGGTGTCATGTATGAGTGACCAAGAGCAAGCCTGGGGAGATGTCATCCTTCTTCAGAAAAAAAATACATGGAGTGCCTGGGTGGCTCAGTGGGTTAAAGCCTCTGCCTTTGGCTCAGGTCATGATCTCCAGGGTCCTGGGATCAAGCCCTGCATCAGGCTTTCTGCTGAGTGGGGAGCCTGCTTCCCCTCTGCCTACTTGTGATCTCTGTCTGTCAAATAAATAAATAAACATTTGTATAAAAAAAATACAACTTTCTTTTTCCAACAGTGATTTAGGCTGTGCACTCAAAGTTTTTCTCTGAAGACTAAAGAAATATTAAAATAGCAAACAAACTCTGTCAACCCCATAAAATACAGAAGGTTGACACCCATGAGCCAGGAACTTGGCAGATTTTCCTGCAACATATATTGTTAAGGAGACTGGATACTGAGAAACAGAAGTGGACTGTCTACATTCAGCACATGCAAAGGAAATTTTACCCAGGGTATGCAGGATTGAACCTACAGAAAAATTTTTGATTGCCTATCTTAGCTCATCTTGGCCCTTTGATGAGAGGTGGCACTCAGGAGTTGGAAGCAAGGGTCAATCATTGAGTGGTAGGTAAGGGGGGAGTTTCAACCTTTTACAGGCTTTGAGAAGTATAATAACTATTGGCATTGAACTTGCTTGCCTCCTTAATTTCCCTCTACACTTTTATTGACATGGATGCATGTCAAGTAGGGCAGGGATATTGACAATGTAGAACCTTAGAAAGTATAGTCCTATCAGTAAGAATTCATGAAATTTATTTAAAATTTATGTGAATTCTATGCTCTTGCTTGGCAATATGAATTGCATGAATTCCTAGAAATGCAAGCTCTGATGGTCATCTCTGATTCTGCTCTCCTGTGTCTGTGAATTTTAGACCACACATCTCTTTCACTGTTTTATAACCCAAAGGAAGAATATGGACTGACATCTTTGATTTCCTGATAGTGCTACTCAATATAGACTGTTGCAGGTAGCTGATTTTAATGAAGCTGTGGTGAAACCGAAAGCAACTGTATGACAAAAATATACAACAACAGGATAGTTTTCAAGGTGAAGCATTTGACACCCCTGCTTTTAAAAATTCTAAGGCTATTCTATATATTTCAGGGGCTGATGTTTCTCATAAAACATTTTTACATTCCTTGTTTCCTCTCTCCTCCCTTTTCAGCTGACTTCCCTCACTTCCCTTCTCTGCTCTCTTACATTTCAAGAGTCTCTGTTTATTGGGCTAAACATTTTAATTATTTCTGTGTTTTTATATTTCCTTCTACACCACACTCTATGGACCTCACCTTTTACATTCACGGCACAATTTCAAAGTATTTTTTTTTTAATAAGGCAGGATGACGTATTGAGAGAAATTTATGACTCCATCAGGAGCAGAAAGAATTACAATCACCTGTGGTTTAAAAGAGCAGATTTTAAGACATCTGTTACACAGAAAAAGTACCTCATAAACTTTTCTTCTACAAGCTGTATCCAAATTCAAGTCCTTTCCAACAATTGATGACTTACTAGAGTGTCTATCATAATAAAAATGTTTAGATATTATCAAATATTGCCATATCTCTATGATTTACACTAAAATGTTTGAAGTGTAACCTATAAAATCTTGGACAAAATCCATTTCAAACCAGAAAATATATATATTCAATTCTGTGAAGAACAGTAACAAAAACTTTTTAATAGACTTACCCTAAGAAACTTAAGGGGGAAAAAAAGCATTCTCAATGATATTTTAGGAGACATATTACCTAAGGAATGGGGGGGTAGTTCTAAGGTGAGAAAAAATAGTTTCACTTAAGAAAGACTTTATTAAAAAATTTCTACTTCTTCCTGTGTAACTGATGGGTCAAAGAGGAAGTCAAAAGTGAAATTAGAGACTAGGTAGAAAAATAAAAATAACTTTATAAAAATATGACACAGCTTTGTCTGACTTTGTCCTATTAGTTTAGAGGGAAATTAACTTTGTCATATTATGACCAGACATATGGTTAAAGTTATACTCTGAGGCAAAAGCATAGCTTGACTTTTGTATTTATTAAATAAAAAATATTACAGTAAATGAACTGAATATTTAATTCAAGAAGTCATAAAAAAGATTAAAAATAAAACTCAAGTAAGACAAAAGTAATTGATACAGATAAAAATATAAGTAATAAATTCAAAAGACAAGTGAAGTTCAACTAGATATATCCAAAATATGATTATTTGATATGATAAAATACATATAAAATTTGCAATACTGAGAAGAGAAAAATATTGACATGTAATATTATATAAGAGAAGTGAAATATAATTGCAGGTGATTGAAAACATAATAATATGCTTAAAAACCTACATAAATGGATGATTCTCTAGGCTTTTAGATCACAATAGACTCAAGAAGTGGTTCAAAATCTTATCAAGTTATCAAGGAAGAAATCAAAATATTTCTTTAAAAATACTGCCATAAAAATCTGGACTCTGAGACTTTCAGTCCAAATTCTACATATCAGCAATAAACAGATCATTTTTGTGTAATATTTTTCTAGAATGTAGAGAAAAAAATCCATTTCCTTTTACACCAAAAGTATATCATATTTTTAAAAAAGGGGAAAGGACCATTGGTAAATACTCAGGCACTAATTCAAAATAAAATATAATCAAATCATTAAATCAAAATTATTATATTAAAAGCAACATATTTTGATAAGTAAAATTGTTTCAACATTAAAAGAATGATCCAATTTCAGAAAGTCTATTTCCTGGTTCTGGAACTTCTTATTTTCCAGAACTATCTGCTCTGAATGAACTCATCTCTACAAATTAAATCTAAGCTCACGGTGTGGCATTTTTCTGAGGTTTGGTGTCATTATGTCAGTTTCCTCCCCTACTTCCTTGACAGGCGGCAATATCTTGCCAAAGCTTAATAATTCTGGTTTAGGGCTTTTTCAACTGCATTTTAATAAATACATATTGGGAGCTCTCCTTAGTATTCTGTAGGATTTATTTTTCAATTATATGGTCGATAGACGATACACCATTAAAAGGGTTTGATAGATCTTGACAAATGTTACTGGATTCCGTGGGATATCTGAAAGGGATCTTAGAGATCACCTAATTAAACACCTTATTTCATTGAAGAGAAAATATGGTGTCAATTTTTGACTCTGACCACTAAAAGAAATGTTTAAAGAGAAGTAGTTTTGGAAGCGGGTGATGGAGCATGCTAGCTGTATTCCACGAGTTGTTCTTTTTTCAATCATAATCTAGCGCCCCAATTTTTGTGCAGTACATGGTTGTCAAGAATAGACGACGTATCTCCATCTCTGTGGCAGGAAGTGACTGTATCAGCAGAGGTAGTACGAGCAGCTGCCAAGAATTGTCTTTAAAGCACAAGTTTTGGGGGACGTGAGTGGCTCAGTTGATTAAGCATCTGCCTTTGGCTGGGGTCATGATCTCAGGATCCTGGAATCAAGCTCTTCATTGGGCTCTTTACTCAGCAGGAGTCTGCTTCTGCCTCTATGCTCTCCAACTTTCTCTCTCTCTCTCTAAAATAAATAAATAAATAAATACTTTTAAAAAATAAAGGGCATGGGGGCACCTGGGTGGCTCAGTGGGTTGAAGCCTCTGCCTTTGGCTCAGGTCATGATCCTAGGGTCCTGGGATCGAGCCCCGCATCCGGCTCTCTGCTCCGCAGGGAGCCTGCTTCCTCCTCTCTCTCTCTCTGCCTGCCTCCCTGCATACTTGTGATCTTTGTCTGTCAAATAAATACATAAAAATTAAAAAAAAAACTTTAAAAAATTAAGGGCATGTTTTTTTCTTCCTTTCTCTCCTCTTTCCAATTGGTTTGGGTGTACTCATAGTAGCTGCAGTTGTAGCAGACATCTTGTACTGTGAGAGGTTTGGGGATTGGAAGCCATGCATAGTGGGGGGACAAAATAGAAGGAACTAGATCTCTGACCCAGTGCCTTGACAATTAGTTCTGAAGCAACTACTTCTGTGAAAGAGAAACAGAGTCATACTTTTGCTAATGATGACAAGACAGATTTTTTACAGGCCACTGAAGGAGGGGAGAGAAACTTCAGTATCAATTGAGCTCAGCTTAACTCTAGGCAGAGATGACTGGGAGGTTTAAAGGGAGAGCGAAATTAGAGAGGAGGGTTGAGTGGGTTCTGGGGCAGACAGGGGAGTGGAAAATTACAAAAGCTGGGAAGCGGCTGAGTTTTGAGAACTGTAAGGTAAGGCAGGTTTTGCTTGGTTATATATCTGCAGTTTGGGTTGGAACAAACAGTAAATTGTTTTGGCAGCCTTGAGCTCTCCCAGCCAGGATCTGGGTCATCCCTGGGACACAGCCTTGAGCTGGTAGAAATCATGCTAGTGTTTGTTCAAGTCTTTAGTTTCAGGGGTCAATGAAATCATTTGTGCTGAGTGTTTGCAGCTGTCACAAGCCAAAGTTTATGCCCAGTTGAGAAGAGGGCTCAGAGGAGCCTCACTAAAGTTTGGTCAAAGAGAGAATCTCTCATTTCCACACATTTTGAATATGAAAATTAAATTACTTTCAAAGTTACTTAATATTAGCTCAGATTTGTTGAGTATGATTATTACTATTTTCTTTAAAATAGATTATATTGAACATTGGTGATGGGATATAGAACAGCAGATGTCAGGCAGAGAATTAGTATTTGATGCTGAAGCTCAGAAAAGTGTTGGGTCTGAGGAAGATTAACGTGGATAGTATTGACAAATCTACAAAGCTGAGTTTCTAAACAGAGAATAAGAATGATTAGAAAAGAAAAAGCAGCAAAAGATAAAATCTAGAGGCATGCCTCCTTTTGGTCACATGTCTTGAATTGATTTTCCAAGATTGGCAGTGAGTTTACTTGGCTTCATTTACCTTTCTTTTTTTTTTCCTCCCCAGATCTATTAAGATGTAATTGACAATTAAAAATTGTATATATTTAAGATCTACAACTTGATGATTTGATATGCATATACATTGTGAAATAATCATCACAACAAACTAATCAACATAACCATCACTTCACATAGTTACCTTTTTCTTTTTCTTTCTTTCCTTTTTTGTTTAGTGAGAACACTTAAGATCTACCCTCTTAGCAAATTTCAAGGATGCAATAGAATATCATTAACTATAGTCACTTGTTGTATATTAGATCTTCAGAACTTATTCATCTTGCATAATTGATATGTTGTATCCCTTGACAAAAATCTCCCCGTTTCTCCCACCACCTACCTCCTGACTCTGGCAACCACTATCAATAAACATAAACATAAACCTATTCTCTACTTTTAGGATCTTTTAATCCTTCAGAAGAGAATAGGTTTATGCATAAGAGATGTAGAGAAAATTTGATAAACACATTAAAGTGGAAGAATATTGTTTCTTATTTTCTTATCAAACCAAATCTTCCCACTTATAGGTGGAAAGCTCATTTCTTCTTGTGTGTGTGTTTTATACCTTGTTGTCTAATTTGAAGATTCTTTAAAGATTCTGGTTGCTGTGAAACATCCTTATTTGTTCTAGTTCTTTTTATTTCTAAGCACTTTTAATCATTACTTTCCATCTATATGATCCACTTGTGCTTATGTAAAAAGTGATGTATATAAAGAGGAACTGGTTTTCATTGCAATATAAAGAACTTATCATTTGAAAAAATATTTGTAGTAGTGTACTGCCATATGCAAAGATGAAGCTTTATTCTAACACTATATTATGTATCCTCTCAAATAATATGACTTTATTTTTTATGTGAATTATTGTAGCCAATGAATTTAACAATATTCAGGCAGTTAACCTGAGGTTAGTAGTATAGGTAAAACACCTCTGAATATTTTCCTAACTGAAACATGAATCTCCATAAGAACCTTCTTCCAAGAACCTGAAGGAATGATGAGAGTAGATATTAAGGCTTCTTGGGAAAAAATAAACAGACACACAAATGAACAACATCCCCATTGCAGTAAGATTTACATCTTTTCTAACATTGCTGACTCTGGATGATGTCATTGGTCTGGATGATTGTCATCTGGATGATGTCATCTGGATGATGAAATTACTGATGTCTGAAGTGTACAGAGACCCACCTCTACTTCAGAGTTAAAATATGACCAACCTGTTGAATGAGAAGAATGGAGTCATCAGCCTAGTGAGAAAATTTGGGACTCTCACTTATGACTGTTTTCTCTTCTGCTTCAATGGGTCTCAGAAGAGGTATGCTAAAGACTAAAATCTTTTTTGAACATGAAGTTTAGAAAAGAGAAATTGCCCATATGGGAATTGGGCTATTGTTAATAACTCTAAAATCTTCTATTCAGTTTAGTTCAATTCAGCTCAAGTCATAGATTTTGGGTAATAACAATATGCTGAAACTATGCTAGACTCTGAGATGAAAATTATTAAAGATAAGACCCCTGTGTCTGAGTTCAGTAAAAAAGAAGATAAGTTAATAGGTGGCTACAAGTCATTGCAATTAATATTGGATATAGGGCAGCATGGTAACAAAGACAACTATTGGCAGGTTTACAGAGAGAAAGTGACTTAGGGAAGAGTACTCCTCGGAAATGATACTTGCCTTCAGTAAATATGGGTGCATAAAATATCAATATTGCACCCATCAATATGGGTGCAATAAAATATCAAAAAATGGGTGCATCAAATATGGGCGCATAAAATATCAAGTATAGGAGGTGAAATATGTGGGAAAAAGATATAGGAGGGAGTATAAAGGGGCGTGCAACACTTAGAAAAGTTGTTAAGTATTAAAGATAAATTAAACAGAAATAGTACACGGAAGACAGGTAGGAGAAGAGGTTACAAGGTAGAGAGAGGCCAAATCATTTATTCCACGGTAAAGAATTTACCCTAACATAAACACAATGAAGACTTTTAAGTAGGAAAATTAACCTTTGACATTTGTGATTTAGAAATACAATCCTGATACCATTGCAAAATCAGGAGAGTAGAATAATGGGTGTGTATGGAAGGTATAGGGAGAATGTTCAAGGATGCTCTCATTGGCTGTCTGTAAAACTGACAAAGGGAACTGATGTCAGTATAAAAATTCTCAAAGAATAAAGATCTGAATTCATGTATGGCAATAGGAATGGAGAAAGATAAAAAGATTTGAGACATTAAAGAGGAAGATTGAGAGAATTGATGATGCGATATGGAAAATGAGAGAGAGGCAAATGTCTGGGATATTTATATTTCCTGTTGGATAAAATACAATAGTCATTCCATCAAGGAATGCAGAGGATGAGCATTGGCCTTTAGAGAATAAAGAATATAAAATTGTAAGATATTCATGACTATCACAATTTGCTCCTGTGGGTTCCTTGAAACATCTTAGATAAAAAGACTAAAACTATCAACTAAAAAAGGTAGAGGCTTCCTGTACAAGGGAATTTATGATGGACTATATTGTGCCCAGTTACCACTAAATTTTTAGAAAGGTACATGAAAAATTGTGGGGTTGTTTAATACAGTTGATTAGTATTTGATATATAGTCTCCAATACATGCCTTGTGGTTGACATGAGCAAATAAATTTTATTGCAGGAAGTTTAAATTTGGCATTTATTAACTTTTACACACAAATATGAACCCAAAACATTCTATTCATGGTGTATGGATTAACTCTTTTAATGATATATTATTAAGTGCTTGGTGTATGTAAATGACTGATGATATTCTAAATATTAGCATAATAATAACTTACAGAAAGATTTACAGATGGTTATATTCAGGCGCCGGTGTCAGAGAGTTTCTCAAAGGAATCTGGCAACATATGCTTCTTTGGTTAGCTTCTCTGAACAGATTTTGAGGTGGAGATTGCTTGCGGTAAGTTTTATTGAGTTATACTCTTAGGAACCATACCTGTGAGGGACTGAAGGAAGGATGAGTGGGCAGAGGGAAAAGTTGCGCTGTGAGGCAGTCTGAAGAAAATCTTCACTGATTCCATAGAGAGCTTTGGAGTTCATCCAAACTTCATAGTTGCCTTGAATTGAAGCAATGGATATGGGCTGCCTGTAGGGAGAGATTAACCTTGATTGAGGCAGCTCTCTTTGGCCACAGATAACTTCTGGAAGGGATTTAGCCAATGCTACAGGCAGCTGGAGGAATGAGTGTCTTGGTCCTGGAGGAGACACCGTGACATCTGCAACAGTCCACTGTTTGTGCCACTTGCTTCTATTTGTATTACATAATATGTTCACGATATCTGAGAACAGGTCGTCTGGGGAAACCTAAAAGAAGTTCAGTTCAATGAACTATAGTCCCCATCACTGCAGTTGATCTGGGGATACAATGAATATTCATGTTATATTTCTTTGGCTGCCCGTCCAGATTCACCTCACCCTTGGCAAAGAATCCCTGGTGGCTAGGTGGCTAGCCTGATCCAGTAACCCAGACCTTCCTTCCTGAGAGCACTGATCTCCTGGGTGCTGTAATTTTATCAGACTGCTGCATTTGTCTATTTACTATCAAAGTCAGGCAAGGAAGTACCAAGAGCTGTCTCCAGTGGACCAACTAATTGCCTAATGTATTTTTCCCTTCCCCAGTGTGTGCTAGAAGGCCTGTCTTCTCCTGATGATCAGGGTAAATTACATCTGCCAGGATGATGACTTCTCTCCCGCCCTGCTGGTCTCTTGGCAAAAGAAGCCTGAAGCTGTGGCAGCTATAACTTAGTTTATGGGATTTTGCTGTGTCCCTGGTGGAAGCATTTCTCTTCTAGGACCCAGGACTTTTAGAATGCAGAGTTCAGAGTTGGAGGATGGAAAGCATGAATTCCCTGAGCAAGTCTATGTGAGTGATGGTAAGCAGTGCCAATAGTGCCTTAGTTCTGGCACCCATATATTCTGCCGATAAGGAACACAGAAGCACGTAATGGTCACTGATTTGGGGTGTATTTTGTATCCTGTTAAATGTTGTTTTGTACCCACAGATAACCAGCTCCAAGCTGTCCCCTCGGCTGGGTGGGTCTTCTAAAGATTGTTTCTTTGCCTCACATCAGTCCTCCTTTTGGATGGTATGGTACCTGAGAGTAAATGACTCATCTATCCTATGATGACCCAAATTAAATTCTTGTTGATGGTACTAGAGTTTCTTTTTTTTTTCTTTCCTTCTCCCTCCCTCCCTCCCTCTTTCTTTTCCTCTCTTTCTCTCTCTCTCTCTCTTTCTCTTTCTCTATCTTTCTTTCTTTCTACTGCATCATACTTTGTAGAATATATTTTATTCCATTATTTAGGTATTTGTGCATCTATTTCTTAGTATATTGAAAAATAATTGGCTCTGACAACCCCTTTTTATATAACCCTCCATCGTGATTAGCTCAGTGCTTGGTGTTTATTCCCCTACTGAGTATTTATTTGGCGCCTATTATATGTCAGGCAATGTGTTAGGTACTATGATATATGGTGAAAACACATATGTTTTCAATCTAAATGGTAGTTACTGAAAGTGGGAGAGGAAGCTAACACTTTCCTGCCACCTACTACATCCCAAGAATGGCTCTTAGGGATTTACTTCCACTGGACATACTTCTTACAACCACATATGTGTCTGATATTACTTTCTATTATAAAGAAAAACTGAAAGTTTTTTGTTTTGTTTTTAGCTAAACAAAGATTTAAAAGTCATAGAACTTTTTATTATTGAGCACTCAGGTAGAGGAAACTCATAGGCCTATTCAACTCTACCCAACTTCCCTTCACTTTACCCCTCTGAGAAGGGGTGCAGCTAAAAATTTGCTGAATCCAAGGACTTTGCATTGGCCCTACCGAATGGAGCTACTGAAAGTGTTTGCACCTCTGCAAAAGATCGCTCAGTCTTGGATGAAGCTATGAATGGGTTTGCACCTCTGCAAATGTTCACTGTCACCTGGTGCCTTGGCTGACATGGGCTTAGAGGTAGTTCCCATAGGAGCTTATTAGTCCCACCAGAGGCTCTTTAAAAAAAAAAAAAAAAAAAAAAAAAAAAAGATTTTATTTATTTATTTGACAGAGAGAGAGAGAGGTCACAAGTAGGAAGAGAGGCAGGCAGGTATAGATGGGGAGTCAGGCTTCCTGTTGAGCAGAGAGCCTGATGTGGGCCTCTGAGGAGGACCACTGAGATCATGACCTGAACCGAAGGCAGTCACTTAACCCACTGAGCCACCCAGGCGCCCCTACCTGTGGCTCCTTAAGAAGGGTGGAAGGCAGCTTGCTTTAACCTGTTTCCTCATAGTATCAGGGCAAAGTGTCTTGTTTTTGCTTTACCCATCCTAGATCATCTCCCTCTTGAGTTTATATTATTTAGTTTTCTTTGCATTTCAGGGAAATGTCTACAGTTGGATTGGGCTTAGAGGTGAAGTTAATTTGACCATATTAGTTTAAGGCATCGAGATACACTATTCAGATGAAAAGAGGCTCTGGATTATAGACTAGTTCAGTAGAGTTCTAAATTGCAGTTTGGGGTCAAAACCAATACCAGTTCTTTTGCTTCTATTTGTTTATATGCATATTTTTTCTTTGGAGAAATAGAGAAAAAGAATCTGGGATTAAGGCAGGATTTGAGTATTTCAGGGACTGTTGTCCAGTAATGTTATATCTGCACTAGAATTTTTACATTATTTTTACATTTGAAAATTGTCCCAAATCATTTGTGTGACTTGAAATAATGTACCTATTTTTTTAAGTGTTTTATTACTTGCATACAGTCAAGTGTACACATTCTAAGTGAACAGCTTTGTACTCTTTCACACATGTATTCACCCATGTGATCATCATCTAGATAACAATATAAGTAATTTCTATCATTCAAGGAGATTTTCTTGGGACCCATTCTGGTAATTTATCTTCATCTCCGGTGACAAGCCATTATTCTGAATTCTAGTCCCATATATTAGTTTTGCCTGTTTTAAATTTTTTGTAAGTGGCATTTGTTTATTACATTATTTAGTCTTTTATATCTGGCTTCTTACATTCAACGTTATGTTTTGAGATGAGTCATGCTGTTGCATGTGTCCGTAGTTATCCGTTGTATCCATAGAGTGTCAACAGCATACAATACAACTGTTAATAGCACCCAAATAACATCTAGAAATAAATGTATACAAAACCTGTATACTGAAATGCAGAAAACTCTCCAGTAACATATGCAAAATTTCTGCCCTGGAAATCCAAAAAATATTACTGAGTGAAATTAATTATAGATCGCAAAACTCAGTATTGGTAAGATGTCAATCCTCTCTAAGTTTATCTATACATTTAGTGCAATCCAGCCAAAATTGAAGCATGCTTTTTAAAAAAGATATTGACAAGCCGTACCTAAGATTTATATGGAAATATAAATAGCATAGATAAGCTAAACAAACCTAAGAAATTTTGTAGAAGACATATTACCCACTACTCAGATTTACAATATTATCAGTGTGTTAAGATAGTGTGGTATTGTTATAAGCATAGATATACACTTGGATTATTGTTATGTAATAATGATATGTATTATTATTATTATATTATAATATCTATTATGTTAGGCTACATTTTCCCTCTTAACATGAAGAATACACTGATTGATTTTTTTTAAAGATTTTATTTATTTATTTGACAGACAGAGATCACAAGTAGGCAGAGAGGCAGGCAGAGAGAGAGGAAGTGAAGCAGGCTCCCTGCTGAGCAGAGGGCCAGATGCGGGGCTCGATCCCAGGACCCTGGGAACATGACCTGCTGAAGGCAGAGGCTTTAAACCACTGAGCCACCCAGGCACCCCGAATACACTGATTGATTTTAAAATATTAAACCAGCCTTGCATTTCTTGAATCATTTCTTTTTGGTGGGGAAATACAGTTGCTTCTTGAACGACATGGGTTTGAACTTCACAGATCCGCTTACACATGTATTTTTTCCTTATAAATACAATATTGTAGATGTATTTTCTTTTCTACTGATTACTTTTTTTTATAAGAATACAGGTATGTAATACATACAGCTTACAAAATATGTGTTAATCGACTGTTTAAGTTGTTGGTAGAGCTTCCAGTAGTTAAGTTTTAGGGGAGTCAAAGTTATATGTGGATTTTCAACTGCATTGGAGTTGGTGCCCCTAATACATGCAGTTGTCAAGGGTCAAATGTATTACCATTTTACACATCATTGCCTTTGATTTTTTTAGGTGTTTAATGAGGATTTTCATGTGTATGATTTTGAGAGAAATTGACCTCTGATTTTATATCCTTGAAATGCCCTTAGTTGTCATTTGTTCTTTATTTTATTTTTAAATTTTTATTATGTTCAGCTAGCCATTGTACATCATTAGTTTTTGATGTAGTGTTCAGTGATTCATTAGGTACATATAACTCCCAGTGCTCATCACAACACATGCCCTCCACAATACCCATCACCCTGTTACCCCTTCCCCCACTCCCTCCCCTCTGAAACCCTCAGTTCATTTCCTGGGGTCCATAGTCTCTCATGGTTCATCTCTCTCTCTGATTTGTCCCCCTTTGGATTACCCTCCTTTCCCCTATGGTTCTCCGTGCTATTGTTTACGTTCCACATATGAGTGAAATCATATAATAATTGTCTTTCTTTGCTTGGCTTACTTCATTTAACATAATCTCCAGTTCCATCCAGGTTGATGCAAATGATGTCATTTTTTCTTTAAAATTAAGGTTAGAACAATGAAATTGGCAAAGGTTTTCTCTTTTTTAAAAAAAATATGGGGCATCTGGGTGTCTCAGCGAGTTAAAGCCTCTGCTTTCAGCTTGGTCATGATCCCAGGGTCCTGGAATCCAGCTCCACATGGGGGGCGGGGGGGGGGGGGGGGGGGAGTGTCTCTGCTCAGCAGGGAGCCTGCTTCCCTCCTCTCTCTCTGCCTGCCTCTCTGCCTACTTGTGATCTCTCTGTCAAATAAATAAATAAAATCTTTAAAAAATAAAAAATTAAAAAATTAAAAAATATATGGAAGAAATTGTGTAAGATTGGTTAAATTTTTTTCAATAAAAGTTTAGAGTTCTAATTCACATGAAAGTCAGTTGGTGCTTGATGTGGTTTATTTGTGTGCTGGGGTGTGTGTATGTGTGCATGTGAGCACGTTTAAAATTACAGATTACATTTACTTTATAAATTTATGACTGTTAAGATACTCTGTTTCTTCTTGTATTGATTGTAGTATATTGTGTTTCTGTCTGGAAATTAGTTCATTTAATCTACATTTTCACATTTATTGGCATAACTTGTTTCATAGAATCCTATCATTATTCTAATGTGTTTGGAATCCAGAGTGCAATTCCCTTTTTCATTTCTGATATTTATAATTCAGACTTTTTTTTTGGGTTGGTTTTCTTGATTCAGTTTCCCTGAGATTTATCAATTTTGTCACTCATGTCAAATAACCCATTTTTGGCTTCGTTGATTCTCTCTAATATGCTTTTGTTTCCTCTTTGTGTTCATTTTTATTATTACTTCGGCAGCTTTCTTTCTGGTGTGTAAACTTTTTTCCTTATTTTTCTGTACATCTTCATGAATTTTGTTATGCTATAGAGGAGAAGCTTGATTGTAGCTGATAGAATTTTGTGTAAATTTTATGATTTTCCTTTTTTGACACTTAAGAAAGTGTTTTAATTTTTTTGCATTTAATTTAAAAATTACCCACATATGTGCAGTGAAGTTTTTCCTGTTCAGTAATTTTAACTACTAAGTGTGTCCTTTGACCTTAGGTCAGGGAATTTTTTTAAAAAATTTTTCTCTAATTTTTTTTCCTCAATATTTTCTTACATATTATTTATTCTGGTTGGTCAGTTTCTCTTATTTTTTTCTTGTTTCTTATATTCTCTTGTATTTCCTATATGAATTTGTCCCATACATGTAAAATTTTTAATTGGAAGAATTTCTAGAACTTTTATTCTAATTTACTAATTCACTCTCCTCCTATTTTCAACCTGGGATCTATTGAATCCACTGTAATCAATATAGTAGTTGTGATTTTAATCCATCTCATATCTGTTGGAGTTTCTTTTTCTTTTCTTTCTTTTTTTAATCTCTGAGATTGTTTTATCTTTCATAAAAATCTACTGTGGAATTTTGCAATTTTGTTAATAATTCAAGTGAGAGATATCCTATTTTCCCCATCCTTGAATTTAAATAGCATCTTTACAGTTTTTTGCAAAGGTTTAAGATTAGGTTTGAATTTATCCATCTTTCTATTAGACAATGCCGATAGCATTATCTATAAACAATGGGTTTATTATATCATATTCATAGTTTGATTTGGACATTAATAACAATGCCAAAAACCCATGAAATTTTCTCATGGCATGTTGTTTAATTAACCTGTAGGATGACATATCAGTTTCTTTCACTGAGGTAGAAATAGTGTGGGACATTGAGGTATACCTGAACTCAAATCACGAATGGATCATGCTGATGGAAAGACACAGTAAAACATCTTAAGAAAAAAGTTTGAAGGAACCGGTAAAATGTAAAAATGTCTTCAAAAATCTCAAGGCTGCCAGGAAGATGATTAAATCTACTATTCTTGTGTAGTCCTAAGAAATAGAAATTTGGATGGTGCAATCCAGAAAGTAATATTTTTAAAATTCAGAGCCTGCCAAACTAGAAAATTTGGTCAGCAGAAGCTGTATGAATAAAAGAGATATGTAGGAGAATTCAAGCAAGGACAGAGGAACTCACCCAGGGGACCATCAATGTTCCTTCTGATTATGAGTTTCCGTGGTTCTTTTTTCTCTCCCTTTTCAATCCCAGTTCCTACTGCAAGACCAAAATTCATAGATCTGGTATGGAAAGAATAACTAAGTTGCTTTGGGGTATAAGGAAAACATTTTTTTCGTTAAAATGTATTATGATTAAAATATAATTTACATGTTTTCAGAGCTGGTACAGAGTCCATATAAAACCTGCATGTGAATGTTGACAGAAGCTTTATTCTTAGTTGCTAAAAATTGGAAACAGCCAAGTTGTCCTGGAATATGTAAGTGTATAAACAAACACAGGTACATTCCTATAAACAAACACAGGTACATTCCTATAATGGTATATTATTCAGAGATAAAAAGAAATGAGCTATCAAGCTAGAAAAGGACATGGATGAATCTTAAAATCATATTACTAAGTGGAAGAGGCCAATTTGAAAAGGCTACATACATATATGATTCCATATATATAATGTTCTAGAAAAGGCAAAACTAAGGAGATAAGAGGAGGATCAGTGGTCGTCTATGGATCAGGGACGAAGGGGATAAGAGATGAATAGATGAAGCACAGAGGACTTTTAGGACCGTGAAACTACCATGTATGAAACAGAAGTGACAGGCACATGTCATTAAACGTGGGTCAAAACTCAGGGAATATAAAACACAAAGAGTGAACCATATGTAAACTATGGACTTTACAAAATAGTGTATCTGTATTGGTTCATCAATTGTAACACATATGCCACATCATTGCAAGATGGTAATAATGGAGAAAACTGTGAGTGGGGGAAGGAGGAGGATGTATATCAAAAGTTTCTACACTATTTTTCTGTAAACCTAACAATTTTCTAAAAAAGAAAATGAAGTCTACTTGTTTAGAAATATGTGTAATTACTTGTATACTTTCATAACTAGTGGAGGAAACTTTAAAAACAACACAATAAAAGTGATCAATGCAATATTACATGGAACTCTTTCTTTAAAAAAGGAAAAAATAAAATACTCTAAATCCTCTTTCTTAAAAACGATAGGATAAATTTTACTGGTGATCAGTGCTGATACCTTAGGGTTCAATCTCCTTTTGTTTTATGCTCTGCCGTATTCAGCATAGCTAGCTAGTATTATTGCTTTTTTACTGAGATGTGTTATTTGGCTGACTTTATCACTTTTTTAAAATACAAGGCTCCAGGGCATTTCTTGTGTTCTCTTCAGTTTAGATTTTATTCTTATGTGGGAAACTCTTAATTGATGTAATCTACAGCCAATCTATAATTTGTAGACATACTATACATTGGTAAGTATGATTGTGTACTTAGGCACACATGTACCAGCTTTAAAATCAGCCATGAGTTACTTAGAAATTTCAGTACCACCTAAGAGATGTCGTGTGGGCTTTCAAAAATATTTTCAACTGTGCATTTGAATCTCCCCGAGGCATGTCTTTTTAAATGCTGGAAATCCGCTTCTCTGCCTCCAGTTAATTCATATGTGGCAGGAGTGACTGGAAATAATTCATGCTTTAAAATGATACAATGTAATTAGGAGAATTTGTGCAGTTGGCAAATTGTTACTCTTGACTATTATTGTGCCTTCTCCTTTGGTGGCCAAAGCGGATACACTATTTTTAATCTGAGTCATTTCTGTTCCGGTCTCTGGGTATAGATCCTGATGAGTTTTTGAATTCAATTCAGCCCAAGTCAAGATTCAAATCTAAAATTTCTGTTTCCTTAGAAACCTAAAAGACACTTCTTTCTAACATGGAGGCTTGAAGCTTTTGGCATCAGTTGTACTTAATTCCCAGGCCCAGGCTTAAAATACTTGGATAAGTCTCTCACTTTTGAGGATGGGGGAAGGCGGTCTACTTCTATGAATCTCGACTGCCTAGAACTATCTCAGTTCTTGATATAAATGAGGAGACCCACTGAATTTTCTTTATATTTAACACCATTAATTAAATGTGTTCATAAACATCATGGTGCCTGGGTGGTTCAGTCAGTTAATCATCTAACTCCTGGTTTTGGTCAGGTCCTGATCCCTTGTGAGATTAAGCCTGGCACTGGGCTCGGTGCTCAGTGGAGTCTGCTTGGATATTCTCTCCCTCTGCCCCTTCCCCCCTACTCTCTCTCTCAAATAAATAAATAAATCTTTAAAAAGGTGTTCACAAAGATCAGTAGATATTAAAGGGTCTATCCACCAAGAAGAACTAACAACTGTAAATATTTATGCCCCGAATACGGGAGCAGCCAACTACATAAGACAACTGTTAGTCAAGATGAAGAGCCATATTGATATGAATACATTAATAGTAGGGGATCTTAACACGCCACTCTTAGCAATAGATCATCCAAGCAGAAAATCAATAAAGAAACAAGAGCACTGAATGACACATCGGACCAGATGGACCTCATAGTTATATACAGAACATTCCACCCTAAAACAACAGAATACTCATTCTTCTCGAGTGCACATGGAAATTTCTCCAGAATAGACCACACACTGGGTCACAAATCAGGGCTCAACCAATACCAAAAGATTGATATTATTCCCTGCATCATCTCAGAACACAATGCTTTGAAACTGGAACTCAACCACAAGAAAAAGTTTGGAAGGAATTCAAACACTTGGAAGCTAAAGACCACCTTGCTTAAGAATGTTTGGCTTAACCAGGAAATCAAAGAATAACTTAAACAACTCATGGAAACCAATGAGAATAAAGACACTTTGGTCCACAAACTATGGGATACAGCAAAGGTGGTCCTAAGGGGGAAATACATTGCTATCCAAGCCTCCCACAAAAAAATTGAAAAATCCAGAATATACCAGCCCTCTTTACACCTTAAAGAACTGGAGAATCAACAACAAATTAAGCCAACCCCACACACAAGAAGGAAATAATCAGGATTAGAGCAGAGATCAATGAGATAGAAACTAGAGATACAGTAGAACACAGCAACAAAGCTAGAAGCTGGTTTTTTGAAAAAATCAGTAAGATTGATAAACCATTGGCCAAACTAATACAAAAGAAAAGAGAGAGGACACAAATAAATAAAATTATGAATGAAAAGGGAGAGATCATGACTAACATCAGCAGAAATAATTTTTATGTATGATTTGTCACTTTAGGAAAAGGTTCTATTCCTTGGAAGGGTTTAAAATAAGGTTTTAAAGGGGTTTAAAAACCCATAAGGGTTTAAAATATGTAAAAGAAAGTAGCATTTTAAAAAAATATCTTATTTTGTAAAGAAGTATTCTAGATTTTAACTATGTTTATAGGTGTGTTCTATAACTTTTGAATCTACCAGAATTATCTGGAAGCCTTGCTCAAACACAGATGACTGAATCCTACTCTCAAAGTGTCTGATCCTACCTGTCTCAGGAGGCCTGAGAATTTACATTTATGACAGGTTTCTAGGTGTAACCTGGAACTTCCTGAATTTCCTGATAAATTCATTCTTATTTTTTATCAGCAGAAGTTCAGCATAGGTTCTACAGATCCTAAGCAATTAAGTGATGGCTAAGACACAGCCCATGTTCTATAGATACTAAGCAATTAAGAGATGCATATGCATTTCCCTGATGAATAATGATATTGACTGTTACTTCATGTGCAAATATAATATCTTTAGAGAAATGTCTAGTCAAACCTGTTTTAAGTGTTTGTTTTGAGTTGTCATTTTATTATTGAGTTGTAGGCACTCTTATGCATTCTGGATGCAAGTTCTTCATCAGGTACATGATTCGCAAATATTTTTTCCCATTGTATGGATTGTTTTTTCACTTTGCTGCTTGTAAAACTTGCAAGAACAACCTCATCTGGTTGAGACATAGATTCTCTTGGTAATGGCACAACACAGATACACATCTTTGTCTGAAAACTCTCAACTCTTTGCACCAACTCAAAAGCATCCTCACTTTTTAATGGAGTAGGACTTTACTAATAACTAGTTTCCTTTTTATTATGAAAGTAATGCATAATATTTGCAAGTCAATACAAAAGTATATAGAATAAAAATTGAATTTCTTATCTTAACCTTATATCTTCAACTAACTCCCTGGGTATTTATAGACCTATGATTTACTAAACAAAGAATTAGATTTCTTTTATTTAGCATTGTGATTTTGGGAATTAACAATGTGTCATGCATATTTTACAAGGTAATAAAGACATCTGATAGGTCATTTATTTTGCCATTTTTTGATCAATATATTTATTTAAGATCTTTTTTGTGAACAGTTGAAGTTTTCATATTGATAAGGGGTAAATATTTTCACTATCTTATTTTGTTTTAATTCCTGTGATAACTAATATTATTGGGTATTTTGGGGGTGTATGTATCATTTATATACGTTCTTTTATGAATTACATTTCCACTTTAGCCATTTTTTCCCCAGGTAATTTGTCATTTTAATTTTGACTTGTATAAACTGTGAATATACAAAGGATATTGTTCTAATTATCTATTCCACATAATAAGCCACCCATAAAAGTAGTTGCTGAAAAGAATAATAACACCTATTTTATGCATAAATTTAAAATTTAGGCAGGGTTTGGTAGGAACATTTTATTTCTGATCCATACTGCCTCGTTCGGCCAAAGCAAACGCTGAAGATTTCTTCACCTCGATTTATCTTTGTTGATGCTGGCTTTCATCTGGGAAATTAGCTGGAGCTATTGACCAGATACTGACACATGACCTTTCTTTGTGGCTTGGGATTCCTCACAACATGGTGGTTGAGTTTTAAAAGCAAACATATCAAGGGACACCTGGATGGCTCAACCATTGAAGCATCTGCCTTTGGTTGGTCATGATCCTGGGGTCTTGGAATTGAGTTCCACATCAAGTTCTCTCTTTAGCGGGGAGCCTGCTTCTCCCTCTGCCTTCTTCTCAAGAGAGATCAGGGCAAAAATAGTACTACTTTTCTGAACTAGCCTAGTATGTCATGCAGAGTTATTTCTGCTGCCCTCCATTTGTTAGATATAGGGACTTCAGACTGACCCACAGTCTATGGGAAAATAATTAGACATTAGACTTCATTTTTTGTTAGAATGAGTATCAAAAGTTTTAAAAATATGTTTTAAAATCCTCACAGTTTCATCACAAACTGAAATTCATGTCTTTAGAAATGTTTGTCATTTCCACCAGTAAAAATTGCATACACTCTATTTTCTTTTATCCCTAAGAACATTTTTATATCATTTGTGCCCACTTCCAATAATCTTCACATAATTTTAACGTGGTCCTCGGTTTTCCAATTCTCTCCTTCTCAAGATGGTTCTGAAAGTCCATTTTTCCTCCACCTATTTGACAGAGTAAAACAGTAGTTGTCTTTTCTTGGTGCCATGATGGGCCTTACTCCAATGCTCCCCATTTCACACCTGTACTTTCTCCACCTCCCAGAACAATGCTGTTGATTGCTTCAGGTTTTTAATCATGTCCTCTGGCATATTTTCATTATTTTCCACATTTTGCTTGTTAACTCCCACCAGCCCTGTTAGGAGGGTCCAAACTTCCTGGTTGTAGTGAGGGTAAGAATAAGTTATTAACTAGGAGGCAGATATCACTGCTCAGATCCCAGGGCAGGAGGACAATGTGTTTCTCTACTTTCCAAACCCTATTCCTCCCAGGCTGCACTTACTCCCTAATGCAACAGTGAGCGATAGAACAAACTCATGAGGTATCACTGGCCTGAATTAGCTGGAGAGGTTTTTACCTCAGCCAGACTTATTTTAAGCATATAGGCTCAAGATGTTTCTTTATATATTTATAAAAGAAATTCTTTTTTTCTGTATCTCATCCTCTGTGGCATAAATTACTCTGAAACTCCTCACCAGATACCTCTCAGGGTAAGGCTAGACAGCACCCTGTGACATGCCTCTAATTATTGTTTACTTCATTGTCAACTTTAAAGCCAATAATACTGTCATTAATTTAAGATGGAGATTCTAGTGCCAGGATAACTGTCAGTGGAAGAGCTGAATGTCAGTCCTTTATTGAGGCGTTGACCATTTTATTTAAACCGCACTGTCTTTGCTGTCAGTACTTCAGGAGTAAAGAAAAAAAAGGAAAAAAAGACACTCATCAAAACATTCCACAGTTCTGTGCTATATCTCTCTTGCATAAGAAGTTTCTTTTGAATTTATACATTTTTAATATACTTTTTTCTTTCAATAAATTTGATTGTTAATTTCTCTTCTGAATGTTCCAGTTTAAATAGTATTTCACTTTTGTTTCAGAAAATACATAATTTTGCTACTTATCAATGAAATAGCAAATTTTCATATTTTTAGGTGGCGAGCACTTATATATAAGGATTGATAGTTTTGTTTATTTGGTTATCTTGAATATATGCATTGATATACATCATATATTTATATACCAATTGATATACATGTGTGTATATATGTGTTTCATGTACATCAATTGATTTTCTCTCTATATATGCACATTCATTTGTGTATTATATATATGTACACATAAATATCTCAATTGATTTTCAAACTTATTGACAGAATATTTGCCTTTTAAAGACTTCTGTCTAGGGATACCTGGGTGGCTCAGTGGGTTAAGCCTCTGCCTTCAACTCAGGTCATGATCTCAGGGTCCTGGGATCAAGCCCCGCATCAGGCTCTCTGCTCAGCGGGGAGCCTGCTTCCCCCTCTCTCTCTGCCTGCTGCTCTGCCTACTTCTGATCTCTCTCTGTCAAATAAATAATATCTTAATAAATAAATAAATAAATAAATAAAGACTTCTGTCTCTAGTTACACTAGCTTCATGTTATTCTTGCATATTGTTTTTTTGTCAGGTAGACCAGAATTTATTTTCATCTGCTTTTGTTCTTAAGGACTAGCTCTTGATTTTATCTTATTATTTTTATTTCCTATTTTCTTTTTGCTTTTTAAATTTTATTTTGAGTGTTTAGCTAATTTATTTTTAGTATACAAATACTCTATATACTACTATTCTACACTAAAAATACTCTGCTAATTTGCTTTCTAGTAAATGAACTAAAGAATATATTTTCCATCTAAATGTTATAGATTACATGTAGAAAATACTCTTGGTTATATTCATTTAAAAAAATCTCTAATTTTAGTTTTGGTTTCCTTCATAATCCAAGTTATATAAAAGGCATACTATGTATATTTAATTTCTAAATTAAAAATGAATTAATAATATTTAACAATAATTGTTAATATAGATATTAATAAACAGTAACAGCATGGTTATTTGGGCCATTTTTCAAGTTTTAATTCCATGTTATTTTATATTGTTTTTACATAATTTTCCTATTTGCTTCTTTGTGTGAGTTTTGAGTATCACTTACAGTACTCTATCTATTTGTATTTAAATTTTTCTTGAGTATCTCAACATATTTTACTTTTATTGGATAAAAGACCCCCAAATAAAAATATGGGTCTCTTAAAAAACTTTTATTCAATTTGTTTATTTATTATATTATATCCACCTCATATGTTAATAACTGAATAACTATATAATTCCTACCTTATAATTACAGTTGCGCCATAAAATTTCTACTAAATATTAATTTCTATTTTAACTGTTTTTCCTATATTTATTTAGCAAGATGTCTTCTTTAATAGGATACCTTGTAAACAGGTAGTATGTGAAATTAATGCTTATTTTTCTAGTATCTAATGGTTGAGATAGAAATCACTTTCAACCGTATTTTTATTCTGGAAAACAGTCATTTGTGTGTTCTATTTATTTCAAAGATAGAATAACAAAGTATTAATAACAAAATATCAAAATAACAAAGTATCAAAGTATAAATCAAAAATTTATAAGTATGTTTTATTTTCCTCTAGAACAGCTTGGCCCAGACTACTTCAGTCTGTTATTCAGCAAGTTTTGCTCTGGAAAACCCGACAAACTTACAAAAGCTGGATTCACTTATCCACGTGTGAAGTCCAAAATCTGAGGTGGGGAAGACTATAGCAATGGCAAAGTAGCCATAACCAGCCGGGTTCCAGTGGGGGGGATGGCCAGGGAAGACTCTGAACTAGTATTTCCTTGAGGAAAGAAAGATGGGCGGAGGATGGTGACCCCGCTTTGAGTCAGGAGTTATTTACAAGAGGTGGCAACAATGTAATAAGAGCATGTCCTAGGCATCTAGCCCAGGCTGGAGAATTGGGGGATGGGAACTTTTCTTGAGAAAGTTGAAGTTTGAGGGACAAGTCCCATTTAACAGGTGGCTCTTTTTCTAGCACTACAGTACTGAACACACATAGACTCTCTTGTAAGTACATAAAAAATGTTGAGCCGGATATAGCAACAACGACAATAAAATAAATATGACTGATGTCGAAAGAAAGTTGTGGAATCCCCTTATGGCAGAAATAAAGCAGAGTCTTAAAACCTGCTTGTGAGGGGACGTAACAAGGACCTGCGGAAATGCCAGAAGCGAATTGAGCCCGAGGATTTCATACCTACGGGGTTGGAAGGGATGTGCCCACTGGGCCTTTGAAAGGGGCAGAGAAGCTTGAAGGAAGGTGGAATCCACAAAAGGCAAAGGGATGAAGAAGCTTGATTCTGTGCTGGGATTCTAGGTGATTCCTGTGAGAGATGCTGGCATGGAGTCCTCATCTAAACTCTGTCCTGCTGCTGGACTCCTCAGCGTGATGGAGTTACTGTGAGATTAGTCGAACCAGTAACACAAACAACGGCAAAAAAATACACACATGCAGGTATACAAGGCACCTGGCAGGAGGAAATTAAAAACCATTCTGTAGGAACGTTGTCAAAATAAAGGGCATATTAGAGTCCCGTGAGAGGATCAGCATTAGGAAAGAGATGGAAATTAGGAATACCCATGATGTGAGTGACTAGAGTAATGTGAAAGACACAATCAAGTAAATACGTTGAAAGGATTAAACGGATAAATTAAGGATTAGAAAAAATGGAAACTGTCAGAAGAGCAGCCATATTTTAAAAGGAATCAAATGAAACTTTTAGAAATAAAATTACAGCATCTGATACAAAAAACTCCGTGAATGTTAAATAGCAGATTAGGCATGTTTAAGGAGAGATTTAATGAACTGAACAATGGATCTGAGAAAATTATCCATCGTGCAGCACAGAAATGGAAAAGGAAAATATGAGCGGTAGGAGATAGAAAGAAGAGAATATGAATGTATCTAAGAATCAATCGACCCCTGTTGTGTGAAGCTATCATAGAGAAAAACTTCATAGTTTACAAAGTACATAGCAGAAAGCTTATATTCATAGAGGTAGATCTCATTTCATGGCTAAAAGACTCAATATCTTAAAGATGTCAGACCTTCTCAAATGCAAATAAATATCTAAATGTGTTTTTCACAGAGCTTAGCAGAGTGGATCTTAAATTCAGACAGATGCATAAATGTCTGATAACAGTCATGAAAATAGTAGAGCAGAGGAAGGTGGGAGATAAGTGGAGAGAAATTGCTATGCTAAGTAACCAAATATGTTATAAAGCTATAGTGATTTGAATAGTGTGGTATTAGTAGTGGGGTTTTGGGCAAACAGAACAGAGAGGGGGTCTAGAAACAGACCCTTTATATTGGAACTTGGTATACAATAAGTTCCAGTTTTGTAAAACAATAAACAATTGCGTATTCTGGGGATGGGCAAATTTCTCCTTAAAGGTCCAGGTAGTAACTTGTTTAGGGATCATCTCTGTCACAACTACTCAATTCTGCTTGCTGTAGCACTAAAGTCACCAAGTACGATGGCAGAAGAACAGAAGCTGTGTTCCAGTAAGACTTTATTTACAAAAATAGGCAGCTGGCCATGGTCTGCCCATCTTGGGTCTGTTTAATAAATTGCTTTCAGATATTTGACAATTTGATTTGGAAACCTGTGAGATTAGTCCCCACCTTGCCCTGCACACTGAATAAATTCCACATGGCCTGGAAAAGGAAACTGTTAGAACACTTAGAGAAAAAAACATGGGAGAATATCATAGTTAGCATAAGGTTTCTTGAACAAGACTCGAGCACAAAAATGAAAATGCGAAATGTTAGTAAATTTTGCGTTATAATTTTAAAGATTGTACATGTCTAAAGATTTTGTTAAATGACCGAAGTTTTAAAATGGGCTAAAGTTGGGAGATATATTTACAACATGTAATCCAGAACTAGCTCGGATTAGTTAAAAAAAGATAATAGAATACATGTATTGTGATCAATAAGACAGACTAATCAAAAGAAAAATCAAATGGGCAAATGACATCTAAAGTCAATTTAAGAAGAAGAAATTCAAATGGCTAATACACGTATGAAAAGAAACTTAATTTCTAGTAATCAGATAAGTACCACTGAAAATGTTAGCTATCATTTCACAGGCATCAATATTGTGAGTTTGAGGAGGTGGAAAGTTAAATATTGCTGCTTTAAGCATAAGTGCCTACAGCTATGCTGGAAAGCAATTTGGCAATATTTAGCAGTGTTGAAGTTGTGCATACAGTACTATCCATTAATTTTCAGTATATACTTGGGAGAAACTCCTACATATATGCACATGGAGACATACCAGGATATTACCTTGACATTATTTATAGCAGCAAAAATAAAAAAGCAAACAAAAATAAATATTTTATCTACATAAGAAAGGTGAATATTTACAGTGTTAATGAATACACTTTTCTACACATTGATATTTACAAATATCAAAATTCTAACACAGTGAATACTTCTTGCAGAATTATAAGTATATTAAAATTACTTTTATGTAATGGAAGGCACAAAAAGCATTGCAATATATTGCTGTTTTAGTTGAAAGTGGGGGTGGGGAGAGAGCAAATAAATGGATAATAAATATATACATGGATTCGTGGACTTGGCTGGATAGGATAACCATGAGTTTCAGGTGAGTGAATGCCTCTTGGGAAAGAAAGAGAGGAATGGAATTGGAAAGAAATTTGAAGGGAACCTTATATCTAAAATATTTCATTTTTTAAAAGTGACATGTAGCAATTTTGACCATGGTCCCTTTAATATATATGTGTGGTGGGTACTCCTGGCATCATATCTTTTTATAATCTTCTTTATGCTTAAACAATTCAGTATTTCTCTAAACATGTAAAAGAGAAAAATATATACATGCATCTACACGTGTAAATACGTGTGTATACATGCACATGCACACAAATATATACAGATGAAAGGAGTGGGATGACTGATAGAGGTTGGCTTATTCAAGGCTAAAATGTGCAAAGGACATAAAGAAATTGAGAAACTTGAAGGCTGCAGGTACAAGATATGGTTTAAAATATTAGTATGTAATAGACCATGCAGAACATTTTATAAGCAACAGAGAATCCCATTGAAGGTTTTTAAATTGAGGAAGGAAAAGAAAGGAGATGGTTATAATAAATTCTGTTTTAAAAGATCCTGTAGAATGCAGCCAGGAAAATGCATGGGAAGTATACCCATACAATGTGGGTCCTCTATATCAGCGGTCCTGAGAAGGAACAGTGGCAGCACACAGTAGTCTAAGCTGGTATCAGTAGGATTTGGTAATAAATTAGGGGAAGGAAATGAAAGTATCAAAATGATTCAGGATATTTGTCCCACATTGTGCCATCCTATAAGTCAAGGGATACAGGAGAAAGTAAAGATCATGAGTTCAGTTTGAATATCTTGAGTTTGATGGGCACTTAAAGACATGTGAGTGAAAAGTCAGATCATCCTAAGGCTCAGTAAGTCATTTGGGCTGGAAGTTAAGAATTTTGCATATTTTGGTAAATGAAGTCAGGGACTACTATGGTATCACCCAGGAGAGCAGAGTCGGAGGCTAAGTGGCTGTCATCTTTAACTTTGAAGAATCTCAATTTCAAATGGTCCATGCGCTGTAAATAGGTCTGTAGTAACATGGTGGTGAGGTGTGCTAAGGGAGGGAAAGTGTTACACAGTGTTGTGATTAGTCTCAGTTTCAGACTCTGGATTGTGAACTCAACAAATATTTCTCAGGGTTTTTGTTTTTTGTTTTTTGGTTTTTTTCCCCCTTTCCCCTTAGTTGGGACAGGATGACTAGAGTGGGCTGGCTTTCAGATTTCCCTTCCCTATGTTAGTTAAGCTCTGATAAGACACCAGCTGGTTAGGTGTATTATCTAGACAACTTGTTATCTAGTTCCCCTTGATGTTGAGCCTTGTTAAGAACAGAATCCTCTGGCATATTACAAAATAATTTCTTCCCTCCTTCCCCGCTAGAAGCCCAAGGAGGTAGTTCTCTAAAATTTACTGTGGGCAGCTGGTTGACTTCCTGGAGGTCCATCTCACAGGATTGTGGGATCCTCTGCCATTACCAGGTCCTCCTGGAGTTTTGAACTCTCAGACTTGCCCACACAGAGCCCCCAGCAATGCCTCAATTCCAGGGCAGGTTTGGTACTCTGGCACTGGTAACTGGAATTTTCAGCTTGTGAGTCTGTCCTAATGAGCCACTCCAGGGATTGGCCTGTCTCTCCAGTCTTGGGGCCAGTGGTTCTCCCTGTGTTCTTCCTCTTATGGATCTAAACAGAGTTGATTTCTCATGTGCTCAGATTTTTACTTGCTAGGGCGTGGTGGTGGGCTACTTCAAATGTTCCTTACATGGAGAACCAGAAGCTCAACAGATATATCTTCAATGTCTCAAGAATTTCTCCTTGTATATACTCACCTTATTTAGAAATCGCTAGATACTAATCAATATTGTTATTTGACCATCATCCTTGTGTGCTGCATTTTCTCTTTCCACTAGGTTGAAATGTTTTGCTCATTCATTTTACCACTTCTCTGATATGTAGTTTGTTTGTTTGTTTTTTGCAAGTTCCTGGAAAGTTTTGATGGTTTGTTCATATTTTCCAATGAATGACTAAATTAGTCACTTCCAGTATTTGGCATACATTTACTCAGTGGCTGAGACTAGCTATTTCTGCTATGTGCATTTTCACAGGATGTAGCTTCTGACCACAGATGCACAGGTAAGTGGTTGCATGGGCCAAAATGCAGGCTGTCATTAAGTTACAAGAGCAAGGAGCTTCCAGGAAAGTTAAGAAAATCTTTCATCTTTCAGTTGAGTGGTTTGTTCATTGCAGACATGGGTTAGCTGTCTCCTTGCTCCCAACCCTTTTGTTTTTTCTTTATGTTTGTTGTGAGGTTCTCATGTTACATCCTTTTGGGACCTGCTACTTTTGTATTCTGGGCTCAACACCGGTATAAAGGGCCATCAGAAGCACATGTAAACTTCAGAGCTTGGGGCTCTGGTTCTCAAAGTCTAGTCAGTCGGAGTGCCAGCAGCAAAAGCATTTCCTGGGAGTCTGTTGAAATGCAAATTCTTGGACCTTGCTTCAAACTTACCAAGAAAATCTGAGGGTCAGGCTTAAAACTCTGCATTTGAACAAAAACTTCCAGGCAATTCTAATGCACAGTAAAGTGTGAGAACTACTCTTCAAAAGGGAAAGACAGAGCGCTAACCGCTCTGTCTACCCAAGTGGGAGTTGGGATCCTGAAGGACGGCCCCAGATGGCGCTGTTCCTCTCCATGCCTTGGGTATATTATATTGAGAGCAATCTATTCCCTCAGTCTTTTGCAGAATTGGACTGAACTGGTCATCGTGTTGGGAAAACTGGCTTTTATTTCAAAATCAGCCCTTCTGATGCTTATTTCTGTTTGAAGTTTTTCCATGAATCTGTATCCAAGTTCTTTAGCGTCAAACTTCCTCAAATTTCAGTATCCCAGATGTGGTCTGCTCTTTTGCACTGTTTTGAAGTTGTCTATATATATGATCTGTGTGCATACGTATTCATATATATGTACATATACACACACACAATAATAAAGAAAATGTGTATAGTAAATGGATGTCTGTATGTATATATGGATACATGTATAGACATATTCCCTCCACTCCCTTACTAGACAACTGCTACACTGGCCTGTATGGAACTGCACCTTTGCTCCTGTAAGGCACATGTCCATTCTGCTACTGAATTCTGTGGATTCTTCCCATTCTTTTCCCTCTTCTGCAGTTTGCCTGCTGCCATACGTTTTAGGCTCCTTTTGTTTTTCACTTAAATTATTTCAGCAATTTTGTCAATTTATCTTTTGACTTCTCTATCTTTATTTATAGAAGAAAAGAGAGGGCAGTGAGTACCTGGCAGAAAAGAAGGACAGGGGTGTCTGGGTGGCTCAGTCACTTAAGCAACCAACTCCTGATCTCAGCTCAGGTCTTGGTCTCAGGGTTGTGAGTTCAAGCCTTGCATTAGGCTCCACTCTGGTTATGGAACCACTTAAAAAAAAATAACAAAGTAAAAAAAGAAAAGGACAGACTTAATGAACATTTTTAAATATGTTGGCTCATTTGTAAAATCATAATAAATACAATGTTAGGGGAAGGAACACTTGTTATTTAATGAAAAAAATCCAGGTAAGTTAAATAATTTTTCACTGTAATAGACAATGATATTCTGGGTACCGAGAAATAAAACTTTTGCATGAATTGACTTTTCCCATCAAGACCCACTAATTATAGGGTGCCCATTTCTAAAACAACAACAACAACAACAACAATATTTTAGAGAGAAGAGAAAGAGAGAGCATGTGTGGTGGGAAGGGGCAGAGGGAGAGGGAGAAATTCAAGCAGACTCTGTGCTCAGTGTGGGCTTGATCCCACAATCAGGAGCTCACGACCTGACCTGGACCAAGAGTTGGACGTTCAACTGATGGTGCCGCCCAGGTGCCCCTATAGAGTGTCCAGCTTAATGAATTTTAATTGTGTTTCCTTAATCTTGAGATCTTACTGTAAGACATAACAGCAATCTAATACTAGCATTTCAAGAAATGAAAAAGAAAAAAACCCATAACACTAAATAAATACATAAATTTTAAGAAATATTCCAGTTCCAGAAACAGTAAAATGAGAAGTGTGTGAATATTAAAAAAAGAATCACGGTGGGTAGAGAAGCAGTAAACATGCAATTTTATGTTAGCAGTCAGATGGTACCTGAGTTCTCTGCGGTTTGCATGTCGATCTCTCCCATTCTGTGGAAAAGGAAATTGAGGGTCAAAAGAATTCAAGTAATTTACTTATTTTACAAATTGTGGGAACATATGCCTCAGTGATTCCCAATTCCAGGCTCTATTTGGTGCACTGTGCTGCCTTTGCTGGTCAAAAATCACCACCACTGGGCGCCTGGGTAGCTCAGTGGGTCAAGCTTCTGCCTTCAGCTCAGGCATGATCCCAGGAGTCTTGGGATCAAGGCTCACATCCGGCTCTCTGCTCAGCAGGAAGCCTGCTTCCTCCTTTATCTCTGCCTGCCTCTCTGCCTACTTGTAATCTCTCTCTCCGTCAAATAAATAAAATCTTAAAAAAAAAAATCACCACCACTTAATCACAACAGAGGCACTGAATACTGTGCTCTAACTTACCTAAATGAGTTTAGCCTACTTAATAAACTTAATTTTTTAATTTCATTATTTTTTAGCCTACCTAATAAGTTTAGAGAAACACATTTTTTTCATTGTTCTCACGTATTAACCATAAAAAATGGCATTACTTTTCTTTGGAAGTGAAAATAATCCCAGTTTCTCTTTGAGAATTTTATCAACTTTTACCCTCCAATAATTTAACACACAAAGCAAATCCCTAACAGGTTGGTGTATGCTCAAAATGCAGCGTTTTGTGTGTGTGTGTGTGTGTGTGTGTGTGGTTGTTGTTTTGCTTTGTTTCTTTTACTCCCCATCTAATTGGAAGTAAATAAAAGTTACAAAGCTTCCTGTAAATCCATGTATTTTCTTGTAACGTTAAACGGAATTCACATTTAAGTACTTTTCTGCTTATTTCCAAAAAAAAGACCACAGACCTCTTCTGGCTATAACTGACTGAGGGCAGATCCCACCTGATGGTGAACTATTGGAATTCCTTGGTATATTCATGGTTCGCCTTTATGTGTTTCTAAAGTTTTCTTAGCCCTTTTTTCCTTTCAGGTAAATGACTGACTACTTCAACTAAAAGTTTGTGGACGCAGAGTACACATTTTCTGTTGCTAATCCCAATTCTTGAATGTGTTGCTTTCCCTTGGATGGCCACTTGCATTACTCCAAATGTGCTATTTCTCTGTTTTTGTTCCTATCTGAACTCAGATTGTTCCAGTGCTGTTCACTGAATAATTCCTCAATAGACTATTGCTTAGAGACATCATCTATAGACTAGTGATTAACACAGTCTGCTGTGGAAAAGATTGGGATGCATTTCAATCTGTTATTTAGTAGTTGGGTAGGTGTTCTAGTCCCCCTTAATCTTTGAGGTTGAGTTAATCTTTGAGGTTGAATTAATAAATGAAACTATTATCTGTAATGAGAATTAAATGAGACACTGTGGGTAAACTTTAATAAATGTTAGTTACTTTTCAACAGATGTACCATTGAAAGCCTTTCCCCCTAATCTTTAGTTCATTGCCTGCTGCACCTGCTAACTGACTCACACACATGCTCTCTCTTTAGAAATAGTTTTACATTAATAATTGGATTTCCCTTTTCCCTTCCCTCATCCTTTATTTCTCTCCTTCCTTCCTTCCTCCTACCTACCTTTCTTTCTTTCTCTCTCTCTTTCTTTCTTTCTTTTGATACCAGGAGAAAGAAGGAAAAAAAAAAAGAAAATCTGGGAAATTCCAGATGTATAAGGGATGTATTTCTCATGGCAGAGATGTATTATATTCATGTCTAGTATCTTACAAACAAAAAACTGTGATGTCCAGCTGACTGATT
This sequence comes from Enhydra lutris kenyoni, assembly GCF_002288905.1. Lineage (NCBI taxonomy): Eukaryota > Metazoa > Chordata > Mammalia > Carnivora > Mustelidae > Enhydra > Enhydra lutris. The sequence goes on along the minus strand of NW_019154096.1, from coordinate 33,925,916 downwards.
CAGTCACTGGGGATTTAGATATCTACACTGTCAATTAACGCTTGAAAATGGGTTATAGTATGCTTGGGTTCTTCTAGACATTGCCTAACTTAGGTACATTTAGCAGCAGATGGTACTCAAGAGTTTGGTGTAACATATAGAAGATTTAAAAAATTTTAGATGAAAACTGGTTTCTAACTGGGTACTCAAATAATGTCTAGAGTCTCTTCACAGGTTTCAATAAATCTTTATCCTAGTCAAGGCAGAGGCTGCCTCTCTAGGCTATGACATTTCCTCCACTCTTTTTGTCCACTGATGCTCCTAATTTTATTTTTAATTCTTTGTTGAAAACAGCTGGAAGGTTTTCAAAATACCCAATATTTCTCCCTAGAGTTCTTCATAGTTTTTCTTTTCTTTTTCTTTTTAATGAATAGTGGAATTGGATTGGGTAAAGAAGGAGGATTCTTTAATTACGAAGTGATCCTTAGGGTCTTAGGAGTCACATGATAAGAATTTACACTTGCTAATTTATTCCAGTTATGTAAACTAAGAGACCTGGGGAAAGTTGCTGCCAATCTTCTAGTTCTTCAACATTAAAACCAGAGGCTTACAAGATGATTTTTGGTACCTTTTTTAGCATACCAAAAGAAGACATCTATAGATGGAGAGTCTTCCAATCCCATATTTGTTGCTAAAGAAGGGTATTGGGCATAGTGCTTAGCCATTTTGCATATTACTTAATGAGGAAGTAAAGCCATGCAATTAAAGAGATTGTTTATACATAGCTTTCTGAAATACACACACATCTTGAATGCATAATGATTTTTAAATGGCAGCTTAAGGACATAAGTGATATGTGCTAAAGTGTAAATCATGGATTTTCACCAAGTAAAGTTGTAAGAGTAAAAGATTCTAAAAATCTATATAACATTTAAATGAACAAGGAATCGGAAAGGGCAAACCACACATTTATGAATGCTGATTTATGCTTCCAGTGAGCACAGACAGGGTGACTTTTTGAATCAAATATAAATTGCATAGCCTCTTCCAGTGCTAAGATTCCAGAAAGTGAGTTGCTCACAAATAATCTATTAAAGCAGGTTTTTTTTGGAGGGGGAGAATGGGTGGGATGGGACCTATGCAGATAAAAATGAGTCTCATGATACCAAATATCTATTTTTATATATAAAGTGTATAAAGTTAGTGTTATATATGAATCTTCTTTAAAATAAAAGCTCAGATATGTAAATATTATTATTTTTTTATTTTCTAAAGATTTTATTTATTTATTTGTCAGAGAGTGAGAGAGCACAAGGGTGAGAGTACAACAGGGGGAGTTGCAAGCAGAGGGAGAATCAGGCTCCTTCCTCAGTAGGGACGCAATTCCAGGACCATGACGAGGAACCCAAGGCAGCAGCTTAACCAACTGAGCCACGCGGGCGTCCCTAAATATTATTCCTAAATAACTAGATAGACATCTGCAGATATTTAGTGACTCACTTAAAATCACATGGCCAGTAGGTGACAGATGTCGGAGCCATCATAGCTTTTCTGATTCCCTGAAAAATGCTGCTTCCATACTGAACGCATCATTTGATCCATGGGGATGGATTTTTAGATCATTCTGTGTTTTTCTCCAATGCTCCTTCTCACTGGTGGTCATGGGCTGAATTAGGTGTTTCCTGGGGTCGTGGTCTACGGATCCTGGTTTGGAGATCATTTAGCTATGCTTTGTTAAAAAATTTTATTTTCCTGACCCTTGTTCAAGTTGGTAAGGAAGACTATATTCAAGAGGGACTGCTATAGTAGAGCAGAGAGATTGGACTCAATTCCAAATACAAGGACAAATGGGGATTTATAGTCAAGGAGCAGGGTGGGGGCACTCAGTGGATAGAGAATTACTAAGAGGAAGTAGCAGGGGTAGGGGGGATTCCAGCTAAACTGACTTGAGAGAAGTTTTGCTGAAGGCAGGCCAGGGTGATAATACATCAAGAGTGGGGAATGAGGAATTTGATTAGATATTGAGGGTGGGGGGATTCTCACAAAGCTGAAGCAGCAGGATTCTTGTTCAAACTGGATTAAGCTGGTAAAGGACAGAGCTCAAGGTCAAGACCTAATTCATACCAGGGCTCCAAGGAGACTGGCTCAGGTTTGGTCAAGAATGCGTCTTGGGGCTGCCTGGGTGGCTCAGTGGGTTAAGCCTCTGCCTTCAGCTCAGGTCATGATCTCAGGGTCCTGGGATAGAGTCCCACATCAGGCTCTCTGCTAGGCAGGGAGCCTGCTTCCTCCTCTCTCTCTCTCTCTCTACTTGTGATCTCTCTCTGTCAAATAAATAAAATATTAAAAAAAAAAAAAAAAGAATGCGTCTTGCTGTCAGTTTCTTGGATCCTGTTGGGACAAAGAGGACCTTCTCCTCCTTGCAGCACTCCCAGTGGGGCTGTCCTTTATCGGGCCTGATAGGAAAGGTGTGCAAGCAAAGGGGGCAGATGCTAATCTCACTTCAAACAAGCAATTTAAGATGCTCTGAGAAAAAATGTCACTGCCTTTCTCAGTAGGTAGTGAACCAATAAACTTTGTCCTTGGAAAACTTTTTTAGAGAAGCCCAAGGCCAGAGAAACTATTCATTCACCATGGATCCCGAGAACTGAAATATCTAGAATGACCATAAGTGTGTAGGTGAAGCTTAATTCATTCATCTTCCATCTCATACTAGTTTTAAAGCACATCAGATACTTACGAAAAGGAAATTCATTCTTTGTTTGCTTTTACTCATTTTGGCAAAAGATTAAAGGTAGAAAAGTTCTCTGCTCTCCTTATATTTCAAATCGCAGGTATGGGATTGTGATTGTAATGTATAATCACATTTAATTATATAATCACATTTATTACATTTATTTATTACAAATAAATGTGTATTTAGCTACAGAGCCTCATGATTTTGTTTTGTTTTGTTTTCCAGAACCCGACATTATCATTATTCTTTGCTCTGGGAAGTAGGTTCCCCCTCTCCCTTATCTAGTCCAGCATGGTTCAAGCTGTCACCAATGCTCCTTGAGAATTACAGCCATGTTAGGTCAAATTATCAATACCTGTTTGAAAAAAAAACTCCGATGTGTGGGAGTAGGTATGGAGAGACCTTTATGTGCCGCTCAAAGCATTTTCACTGATCCTGAAACTGTGTCATTAGACAAAGCAAATATATTTTTACTTTGTATTATTTTTTTGTGAATTCAGAGCCTTCTTGCCACTTATCAATTTACCGAGGTAGGGGAAAGTTTTCTTTTATTTAGCTTGTCTCAAAATTATCAAGATTGAACTTGATCAATTGTTCTAAAGTCTTAACTTTCAATCCTAGAATGTTTAGAAGCTTTTGTGTTTTGGAAGAACTTGGTGGCAGGTGCTCTTTAAGGCTGATACACGTTTTTCATGTTAGATTTAGTGTAAATGTAATAAATGTAAACTTATTTATCCAGTTTGGATCCATGCCTACAATAATGTAATTTAATGAGTCACATTAAAATAATTTTATCTGAAATACCTTGAGCTTCACATTGAGGAATTCATTCATGTACTCATTGATTCATTTATTCAAGAACCATTAATGAACACCTCATAAATGACAAGCACTGATGTCAAATGATGAGCAAAAAGCGAAAACCAAAAACAAATAAAAAATCAGACATAGTCCCAGCCCACAAATTGCTTATGGTCCCAGTTCATTATTTTTTCTTATCATCTTCGATGAGAAATAAGATACAATAAACTGTATCAATTTATGTTGTTCAATTCAGTTGCTTTTGAAAATAATATAAATTTATGAAACCACCACCAAAATCAATGTACAGAACATTTCTATCATGTCCTAAAGATTTCTTATGCTCCTTTGTAATGATCCCAATCTCTACTTTCATCCACAGGCAAGTATTGATCTGCTTTTTATCACTAGAAGTTGATTTGCATTTTATAGAAATGGAATTAAATTATAGAAATAGATGCTTTTTTGTATCTGGCTTTATTTCATAAATTGTTTATATTGTTAATTATACCTAATTACCTATAATCATATTGTATTATATCATTATATATTACAGTTATATATTATATTTTATATTATACATATGATTATAATAATCATGTTGCAATTAATTATTATATTATAAAATACCATTATAATTATAATCTAATAGTGTATAGTATATACTAGATATGATAATATATATAATTTAGCCCCTCTTCTTGTAATTTCTTCCATTCTGTGGCTTGCCTGCATATTTTCTTTGTCGAATTTGTTTTGTTTTATTTTTGGCCTTTTTTTTGAAGAATAGTTCTTAATTTTCTTTATTTCTTTCTTTATTTATTTTTATACATTTTTTATTTTTTATTTTTCCGAATATTTCAAGTAGTAGTTCTTAATTTTAGTAAGTTCCTCTATCATTATCTTCTTTTTATTTTTCATGACCTCCATGTCTTAAAATCAGGCTGCAAATATTTTCTTCTATATGTTCTTAAAAGACTTTTATAATCTTAGTTTCTACATTTAGGTTCCTCATGCATTTCAAGGGAATTTTTCTATATCATGTAAAGCATTGTTGATTTATTTATTTATTTTTTATTTATTTAAAAAATTTTTTTTAATATTTTATTTATTTATTTGACAGAGAGATCACAAGTAGGCAGAGAGGCAGGCAGAGAGAGGGGAAGCAGGCTCCCCGCTGAGTGGAGAGCCCGATGCAGGTCTTGATCCTGGGACCCTGAGGTCATGATTAAGCCGAAGGCAGAGGCTTAACCAGCTGAGCCACCCAGGCACCTCAGTACTGTTGATGTTTATGCTGTAGGGATAACCAGTTGTAGTGCAAGTCTTGAAATTATGTCATGTACACCTGACGACACTACTTTCCTTTTAAAACATTGCTTTGAATATTCTACATTTTTATATATTTCTTTATATATTTTAGAATCAGCTTGATATTTTAAAAATGTATTTTATAATTTGAATGTGAATTAAAGTATTTATGTATTACATGCCCATTCTTAATTTTTTTAAGTAATGTATTTGTTTTAGGACATATGCAAAAATTTTGTTTTCCCATTGTTAGCTACTTGTGCATAAGATACAATCAATTTATGTATATTAACCCTTGCGTCCTATGACTTTATGAACTTCACTTTTCAATTAAAGTAGTTGATTTGTCAAGGCTGAAGATTTTCTGTGTAAAATAATGCCATCTGCAAATAGAAACAGTTGTAATTTTTTATGATCTTTATTATTTTTCCTTTTTGCTTCGTTGCATTGGATAGTACTTTCGCTTAGCAATGTTTTCTAGTTTGTTAGGGTTTAGTTATTACATGTCCATTATTAGAGTTTTTCTAAGTATTTTATGTGCTTTAGTATAACTGTATATATATTTTAAATGTTATTTTCCCTTTGTTTATGCTATTGGGCTCTTTATTCTGTCCCATTATCTATGACTATTCTTTTCAATATTATATTATTTTGGTTACTGTAATCTTAAAAGAAATTTTTTTGAGAGCATTACCAGAAGTCCTCTAACTTTCCTCCTTTCTTTTATTAAGACTTTTTAAAATTAAAAAAAAATCTAAAAAAAATTTTCTTTTAGAGAGAGTGAGAGAACTGTGGGGAGTGGGGCAGAAGGAGAGAGAATATTAAGCAGGCTCCACACTCACCATAGAGTCCAACCCTGGGCTCCAGCTCATGACTCTGAGATCATGACCTGAGCCCAAACTATGAGTCAGATGCTTAACCAACTGAGCCAGCCAGGAGCCCCTGTTAAGATATTTTGAAAGAACAGTTTTAGGGCCGGTAATACTGTGACATTTCCCACCATGCCACCTGCCCCCACGAATTACCTTGAAATTTTGTCCTGATATAAGGATTCTAATAAGTATTTCATCTAATTGACACCTTTTTCTACTTTGGTTCATTTTAACCCTTAAATATTTAAAATAATTATGTGTATTAACTTCTTTATACATGTGTTTAATATCAATTACTAGGGCATTTATGTTATCAAAGAACACACACTTTTAAAATCTATTTTTGTATACTTGTCTTCATTATTATTCTGGTCAGGTTTTAAAATTACTTTTTATTGTGGTAAAAAACTCATAATCTAAAATGTACTATCTGAATCATTTCTAAGTGCACAGTTCAGTGATGCTAAATATAGTCACATTTGTACCACCAATCTCCAAAACTTTTTTATCTTTGAAACTAAAACTTTCTACAGATTAAACAACAGCTCCCAATGCCCCCTCCCCCAGCCCATATTAATGACTATTCTACTTTCTGTTTCTATGAACTTGACTACTATAGATACCACATATAAATTTGCATTTAAAATGTCTTCTGACTGGCTTCTTTCACTTGGCATAATGTCAAGGTTTATCCGTGTTGTAATATGCCTCAGAATTTCCTTCCTTTTTAAGGCTGAATAACATTCTATTATACCTTTATATTTTTGTTTTCCTGTTGATGGACACTTGGGTTGCTGCCTCCTATTGGCTATGGTGAATAGTGCTTCTATGAACACGGGTATATGAATATTGATTTGAGGTTTTACTCAATTCTTTTGGGCATATGCCCAGAAACGAAGCTGCCGGAACATGTGGTGATAACTCTATTTTTAATTTTTTGAGGAACTGTCATAGTGTTTTTCTTAGCTGCTGCATCATTTTACATCTTACTTCTACTAGCAGTGCACAAGAGATCCATTTTTTCCACATTCTTGCCACCACTTGTTATTTTCTGTTTTGTTTGTTTGTTTGTTTGTTTTTTAAATAACAATTGGGATGCCTGGGTGGTTGGTTCAGTCGGTTAAGCCTCTGTCTTTGGTTCATGTAGCGATCCCCGGGTCCTGGGACTGAGTTCCTCATTGGGCTCTCTATAGAGAGCCTGTTTCTCTCTTCGCCTGCCACTCCCCCTGCTTGTGTGCTCGCTCTCTCTGACAAAGAAAGAAAGAAATACATTGTAGAATAAAAACAATGATTTTAAGAAAAATGGGAAGAACCATTTAATAGGCATTTACAAAAATAATAATAAAAGAGCAAAAATATTCTATATTTTTATTCTTTAGAAGTAGATATTAATAATATTTTTATCTTATAGATTAAAAAAAATTTAATGTATTCAAGTGTTGGTTTGAATGGACACCAGCAAGAGTAAATGCACATTAACTTGGTAAATTCATTTTGAGTAAAAATATAATACATAAGAAGGCTTTTAAAATACGAAAACTGAGAAATCAATTATGATTTTAGGAATTTCTTATGAGAGCACCATAATGGATTATACGCTGGTGTACAAACTAAATGTATTCAATGTGGAATTATTCATAATACTGTAACAGTGGAAACCACATTAATGTAAAAATTTTGAGAAATTATGAAGTGTATGATGTATTCATACAATGAAATATATACAAATGTTAATAAGAATGTCTACTTTTAATGAACATGAAACACCTTTATTATTTATTTAAAAATAAATAATATGCACAGTAAAATCCCATAAGTGTGTATATACATCTTGAAGAATATATGTGTAAATATTGCTAATAATGCTCATTTCTGAGTGACAGCACTTCAGATAATTTTTATTTCATCTAATTTCCTTTTTTAGAGTATCTTTATTTTCCAAATTTTTATAATGGTCACACATAATATGCTCTTTTTTTCTTTTTTAAAGATTACTTTATTTTTGTTTTTTTTTTTAGAGAGAAAGAGGGAGCGGGGTGGGGAGGGACAGAGAGGGAGGGAGAGAAAGAAACCCAAGTAGGCTCCATGTTCAGCATGGAGCCCAATGAGGGGCTCAATCTCTCCACCCCAAGATCATGACCTCAGTCGAAATCAGGAGTCAGAAGCTTAACCAACAGAGCCATGGATGTACCCCAATATGCTTTTATTTCTAAGTAATCAAATAATTAGAAGAAGTTGACAATTGAAATTTCTCTGCTCTGTGTGTGTATGTGTGTGTGCGTGTGCATGTGACAGAGAGAGAAGAGAGAGAGAGAGGGAAAGAGAAGAGAGAAAAAGAGAGAGAGAAGAAAGAGAAGTTTTCTATGTAAGTTTGACTCTTGGTCTGATTGAATTTTTTCTCATTACAATATGCTTTCCTTCCTATGTCCCATCTGAATAGCGTCACCAGTGTCAATGAAATGTGCTGATGGAAAGGTGTAAGTTACTTGAACTAACTTCTTGCAATGTGACACAGAAATTCTTTTCTTCACTGTAGCAACCCTGAAGATATATAGTCAACAGCCTAAAACAGAAGGTTTAATAACAGTGGAGTAAGGCACTGCTGTAAACTTGCACATACTGACCATAAAATATCATTGGCAAGTATTAGCCATTTCTCTGCAAATGCAAAGCCCTCATTTATCATTGCTCCATAGAAATGATGTTAAAAAGTTAACACATTCGTTGTTTTATGTCCCCTATTTTTTATGACCATTTCTTCTTTCACTACAGAAAGAATAGTTATATGAGCTGTTGAACTGCTTCTGTTTTCTTATCTGCACGTTTCTCTGCTTTACTGTGGCCGTATTCTCTTCATTCATCTTTATTAGAGCTGCAAAACGCTGAAAAAGCCTGTCTGGTGTGAAAGTTCTTGTCAATTATTTAAGGAGGGAAAAAGCTGTCCAAGACAGAAAGGCTTATGGAATTGTTCTTGTTTCTTTGCCTTATGTACTTAGTCAATATTTGCTGCCCAACCCCACAATTCAAGAGGACTCAGATTTTCTTGAAAACTCTATAAATCATGGCACAAAATATTCCAGCCCAGTTGAAACTAGAGGGAAATGAGATCTTCTCCAATGGTTAATGAAGGGTACATGGTGGTCTGTGTGGACTAGACTGTAATGACAGGTTTAAAAAAGTTGGCCTTATTCAGAATTGCACTAATTTCAACTGATCCAGCTAGAGCACCATTCACCCTGGTTTTCTGATCTCAGGTATTTTCTCCATCCTGATAATAAATAATAACAATGTTTTATTATTTGGGGTTTAGCAACTATTCTCTTTTAGGTACAGCACTCAGATGTTTAACACAGAAAGAGGATAGATAACATGCCTCATCAGCAGCAGCCTTCCTGGGAGGGCATGGGACCAATTTAGGCATCTAAGGGCCAAGTTAATTAGGGTCTGCTGCCAGGAATGCAGTGAAAGAGGAAGAATATAAGCCAAAATCCAGTAAGTGAACATACAGATGAAGTGCCAGGAGACTGTTAAGCAGACACTGGGACTCAAAAATCAGAATGTGTGAGAGACTAGAGAACCAAAATGAGAGTCACAGCCAGAGAGTCAGAGAGATCAAATGCTAACATCACATACAATTCCTTTATTTCCATATTTTTGGGGGCTCTTAGTATTCTTGTATTTAATACCTCTCCATTCATTAAACTTTATCCAAATAATTTGTGAAATATGCATGTAAAATTTAATGGTAAAAATTGCTAATAATGCTTTGGTCTTAAGATAGTTTCTGTTGTTAAATTAAATTTTCTTCCTGGGGCACCTGGGTGGATCAGTTGGTTAAGCATCCACTCTTGGTTTTGGCTCATGTTGTGACCTCACGGGCTGTAAGATCCAGCCCAGCATTGGAATTCACATTCAGTGGGGAGTCTGCTTGAGATCCTCTCCCTCTGTCCCTCCCTCCACTCTTGTACTCTTCCTCTAAATAAATAAATAAAAATGCTATCCTTATTAGAAACATAAAATGTCAATCAAGATCCCAGTGAAATTCACTTAAAAAAAAGATTTTATTTATTTATTTGAGAGTGAGACAGTGAGAGAGAGCATGAGAGAGGAGAACGTCAGAGGGAGAAGCAGATTCCCCTGGAGTTGGGAGCCTGATGCGGGACTTGATCCCGATACTCTGGTACTCCGGGATCATGACCTGAGCTGAAGGCATTTACTCAACCAACTGAACCACCCAGGCATCTGAAATCTACTTTTTTTTTTTAAAGATTTTATTTATTTATTTGACAGACAGAGATCACAAGTAGGCCGAGAGAGAGAGGAGGAAGCAGGCTCCCCACTGAGCAGAGAGCCTGATGCGGGGCTCGATCCCAGGACCCTGGGATCATGACCTGAGCTGAAGGCAGAGGCTTTAACCCACTGAGCCACCCAGGCGCCCCTGAAATCTACTTTTTAAAAATAAATTTTCAGGATGAAACCTGACAATGCCAATTGTCCCTTACCCATTATTGAAGCAAGTTTAAATTGGTGCAATTGTTTTGGAAACGAATCTAGGATGCTTGTATCATGATGAACATTGATTTATCATACACTCAACAGTTCCATTCTTGGGTATAAACCCATGAAAACAATTTGCATGTGTAAAAGTGACATTTATAAGACAGCTAATAATAGTAAAAATTCTGAAAACAGCACACATGTCCATAGAAAAGAGAAAGGATGCCACAATATGTACAATGGCATATTCTCCCAGTGGAATACCCAAAGATATTTAAAAAAAGAATCACAGCCACATAGTGCATAAAGTTTCATGTATAATATCGTGTAAAAAGGAAAGTTATAAAAGAAATATATTGCATGATATCTTTTGCGTACAGTTTTCAAACACGAAAATCTGAATAATTTATTACTTAGGTATATATATATTTATATAAAAAAAAGAAAATATACACAATTGAGTATAGTTGTTATCTCTGAACAGGAAGATAAAGAGATGAGTATTAAGTCAATGTAATTTCTTTGGTGTTATTCTAGTTCCTCACTTGGACAGTCTAGTGTGTATTTTACTTCTAAATGCCAGTTTAAAATCTGATTTCAGATTGGAGACATCGGATTACTAGGTGTAAAACAAACAAACAAACAAGCAAGCAAACAAAACCAATCTCCCCTCCCCAAACTCTTGGGCATAGAAAGGTAAAAAAGAATCCTCCAATCAAAATAAAACACATAAGCTAACATATAGCTCGAAGAGAGATAGCCAACAAAATTAACAACCAACCAGATGATGAATTCAATCCAGAGGAAATAAAGTAGTATAAGAACCTGAAAATTACTTTAAAATAAGGCTTCTTAGTTCCTAGGATTTCCAAAAAGATAAATGAGAATAAACCCTTGAATAAACTGTATAAGAAATTATGAAACAAAGTAGACAGAACTAAAATGAAAGCAGTTGGATATAAAATAAAACCTGGATATAAAATTAGAAACATGTTGCTTTAAATGTGAAACAAGAACTCTAGTTACAAACAAAGGCTTTTTTTTTTCAATATACAGTGAATAGGAGAATATGAAAATTCTTAACTTGTTCAGGAGTTGGTCAGAAATACTGAATGATTTTAGGTTTTTTAGAAAGAAAACATACCCAGGCATGTATATTGAACATCTAATGGCAAAAGATTCTAATATTAAACTCCCTTCTTCCTAAAAACCTATAATTATCTTTTCACATTTATGTTAATTATCTATCTGGAATATATTCTCATGCTTTATGTGAAATATGGATCTAATATTTTAAGAGAATTTTCCACTTAGAAATCCAATGGTCCTTGCATGAAGTCCCAATGATCCATTTTCCTACTGATTGATGATAGTGACTCTATCATATATCAATTTCTAAATATGCATGAGTCTATTTATAGGCTCCCTACTCTATTCTTTTACTATTTGATTACCCCTAAATAAATAAAATGCTGTATTTATTATGATATCTTTGTAGAAAAGATTTATATACTATAAGGAAAATCATCCCACCTCATTCTTTCTCATAATTCTTCTGGTTATGCTTAACCCATTGCCCTCATATTTATAGTTGTTTCTAGTAATAAATGTCAGTTCTAGAATACATATTGTTGGATATTCTTGGAGCCATTGTGCATTTTATACTATGGTGAATGGAATGTTTAGTGTATTTCCTAATTGATTTTGTATATCGATCTTTCATCCACCATCCCTGCTGAAATCTTTTACTACTTCAAACAGTATATAGATTATTTTGTATTTTCTATATGGATAACTATGTTGTTGGGAAATGAAGATAGTTGTGGTCTTTTCTTTTCAATCTTATACTTTCTTATTGGCTAGAATCTCTAGCACAGCAATAGAAGCAGTTATTGTAGCCTTTTTGTTACGTTCCTGTCTTGGGAAATTTTATCCCTATGCCAAGTTGTTTGCTTTAGAATCTTCATACATACTACTTAGCACATTATGAAAATTCCCTTCTATTTCCTATTTCCTAAGAGTTTTATTTGAATGTTTATTGAATTTTATCAGATGGATTTTTCTACATTTATTGACATGTTTTTCTCTTATCTATTAATACACATTTTCCTTTGTATGTTGCTTTAACCATTGGGGAGTTTGTTATATTGTTCACCAGGTTCTCTCTTCCCATTCCCTCTAAGGGGTTATACATCTGTGCCCATTGGCATGTGACTTGCTCTTGTTATGACAACTGGGGGAAGAACTTTTGCTTTTGTCCAGGTCAATGTTTTGGTTACAGCTTCTTCAAGAAGCACGCAGCCTGGAGCAAAGCTGAAGCTTGGAGCAGAGCCACGGCTGACCTGCAGCTTACATGAAGCAAGAGATAAAGAAACTGTGTTTAGTCACTGAGATCGGAAGATTGTTCGTGCAGCAAAACTGACTAAAGGAACCTTATTAGATAATGTCTGTTTCACAGTATTTTTACTACCATTATTTTATAAGAATTTTGCAAGTTAGGTTTTGCTTCTTTCCTTGTAAATGTTCCCAATATTAGAGTTTGTTTGTTTTCCCACTGTATGGCAAATTTCACTGTTTCATTTTAAAGTGAGTTGGGTGGGCACCTGGGTGGCTCAGTCAGTTGAGCACTGGACTCTTGGTTTCAGCTCAGGTCATGATCTCAGGGTGGTAAGATGGACACTTGTGTTGGGCTCCCTGCTCAGCAGGGAGTCTGTTTAAGAGTCTCTCTTTCCCTCTCCCTTTGCACCTCCCCCAACTCACACATACTTGCTTGCTCTCTAAAATAAATAGATAAATCTTTAAAAAAACAAAATGTTTGGGTTGTATTATTTCTATGAATTTTATCTTATTTTATTTACTATAAGATGAAGTTTTAAACAATTTCCATGTGCTTTTTAAAACATATTTGTTCCATTTTTAGAGAACATACTAATTAAGTGTGTATGTATTCCCTCATATATGTATATACATATTAAAACTGCCTTACTTATTATATCATTTCAGATCTCTGTTTCAGTTACTTTACCTATTTATCTCTCGGGAGTTGCAGTGAAGAATAAAAGTCTACAACAATCAATAAATAATCATTGTACATCTTCACAAAGGACTGTATCATTTTTTTTTTTTTATTTTTTTTTAAAATTTTATTTTTTATAAACATATATTTATATCCCCAGGGGTACAGGTCTGTGAATCGCCAGGTTTACACACTTCACAGCACTCATCATAGCACATACCCTCCCCAATGTCCATAATCCCACTCCCCCATCCCCCCTCCCCCCATTAACCCTCAGTTTGTTTTGTGAGATTAAGAGTCACTTATGGTTTGTCTCCCTCCCAATCCCATCTTGTTTCATTTACTCTTCTCCTACCCCCTTAAGCCCCCATGTTGCATCTCCTCTCCCTCATATCAGGGAGATCATATGATAGTTGTCTTTCTCTGATTGACTCACTTCGCTAAGCATGATACCCTCTAGTTCCATCCACGTCGTCGCAAATGGCAAGACTTCATTTCTTTTGATGGCTGCATAGTATTCCATTGTGTATATATACCACATCTTCTTTATCCATTCGTCTGTTGATGGACATCTAGGTTCTTTCCATAGTTTGGCTATTGTAGACATTGCTGCTATAAACATTCGGGTGCACGTGCCCCTTCGGATCACTACGTTTGTATCTTTAGGGTAAATACCCAGCAGTGCAATTGCTGGGTCATAGGGTAGTTCTATTTTCAACATTTTGAGGAACCTCCATGCTGTTTTCCAGAGTGGTTGCACCAGCTTGCATTCCCACCAACAGTGTAGGAGGGTTCCCCTTTCTCCGCATCCTCGCCAGCATCTGTCATTTCCTGACTTGTTAATTTTAGCCATTCTGACTGGTGTGAGGTGGTATCTCATTGTGGTTTTGATTTGTATTTCCCTGATGCCGAGTGATGTGGAGCACTTTTTCATGTGTCTGTTGGCCATCTGGATGTCTTCTTTGCAGAAATGTCTGTTCATGTCCTCTGCCCATTTCTTGATTGGATTATTTGTTCTTTGGGTGTTGAGTTTGCTAAGTTCTTTATAGATTTTGGACACTAGCCCTTTATCTGATATGTCATTTGCAAATATCTTCTCCCATTCTGTCAGTTGTCTTTTGGTTTTGTTAACTGTTTCCTTTGCTGTGCAAAAGCTTTTGATCTTGATAAAATCCCAATAGTTCATTTTTGCCCTTGCTTCCCTTGCCTTTGGCGATGTTCCTAGGAAGATGTTGCTGCGGCTGAGGTCGAAGAGGTTGCTGCCTGTGTTCTCCTCAAGGATTTTGATGGATTCCTTTCTCACATTGAGATCCTTCATCCATTTTGAGTCTATTTTCGTGTGTGGTGTAAGGAAATGATCCAATTTCATTTTTCTGCATGTGGCTGTCCAATTTTCCCAACTCCATTTGTTGAAGAGACTGTCTTTTTTCCATTGGATATTCTTTCCTGCTTTGTCGAAGATTAGTTGACCATAGAGTTGAGGGTCTATTTCTGGGCTCTCTATTCTGTTCCATTGATCTATGTGTCTGTTTTTGTGCCAGTACCATGCTGTCTTGATGATGACAGCTTTGTAATAGAGCTTGAAGTCCGGAATTGTGATGCCACCGACTTTGGCTTTCTTTTTCAATATTCCTTTGGCTATTCGAGGTCTTTTCTGGTTCCATATAAATTTTAGGATTATTTGTTCCATTTCTTTGAAAAAAATGGATGGTACTTTGATAGGAATTGCATTAAATGTGTAGATTGCTTTAGGTAGCATAGACATTTTCACAATATTTATTCTTCCAATCCAGGAGCATGGAACATTTTTCCATTTCTTTGTGTCTTCCTCAATTTCTTTCATGAGTACTTTATAGTTTTCTGTGTATAGATTCTTAGTCTCTTTGGTTAGATTTATTCCTAGGTATCTTATAGTTTTGGGTGCAATTGTAAATGGGATTGACTCCTTAATTTCTCTTTCTTCTGTCTTGTTGTTGGTGTAGAGAAATGCAACTGATTTCTGTGCATTGATTTTATATCCTGACACTTTACTGAATTCCTGTACAAGTTCTAGCAGTTTTGGAGTGGAGTCTTTTGGGTTTTCCACATATAGTATCATATCATCTGCGAAGAGTGATAGTTTGACTTCTTCTTTGCCAATTTGGATGCCTTTAATTTCCTTTTGTTGTCTGATTGCTGAGGCTAGGACTTCTAGTACTATGTTGAATAGCAGTGGTGATAACGGGCATCCCTGCCGTGTTCCCGACCTTAGCGGAAAAGCTCTCAGTTTTTCTCCATTGAGAATGATATTTGCGGTGGGTTTTTCATAGATGGCTTTGATAATATTGAGGTATGTGCCCTCTATCCCTACACTTTGAAGAGTTTTGATCAGGAAGGGATGCTGTACTTTGTCAAATGCTTTTTCAGCATCTATGGAGAGTATCATATGGTTCTTGTTCTTTCTTTTATTAATGTGTTGTATCACATTGATTGATTTGCGGATGTTGAACCAACCTTGCAGCCCTGGAATAAATCCCACTTGGTCGTGGTGAATAATCCTTTTAATGTACTGTTGAATCCTATTGGCTAGTATTTTGGCGAGAATTTTTGCATCTGTGTTCATCAAGGATATTGGCCTGTAGTTCTCTTTTTTGATGGGATCCTTGTCTGGTTTTGGGATCAAGGTGATGCTGGCCTCATAAAATGAGTTTGGAAGTTTTCCTTCCATTTCTATTTTTTGGAACAGTTTCAGGAGAATAGGAATTAGTTCTTCTTTAAATGTTTGGTAGAATTCCCCCGGGAAGCCATCTGGCCCTGGGCTTTTGTTTGTTTGGAGATTTTTGATGACTGTTTCAATCTCCTTACTGGTTATGGGTCTGTTCAGGCTTTCTATTTCTTCCTGGTTCAGTTGGGGTAGTTTATATGTCTCTAGGAATGCATCCATTTCTTCCAGATTGTCAAATTTGTTGGTGTAGAGTTGCTCATAGTATGTTCTTATAATTGTCTGTATTTCTTTGGTGTTCGTTGTGATCTCTCCTCTTTCATTCATGATTTTATTTATTTGGGTCCTTTCTCTTTTCTTTTTGATAAGTCTGGCCAGGGGTTTATCGATCTTATTAATTCTTTCAAAGAACCAGCTCCTAGTTTCGTTGATTTGTTCTATTGTTTTTTTGGTTTCTAGTTCATTGATTTCTGCTCTGATCTTTATGATTTCTCTTCTCCTGCTGGGTTTAGGCTTTCTTTCTTGTTCTTTCTCTAGCTCTTTTAGGTGTAGGGTTAGGTTGTGTACCTGAGACCTTTCTTGTTTCTTGAGAAAGGCTTGTACCGCTATATATTTTCCTCTCAGGACTGCCTTTGTCGTGTCCCACAGATTTTGAACCGTTGTGTTTTCATTATCATTTGTTTCCATGAATTTTTTCAACTCTTCTTTAATTTCCTGGTTGACCCATTCATTCTTTAGAAGGATGCTGTTTAGTCTCCATGTATTTGGGTTCTTTCCAAATTTCCTCTTGTGATTGAGTTCTAGCTTCAGAGCATTGTGGTCTGAAAATATGCAGGGAATGATTCCAATCTTTTGATAACGGTTGAGACCTGATTTAGGACTGAGAATGTGGTCTATTCTGGAGAATGTTCCATGTGCACTAGAGAAGAATGTGTATTCTGTTGCTTTGGGATGAAATGTTCTGAATATATCTGTGATGTCCATCTGGTCCAGTGTGTCATTTAAGGCCTTTATTTCCTTGTTGATCTTTTGCTTGGATGATCTGTCCATTTCAGTGAGGGGAGTGTTAAAGTCCCCTACGATTATTGTATTATTGTCGATGTGTTTCTTTGATTTTGTTATTAATTGGTTTATATAGTTGGCTGCTCCCATGTTAAGGGCATAGATATTTAAAATTGTTAGATCTTCTTTTTGGACAGTTCCTTTGAGTATGATATAGTGTCCTTCCTCATCTCTTATTATAGTCTTTGGCTTAAAATCTAATTGATCTGATATAAGGATTGCCACTCCTGCTTTCTTCTGATGTCCATTAGCATGGTAAATTCTTTTCCACCCCCTCACTTTAAATCTGGAGGTGTCTTCGGGTTTAAGATGAGTTTCTTGTAGGCAACATATAGATGGGTTTTGTTTTTTTATCCATTCTGATACCCTGTGTCTTTTGATTGGGGCATTTAGCCCATTCACATTCAGGGTAAGTATTGAGAGATATGAATTTAGTGCCATTGTATTGCCTGTAAGGTGACTGTTATTGTATATTGTCTCTGTTTCTTTCTGATCTACTACTTTTAGGGTCTCTCTTTGCTTAGAGGACCCCTTTCAATATTTCCTGTAGAGCTGGTTTGGTATTTGCAAATTCTTTCAGTTTTTGTTTGTCCTGGAAGCTTTTAATCTCTCCTTCTATTTTCAATGATAGCCTAGCTGGATATAGTATTCTTGGCTGCATGTTTTTCTCGTTTAGTACTCTGAATATATCATGCCAGCTCTTTCTGGCCTGCCAGGTCTCTGTGGATAAGTCTGCTGCCAATCTAATATTTTTACCGTTGTATGTTACAGACTTCTTTTCCCGGGCTGCTTTCAGGATCTTCTCTTTGTCACTAAGACTTGTAAATTTTACTATTAGGTGACGGGGTGTGGACCTATTCTTATTGATCTTGAGGGGGGTTCTCTGAACCTCCTGGATTTTGATGCTTGTTCCCTTTGCCATATTGGGGAAATTCTCTCCAATAATTCTCTCCAATATACCTTCTGCTCCCCTCTCTGTTTCCTCTTCTTCTGGAATCCCAATTATTCTAATGTTGTTTCGTCTTATGGTGTCACTTATCTCTCGAATTCTCCCCTCATGGTCCAGTAGCTGTTTGTCCCTCTTTTGCTCAGCTTCTTTATTCTCTGTCATTTGGTCTTCTATATCACTAATTCTTTCTTCTGCCTCATTTATCCTAGCAGTGAGAGCCTCCATTTTTGATTGCACCTCATTAATAGCTTTTTTGATTTCAACTTGGTTAGATTTTAGTTCTTTTATTTCTCCAGAAAGGGCTTTTATCTCTCCGGAGAGGGTTTCTCTAATATCTTCCATGCCTTTTTCGAGCCCGGCTAGAACCTTGAGAATCGTCATTCTGAATTCTAGATCTGACATATTACCAATGTCTGTATTGATTAGGTCCCTAGCCTTTGGTACTGCCTCTTGTTCTTTTTTTTGTGAATTTTTCCGCCTTGTCATTTTGTCCAGATAAGAGTATATGAAGGAGCAAGTGAAATACTAAAAGGGTGGCAACAACCCCAGGAAAATATGCTTTAGCCAAATCAGAAGAGATCCCAAATCGTGAGGGGGGAGAAAGGGGATAAAAAGAGGTTCAGAAAGAAGAAGAAAAAAAAAAAAAAAA
>NW_019154096.1:33805887-33907248 GCF_002288905.1 Enhydra lutris kenyoni | reverse complement strand
AATTAAAAAAAGAAAACCAATAAAGAAAAAATATAAAAAGGAAAAAAAGAATATATATATTAGATAAACTAGTTAAAAAACGTTAAAAAAGGAAAGGGTAAAAGTTAAAAAAATTTAGCAGAAGAGAAAAATAAATTGAAAAAGAAAAAAAATTAAATTAACTGCAAGGCTAAAGAATCATGGGGAGAAAGCCATGAGTTCCGTGCTTTGCTTTCTCCTCCTTTGGAATTCCGCTGCTCTCCTCGGTATTGAAACTGTACTCCTTGGTAGTTGAACTTGGTCCTGGCTGGGTTTCTTGTTGATCTTCTGGGGGAGGGGCCTGTTGTAGTGATTCTCAAGTGTCTTTGCCCCGGGCGGAGTTGGACCGCCCTTACCAGGGGCCGGGCTGAGTAATCCGCTCGGGTTTGCTTTCGGGAGCTTTTGTTCCCTGAGCGCTTTCCGTAGAGTTCCGGAGGGCGGGAATGAAGATGGCGGCCTCCCGGTCTCCGGCCCGGAGGAGCCGAGAGCCTGGGGCCCCACTCCTCAGTGCGCCCTCAGAGAACAGCGCCGATTTACTCCCGTCACCCTGCCTCCGGCCGCGCTCCGAGCTGACCAAGCCTGCGACCGGTTCAAGGTAACCCCGAGCTTAGCGCTTACTCCTCGGCTCTGTCTCTGTAGCCGGCTTCCCTGTTCTAATACCTGTAAGCTCTGTGACACTCAGACACCCCCGATCCTTCTGTGACCCTGCGGGACCTGAGGCCACGCTGACCCTGCGTGGGCTTCACCCCGGTTAAGCCTCTGAAGCGATGTCCCTCAGCGGAACAGACTTTTAAAAGTCCCGATTTTGTGCTCCGTTGCTCCGCCGCTTGCCGGGAGCCGGCCCCTCCCCCCGCGGTCTATCTTCCCGTCGCTTTGGATTCACTTCTCCGCCAGTCCTACCTTTCCGAAAGTGGTTGATTTTCTGTTTCTAGAGTTGCTGTTCTTCTTCTCTTCGCTCTCCCATTGGATCTGTAGGTGTTTGCAATCTTTAGATAAGCTATCTAGCTGATCTCCCGCTACCTGAAGTAGTCTCAGCCTGCTACTTCTCCGCCATCTTGACTCTCTCCTCAGGACTGTATCATTTTTAACACGAAATGACTCTAATGGATTTTTTTGCTTTTATTTTAATATCATGACTATTCCTTGCTTTTCATTTGCAAGTACCTTCTCTGTCTTTGTTCATTTTTTAAAAATACATTTATGATATTACCTTTTTTTGGATATCTTTTGATTAAGATTATTTTTGTACATTTTTAAACTATCTGTATTTCCTTCACTTTTAAAAGTCTTATTTTGGGATATCTGGGTGGCTCAGTTGGTTAAGCATCTGCCTTGGGCTCAGGTCAGGGGACTGACCTGATGGAGGACTCCATCCCTGGGACCTGGGATGGAGTCCCCCACCGGACTCTCTGCTCAGTGGGGAAGCCTGCTTCTCCCTCTTCCTACCACTCTCCCTGCTTGTGCTCACTCTCTCACTCTCTCTCTGACAAATAAATAAATAAAATCTTTAAAAATAAATTATGTCTTATTTGTGTTGATAGGTGCGAAAATATGTTTGATCTTTATTTCTAACAGTTTCATTTGTTTGCTTTATTTTTTGCACATGCTTTCCACCATACTTTGTTGTGTCATATGAGTTTGTTTGTTTGTTTGTTTGTTTTGTATGTGTGTATTTTCCTTCTCAGTATTTAAAACACTTATATCTCCACTTGTCTATTTACAGCTGTAACTTTCATAAGTAAGTAGATAGAAAAATAGATGTAGTATACATATACACACACATATATATCTTTTTAACCTTTTTCTTTATTGTTAGCTTTAGTCAGTGTAAAATTATTGCTGATTTAAATTTACAAAAATATAAAATCAGTTTTCTTATTTTTTCAATATTCCTCTCTTTTAAAATGCTCATCTTGAGTGGTTTTCATTCTATAATCATACATCTTTTCTCTGCTAGCTTTGAATTGCATTCATTTGAATAATATATTTAAACTGGTCCTGATTTATCACATTTAGACTATATTATGTGAAATACTATGAAAGATGAGAACTGTGCCCTCACACTTCCTTCATATTTCTTACTCATTTAAAATTATATTTTTACACAATCAAAGCTCATTAAATTTATATTCTATTTTATCCTAACAATCCTGAGTTTTCTAGCCTTACCTCTTTATATTTCCATTCATATGGTTTGCACCAACTAATGCTTTGTAATTGTTGTTTTTTGTTTTGTCTCTGGTAATAGCAGCTTCTCTACTTCTAAATTTTAAAATTTATCTTATCTCTTGGCTAGAAGAATTTATGAGGTAAATATGGAGATGATCTTATGTTCTTTCTCCTTTAATGTTTCATATATTGAATTATTTTGATTATTGAATGTTTAACAAAACCTTACATTCTTGACCTGGGAAAAGCTACCTGGTTATTGCATATTGCCTTTTTTATATATTGGGGATACAATTAGTTAATAGTTTATTAAGTATTTTTCATTTGTCCATGAGGAATATTTTTATGGCACCTTTTCTTCCCTGGTTTTGGGACCATGGGATTTCTTGCCTCATAAAATGAGGTGGGAAATATGGTAAATGGAATAATGTTTTCCCCAAAGATGCTCATGTCCTAACCCCTGGAACCTGTAAATGTGTTACTTGCATGGCAAAAAGCACTTTGTAGATCTTAATAAATTGAGCATTTTGAGGTGGACATTATCTTGGATTATGTGGGTAAACCTAGGTAATCATAACTTTCCTTATAAGAAAGAAACAGGTGGGTCAGAGTCAAAGAAGGTTTTAAAGAAGAATCTTGAAGTCAGCAGGAGGTAAATTGTATCTCAACAATTGGAATGACAGTAGATTTCTCTATAGAAACCATGGATGCCAGAAGAAAGTGGCCATCTCATGTGATTCTAAATGTTTGTAGAGAATATGTCTGACAATTGTAAATGGGGAAGATAAATGGACTAAAGGGAGGCAATACTTCAATATTTCACTCAGACTAGTAAAATAACACCAGTAGACTGTGATTTGGTATGTATGCAATGGAAAACCCTTCATAGCTATTTAAAATGGTATACAAAAAGAGATAATAAAAAAGCATTCTAAGTAAATAAAAGTGGAAATTTAAAAATTCTCAAATAAACCACAAAGTAGCATGAAAAATAAGCTAGAAAAACAAGTAAACAGAGAGAGCACACAGAGCACAGAAATAAAAAGCAAAGGTAAGCCTTAACCTACCAATAATTAACATATCATACATTATTGATACGTGATCCAAATACGGTAACTAAAAGAGATTAGTACAATGGATTAAAAATCATGGCCTAACTCTTTGCTGTTTATAAGAAACTAATTTTAAAAATACTGATTTGGTAGGTTGAAAATAAAATAATGGTTATCCCAGGATTCTGGTGTCGAGTCCCACATCGGGCTCTCTGCTCAGCAGGGATCCTGCTTCTCTGTCTCTCTCTGCCTGCCTCTCTGCCTACTTGTGATCTCTGTCTGTCAAATAAATAAATAAAATCTTAAAAAAATAAAATAATGGAAAAATATATTATGCCAACATTAATCAAAAGAATGCAGGACTGGTTATATTAACATCAGATAAATATGATTTCAGAGCAAAAATATATTGCCAGGGTAGAGGGAGACAATACATAATATAATCTTAAATGTGTACACATCAATCAACAGAGTTACAAAATATGTAACAATATATCTTAATAATTGTTAAAACAACTAGACAGAAAGTTAGCAAAGGTAAAGGATTCAACACCACCAACAGTCAAAAGTATACGATCAATATTTACAGAAAATTCTAAGAACAGTGGAATACATATTCTTTTCATGTGTTCATGGAACATATGTCAAAATAGACTATATCTTGGGCCATTAAAAAAAAACTCAACAAATATAAAAGAATAGTGTTTTCTAATCATTATGAAATCAAACCAGAGATTAATAAAAGAAAGATAGCAGAAAAAATTACCAAACATTTGGGCACTAAACACAGGTGTCTAAATAGCTCACAGGTGTGTCAAAAGTTCAGAAATAGCAAAGTAAAACCAATTGATCACTGAAGTAGTAATTAGTAAAAGTTTATGTGTACACAACAAAAAGATGCTTTGCAAACTGGGAGTGCTCAAACCAAAACATGGAATGAGATCCAAAGGTGTATTTTTATAAGCAGTTTAGCAGGAGGTAGTGATTGTTTATTCTTTACAGTGATTGATTATAATATTAGAATTTTCTTAAAAGACAGAAAATTTGTCAGTGGTTACCTCATATCAAATTTGAGAAATAGTTTAAATTTTATTATAATTTCCAGAGGCATGAGCAAGAAATGACCCAGGTTAAGTTAATCTTGCAAAATAAGCTAAATTAAACTTTGCACGCATGACTAAACTGGTTTTGCCTGCTCAGGGAATTTTTAAGACCAGTCTCTGTTTGTTTTTATTTTAACAGGTGAAATATAAAGGGAATTAAGAAATACATCGAACTGAATGAAAGTGAAAATATGGCATAAAAATGCCTAGTGTGGAGCTAAATAAGCACTAGAAGGGAAGTTTATAACACTAACTGCATATATTAGAAAAAATAAAAGGTCAATATGAAAAGGTCAATATCAGTAATCTTCTTACCAAAAGACTATGGAAAATAAAGAGCAAAATAAACCGAGAGAAAGCAGAGGGAGGAAATAATAAAGTTAAATAAGAACATAAATAAATAAAATCAAAACATAAACAATAGAGGAAAAACAGTGAAACAAAGAGCTAGTGCTTTGAAAAGGTCAATAAAATTGCCAAAGAAAAACTGATTACAAAAAGAGTCACAAATAATGAGTACCAGACAAGATACCAAGGATAATCTATAGACCCTGTAGACACAAAGAGGATAATAAGAGAATGAAAGAATGCTCTGAAAAATTCTACACCCATAAATTTTACAACTTAGATGAAATGGAGCCTAATGCAGGGCTTGAACTCATGACCCGTAGATCAAGACCTGAGCTGAGATCAAGAATAGGACACTTAACTGACTGAGCCACCCAGGTGTCCTTATCCTAATTCTTTATTCACATATATAATAGACAATTTGAATAGTTCTATAGTTATTAAGGAAATTGAATAATAATTACCTTATAAAAAATCTCCAGGTGCATATGTTTTTATTTAAAGATGAATTAAAGCGAGTTCTACAAAATATCTTTCAGAAAATAGAGGCAACACTTCCAATTCATTTTATGAAGCTAATAATATACTAATACCAAAAACAAACAGACAAAAGAAAAAATACCCATGTTGGCTGTATGAATATAGATGCAAAAAATACTTAATAAAACTTTAGCAAGTAGATTTTGCAATATATGAAAAGAACTACACACCAAATAAATGTAACCCAGTGAGTTTTACTTTAGGGATACAAGGCTGGTTCAATATCCAAAAATTAACCAATGAACTCATCATATTAATAGGCTAGAAAAGAAAAATTACAAAACTGTATCAGTCAATGTAGATTCAGGATTTGACAAAATTTCCGCATTCGTTCATGATTAAAAGAAAATCACAGAAAAATAGAAATACATGATGACTTCCTCATTTTGATAAAAATCGTATTAAAAATCTATAGCTGGGGTGCCTGGGTGGTTCAGTTGGTTAAGCAACTGCCTTCAGCTCAGGTCATGATCCCAGGGTCCTGGGATTGAGCCCTATATCAGGCTCCCTGCTCAGTGGGGAGACTGCTTCTCCCTTTTCCTCCGCCTGCTGTTCTGCCTGCTTGTGCTCACTCTCTTTCTCCGTCAAAAACAAAAACCAAAAAACTATAGCTGACATTATATTTAATGGTGAAAGACTTAGTGTTGCTTCCCAGAGACTTCTAACAAGGCAAGAGTATCTGCTCTCACCAGTTTTATGCTATGTAGGGATGGTAGTTCTAGTCAGTGCAACAAGAAATAAAAGAAAAGGAAAATAAAGAAAAAGGACATTTGAAAATCATGTCATTTGGGAAGGAAGAAATAGATCTGCCCTTATTGTAAATGGACATGATGGTCGACGTAAAGAAATCCCAAGGAACAGGCAAACAAGTTCAGCAAGATTATAGGATATAATATACAAAAATCAATTATCTTCCTACATATTAGCAATAAACATGTAGACATTCAAATTAAAAAAGAATGCCATTTGTAATTACTCAATAAATGATATGGTTTGTTATAAATCTAACAAGTATTTACCTAATTGGCATGCTGAGAACTACAAAATACTAACAAAAGAAATTAAAAGAGATCTAAATAAATGAAGAGATGTACCATGTTCATTGTTTGGAATACTCAACATAGTGAAGATGACAATTCTCCTCAAGCTGATATGCAGTTATAATACATTTCTTATCAAAATCCCAATAAGATTTTTTCTTTTTACAAAAAACATTATACTAACATTTATTTGGAAAGACAAAGTAAATACAATAGCTACAAAAGTTTTGAAAAAGAACCATAAATGGGAGGAATGAATCTAGATGATATCAAGTCTTATTATATAATTACTGTAATCAAGACTCTGTGGTATTAACAGAAGGATAGACACTTAAAACAATGGGAGAGAACAGAGGACCCAGTAATTAGAAATACACAGATTCGTCCAACTGATCTTTGACAGAGGTACAAAAGCAGTTCAGTGGAGGAAAGACAGATTTTCAACAAATAGTGTGGGAGCAATTGGATGTCCATGGGCAAAAAATTTAACTTCAGTTTAAACCTCACACTTTACATAGAAATTAACTCAAAATGAATCACAGGATTAAGTGAACAGTGTAAAAATAAAAAAAAAACTTTTAGGAAACAGTGTAAGTAAAATCCTTCAGAATCTAGGGATATGTCAATAGTTTTTAATATTGACCCCACAAATTGACCCCCAAAATATGATCTGTAAGAGAAGTTGAACTTACACTTTATCAAAATTAAAACTTTTGCTCTGTGAAAGATTTTCTTAATAGTATGGAAAGATAAGCTAAAGAGTGAGAGAAAAATAATACTACATCTTATGATGTACTAATGATGTACTACATGCTGACTAATTGAACATAATAATAAAAATAATGTAAATAATTAATAATAAATTATTAATAATAAGTTATTAATAATAATCAAAAGTTGAAATTAAATTTAAGAATTAAAATTTAAAAATTGGTAAACCACTTATCTGACTTATCACTAGTTTCTAGAACATAGAAAGAACTCTCAATACTCAACATTAAGAACACCCAAGCTGGGGAGGAGTCAAGATGGTGGAGAAATAGCAGGCTGAGACTACTTCAGGTAGCAGGAGATCAGCTAGATAGCTTATTTAAAGATTGCAAACACCCACAAATCCAACGGGAGATAGAAGAGAAGAAGAACAGCAATTCTAGAAACAGAAAATCAACCACTTTCTAAAAGGATCTCTTCTGATTTGGTTAAAGCATATTTTCCTTGGGTCTTTGCCACCCTTTTAGTATTTTACTTGCTCCTTCATATACTCTTATCTGGACAAAATGACAAGGCAGAAAAATTCACCACAAAAAAAAGAACAAGAGGCAGCACTGAAGGCTAGGGACCTAATCAATACAGACATTGGTAATATGTCAGATCTTGAGTTCAGAATGACGATTCTCAAGGTTCTAGCTGGGCTTGAAAAAGGCATGGAAGATATTAGAGAAACCCTCCCAGGAGATATAAAAGCCCTTTCTGGAGAAATAAAAGAACTATACTCAGAAAACTATAAAGTAGTCATGAAAGAAATTGAGGAAGACACAAAGAAATGGAAAAATGTTCCATGCTCCTGGATTGGAAGAATAAATATTGTGAAAATGTCTATACTACCTAAAGCAATCTACACATTTAATGCAATTCCTATCAAAATACCATCCATTTTTTTCAAAGAAATGGAACAAATAATCCTAAAATTTATATGAAATAAGAAAAGACCTCGAATAGCCAAAGGAATATTGAAAAAGAAAGCCAAAGTTGGTGGCATCACAATTCCGGACTTCAAGCTCTCTTACAAAGCCGTCATCATCAAGACAGCATTGTACTGGCACAAAAACAGACACATAGATCAATGGAACAGAATAGAGAGCCCAGAAATAGACCCTCAGCTCTATGGTCAACTAATCTTCGACAAAGCAGGAAAGAATGTCCAATGGAAAAAAGACAGCCTCTTCAATAAATGGTGTTGGGAAAATTGGACAGCCACATGCAGAAAAATGAAATTGGATCATTTCCTTACACCACACACGAAAATAGACTCAAAATGGAGGAAGGACCTCAATGTGAGAAGGAATCCATCAAAATCCTTGAGGAGAACACAGGCAGCAACCTCTTTGACCTCAGCCGCAGCAACATCTTCCTAGGAACATCGCCAAAGGCAAGGGAAGCAAGGGCAAAAATGAACTATTGGGATTTCATCAAGATCAAAAGCTTTTGCACAGCAAAGGAAACAGTTACCAAAACCAAAAGACAACTGACAGAATGGGAGAAGATATTTGCAAATGACATAGCAGATAAAGGGCTAGTGTCCAAAATCTATAAAGAACTTAGCAAACTCAACACCCAAAGAACAAATAATCCAATCAAGAAATGGGCAGAAGACATGAACAGACATTTCTGCAAAGAAGTCATCCAGATGGCCAACAGACACATGAAAAAGTGCTCCATATAACTCGGCATCAGGGAAATACAAATCAAAACCACAATGAGATACCACCTCACACCAGTCAGAATGGCTAAAAGTAACAAGTCAGGAAATGACAGATGCTGGCGAGGATGCGGAGAAAGAGGAACCCTCCTACACTGTTGGTGGGAATGCAAGCTGGTGCAACCACTCTGGAAAACAACATGGAGGTTCCTCAAAATGTTGAAAATAGATCTACCCTATGACCCAGCAATTGCACTACTGGGTATTTACCCTAAAGATACAAACATAGTGATCTGAAGGAGCACGTGCACCTGAATATTTATAGCAGCAATGTCTACAATAGCCAAACTATGGAAAGAACCTAGATGTCCATCAACAGACGAATGGATAAAGAAGATGTGGTATATATACACAATGGAATACTATGCAGCCATCAAAAGAAATGAAATCTTGCCATTTGCGATGACGTGGATGGAACTAGAGGGTATCATGCTTAGCGAAATAAGTCAATCGGAGAAAGACAACTATCATATGATCTCCTGATATGAGGAAGTGGAGATGCAACATGGGGGGTTAAGGGGATAGGAGAAGAATAAATGAAACAAGATGGGATTGGGAGGGAGACAAACCATAAGTGACTCGGAATCTCACAAAACAAACTGAGGGTTGCTGGGGGGAGGGGGGTTGGGAGAGGGGGGTGGGGTTATGGACATTGGGGAGGGTATGTGCTATGATGAGTGCTGTGAAGTGTGTAAACCTGGCGATTCACAGACCTGTACCCCTTGGGATAAAAATATATGCTACACAAATAAGTGAAACCATATGATAATTGACTCTCTCTGCTTGATTTATTTCACTCAGCATAATCTCTTCCAGTCATGTCCATGTTGCTACAAAAGTTGGGTATTCATCCTTTCTGATGGAGGCATAATACTCCATACTGTATATGGACCACACCTTCCTTATCCATTCGTCCATTGAAGGGCATCTTGGTTCTTTCCACAGTTTGGCGACCGTGGCCATTGCTGCTATAAACATTGGGGTACAGATGGCCCTTCTTTTCACTACATCTGTATCTTTGGGGTAAATACCCTGTAGTGCAATTGCAGGGTCATAGGGAAGCTCTATTTTTAATTTCTTAAGGAATCTCCACACTGTTCTCCAAAGTGGCTGCACCAACTTGCATTCCCACCAACAGTGTAAGAGGGTTCACCTTTCTCCACATCCCCTCCAACACATGTTGTTTCCTGTCTTGCTAATTTTGGCCATTCTAACTGGTGTAAGGTGATATCTCAATGTGGTTTTAATTTGAATCTCCCTGATGGCTAGTGATGAGGAACACTTTTTCATGTGTCTGATAGCCATTTGTATGTCTTCATTGGAGAAGTATCTGTTCATATCTTCTGCCCATTTTTTGATATGATTATCTGTTTTGTGTGTGTTGAGTTTGAGGAGTTCTTTATAGATCCTGGATATCAACCTTTTGTCTGTACTGTCATTTGCAAATATCTTCTCGCATTCCGTGGGTTGCCTCTTTGTTTTGTTGACCGTTTCCTTTGCTGTGCAGAAGCTTTTGATTTTGATGAAGTCCCAAAAGTTTATTTTCGCTTTTGTTTCCTTTGCCTTTGGAGACATATCTTGAAAGAAGTTGCTGTGGCTGATATCGAAGAGATTACTGCCTATGTTCTCCTCTAGGATTCTGATGGATTCTTGTCTCATGTTGAGGTCTTTTATCCATTTTGAATTTATCTTTGTGTACGGTGTAAGAGAATGGTCGAGTTTCCTTCTTCTACTTATAGCTGTCCAGTTTTCCCAGCACCATTTATTGAAGAAACTGTCTTTTTTCCACTGTATATTTTTTCCTGTTTTGTCGAAGATTATTTGACCATAGAGTTGAGGGTCCGTATCTGGGCTCTCTACTCTGTTCCACTGGTCTATGTGTCTGTTTTTGTGTCAGTACCATGCTGTGCAGTGATCATAGCTTTGTAGTAAAGCTTGAAATCAGGTAATGTGATGCCCCCAGTTTTATTTTTGTTTTTCAACATTTCCTTAGCGATTAAGGGTCTCTTCTGGTTCCATACAAATTTCTGGAGTATTTGCTCCAGCTCTTTGAGAAATACCAGTGGAATTTTTATCAGAATGGCATTAGAAGTATAGATTGCTCTAGGCAGTATAGACATTTTAACAATATTTATTCTTCTGATCCAAGAGCATGGAATGGTATTCCATCTTTTTGTGTCTTCTTCAATTTCTTTCATGAGTGTTCTGTAGTTCCTTGAGTACAGATCCTTTACCTCTTTGGTTAGGTTTATTCCCAGGTATCTTATGGTTCTTGGTGCTATAGTAAATGGAATCGATTCTCTAATTTCCCTTTCTGTTAGCATGGAGGACAAGGGGAGTTAGAGAGGAGAAGGGAGTTGGGGGAAATTGGAAGGGGAGGTCAACCATGAGAGACTATGGACTCTGAAAAACAATCTGAGGGGTTTGAAGCGGCGGGGGGTGGGAGGTTGGGGGAACCAGGTGGTGGGTGTTAGAGAGGGCACGGATAGCATCGAGCACTGGGTGTGGTGCAAAAACAAGGAATACTGTTATGCTGAAAATAAAAAAAATAAAATAAAAATAAAAAAATTATATGTTTATAAAAAATAAAAATTAAAAAAAGAACACCCAAGCTGAAAAAACAAAAACAAAAACAAAAATAAAATAAAATAAAATGATCCCCAAACAATCTAATTAGTTAAGTGGGTATAAAATAAAAAACCACCACCACCACCACCACCAACAACAAAACAAAAAAGAAATTTCACTTAAGCTAAAGAACAAGGTATTAGAGGAACATATTAAAAGATGTTTAACATCAGTAGGCATTAGATAAATGCCAATTAAAACCACAAGGTGATATTCCTACATACCTGTCAGGATAGCCACATTAAAAAATAGTGTGACAGCTAACTAGAATTTAAGTGAAGATTTGAAAAAAAAATAGTGACGATGTTAAATGCTGGTTATGATGTGAAGAAACTGGATGGCTTGTGCATTGCTGGTAGAACATGAACCAGCTCATCCTCTCTGCAAAACAGTTTGGCAGTTTCTTAAAAAAAGAAAAGAAAAGAGAAGAGAAGAGAAAAAAGAAAAGAAAAGAAAAAAGAAAAGGAAAGGAAAGAAAAGAAACAACTACTATGTGACCGAGCTATTTCACATTTGTTCCTGGCCATTCATATTAGGGAAATAAAAACTTACATTTACATAGAAGCTTGTACATGAATGTTTATAGCAGCTTTATTTGTAATAGTCAAAACTTGGAAATAAGCCAGATTCCCTTCAATGAGTGAATGATTAAACTGTGATACATCCCTACCATGGCGTACCTCTGAGCAATAAAGGGGACTGAATTTTTGATATACAGTCCAACCTGGATGGATCTCCAAAGAATTTTACCAAGCGGGAAATTTTTATCAAAGGTTACATTCTGCAAGATTCCATCTATGTAACATTTTTAAAGTGACAAAATTACAGAAGTGGAAAAATACTTTAGAGGCTGTGGGTCTTTGAGTCATGGATGGAAGTATAAGAGAAGTGGGTATAGCTTTGAAATGGCAACATGAGGAATACTTTTGGTGGATGCAAGTGTTTTGTGTTCTAACTGTATCAACATCGCTATCCCGGTTGTGATATTGTATTGTAGTTTTGCAAGATTTTACTCTTAGGGAAACTAAATAAAGCGTACACGAATCTCTGTATTTTTCTTCCAACTTCATGTGACTCTTCAATTGTCTCAAAAGAAAAAAATTAATTTAACTATAATAGGTGATATTATGAATATTTGTGTAATACATTTGGAAAATTAGGTGAAATTTTCCTAGAAAAACACCTCTCCCCTAATTCATTCAAAACTAAATATGAAATTTAAAGTATCCTCTATGTTTAAAAGCTAGGATTTTAATAAAAATAGTTTCATAAATAGTTTCCTTCCCATTTGGCTTCAAGGATGATTTCTTCCAAACTTTTAAGCAATAAAAGTAATCTGACGCAAACTGCAGATAGAAGAAAAGAAGGAACACTTCCTGTGTTTGTGCCGCTGTAACAAATGATTGGTGGTTTCAAACAACCCAAATCTGTTCTCAGAGCTATGGGGGTCCTAAGTCTAAAATCGGGGTGTCAGCAGGGCTACCTTTCTCCTGAGGGCTCAACCTGGGAATTCCTCCTTGCTTCCTCCAGCTTCTGGCTCCTTGTGTTAGTTTTTAGCAGGGTAAGTCCAGTCTCTCTGTCTTCAATGGCCTTCTCCCCATTTCTGTGTCTCACATCTTCCTCTGCCTTTCTCTTGTAAGGACAACTGTTACTGAATTTAGGTCTTACCTTAAATCCAACGTGATTTCATGCCAAGATCCTTAACTTAGTTACAATGGCAAAGACCTTTTCTCCAAATAAGGTCACATTCCCAGGTTCCGGAAATTAAGACATGGACACACCTTATTAAGGCCATCATTCAACCCACTACAAATTCCAACATATTTTATGAAGTACTTTAATATTCATTACTTGACAAGGGCATTACAAAAAAGCTTAGAGGTCAATTTCTCATAAGCATGAATAAAAATTTTCCAAAGACAACAATAGGAAATCAAATTCAATATGGTTTAAAAAGGATATCACATGAGACTCTGTTTTTTCCAGGAATGTAGCATATTTAAAAAAAAAATCAATCATAACATTTGGTATAATAACAAAACAAAATAGAAAGAGCATATGATCATCATAATGTCTATTTATTATAGAAATTCTTTGTATCTAGGAATAGAGGGGAAATGCCTTGATATAATAAAAAAAATTTTCCAAATAAAATTGTGAAAGCTTTTCCTCTGCTATCACAACTTCTGTCAGCAATATAGTACAGTTCTTGCTAGTGTCACAAAACAGGAAACAAGTGGTAAAGGGCATGAAAAGGGAGAAATAAAACTGTCATTATTTGCAGATGACATGAATATGAATGAACAAATTCAAAAGAATCTACACTTAGGACCCAGGACTTACTAAATGAATTCACAAAGTAGCTAGATAAAAGGTCAATATAAGAAATCAATTTTATTTCAATTTACTAGTAATGAACACCTAGAAAATTAAATTTAAGAAATGGTCACTTAAAATAGCCTTAAACTCAAAGAGCTAACAAAAAATTTATTACAGTTTTGAAGATTATAGGTGCAGTACAGATTTCTGACAAAGCTCTCTTATCCAAAATGTATGAAGAACACATACAAATAAAGTTTAAAAAGATAGTCAATGGAGAAAAGAGGCAAAAGATGTAGTAGAAATTTTTCACAAAATGTCTATTGAAGTAGTTGATAAACATACAGAAGTGTGCACAACCTCATTAATTATCACAGAAATAATAAAGGAATGCCACAATGGCACATTTAAAATAAAGTGACTAACACCAAATATTGGTGAGAATTTGGGACATTGGTAATTGTCAACAGAAATGTAACTGTGGTGTGTAATTTTGTCCAACCACTTCAAACACTGCTTGACAATATCTATAAAGGCAGAATATAGGTACACCGTGATTCAGCATTTTCTCTCTGAAGGGTTTTGTGTAACTGTAATGCACACGTTTCCCAAAAGACATGTACCACGAGGTTCACAGTGGCGTTATTTGCAGTAACAGAAATTGGCAATCGCAGAACAGATAAATCATTTATGACCTATTCCTACAAAGAATATTACTTCACAACAATGAGAAGGATCTAAAAACTTCAGCTTGCGCAAAAGAATCTTGGTGAAAAGGAATGCCCCTGTAAGATCTCATTTACATGACCTTCAAAAACTATCAATGGTGTTAGATGTTCTTAAGAATTCCCACAGAAGAGAGATGGTGACTGGGAGGGCCAGGGAAGTTTCAGAGGGGTGCTTGCCTTTTCATCTTACATCTAGTTACACAGAGCCATTAAAGAATTTCTGTATTTAATATGCATCATGTTTCACCAAATGTTTATAAAATAAAGTAATAAGACACTAGAGAGAATGCCAGTTTCTGTTATCTAAAAATTTTGTTTTTATCTTCACACTTGAGAAAAATATACTTTCTGATAATAAAGAGGATTTTAAGTAATTATAGACTTTCCAAAAAGTTATGATGGAATAATTGGCTCCTTGGAAGAGTATAATTTTATTGTTCTAACCTTAAATCGTACATTAAAATAAATTGCAGATGCCTTAAGGGGATAAACAGGCACAGTTAACCATGTAAGAACTGTGAAGAAAAAGAGCAGACATTGTTATTAGTTTCAGGTGATGGAAGAATTTCTGAGCATAAAAGAAAAACAGGCTCATTAAAGTGAAGAATATACAGATCTGACTGTATTTAATATAAATATTTTGAATGGCTAATAAATTACAGTATATATCAAATGAAAAGTTGGATCAGGAATAATTTATAGATGAGGCATGAGATTAATAACCTTGATATTAAGAGTTCTCCCAAGTCTATTGGAAATCAGTCATAGAACAATGATTCAATAGCTAAAAAAATACTGAGAGGAGAGACTCTCAGAGGATAAAATAAAAATATTAATCATGTAATAAACATATGAGTAAACGTTCACTTTTCTGCAAATCAAATAAATGCAAATCAATGCAACATGCTGATCATGAGCTATCGAAGTGTGAAACAGAGAGAAAAGAAAGAAGAAAAGAATTGAAGATAACATGGTCAGTATCATCAGTAGTAGGAGAAAAAGAATGTCTCACATGGGTTAGGTACGATTTTTTTTTTCCTTTTTCTCACTTTAACTGTAAAATGAAACATATTCAGAAAAACATCAAATGACTTACTCAGTGGAATATTATAAAGCAAACGCCCTTGTATCCACAGCTCAGACCTAGCACTTGAGAAAAGGAATTCTGTCTTTTGACCTCTTGCAGGCTTCCACTCACTCCCTTGAAAAAAATTCACAATTCTGACTTTCATGGTCAACAGGGTTACTTTGTAGGGGTGCGTCCTGATGACTTTTAAGGGTCTTTTAGTCCACAGACTCCTCTTGCCGTATCTCTTTCTTTTCTTTACAGCTTACCTGTTGACAACCCCAGTCTTTTGACCTGTGGTTTCCCAGATACTGCGGACTGCTTCAGAAATGCATCCTCAGCTGGTGAGACTAGAGGAAGGATCCAAAGTCTGGATGTCCTTGAGATATTAGCACCTCCATGCCTATTCAGTGCCTAGATCCATTGATATTTGGGAGGTTGCTACCTGGTGATGTTCAACTTTTATTACCGCTTTGTCATTTATGAGTTAGAATTATTTTTATGAAAGGGCACTTTTCTTTAGCTACTACTATTTGATTGTCCAATGGTAGAATTCATATAGGGAAGAGAGGAAAAAGTGATATTTTCTCTTATTTTCATCTTTTAGATAAAGGATTTATTTCCAACCATCTTCTGAGGGGAATCTATTAGCTTTTATTTTAACATTTTTAAATATTTTATTTATTTGGGGGGGGGAGATAAAGAGAACAAGTGGGGGAGGGGACAGGGAGAGGGAGAAGCAGACTCCCAGATGAGCAGGGAACCCAACTCTGGGCTTGCTTCTGAGACTCTCAGATCATGACCTGGGCCAAAGGCAGATGCTTAACTGACTGAGCCACCCAGGTGCCCCATTGGTTCAATATTTGTATGAGTTTACTGACTCAAACACATTTGGTAGGTTTCTATAAATCAAAATTACTTTCTTCCTGAAGCTTAAATTTTCTCATTTTTGGACAGTCAAAGCCTCTTCTAATTAGCTCTTGATATTTATTGTTTTCAAGAATTTCTCTGTTATGTCAAGATGTATATTTCCTGCTTCAGACATGGCGTCAGCTATTTCTCTAAGATGCCCTGGTTTGTTTTGTTTTTTAAAATGTTACATGGTATTTCAAGATCATAATCTGGACAGTAGGGTTACTCATCATTTCTACATTGTTGATCAGTATTTCTAGTCCTTTTTTGTTGACAGAGCAAAGAATTCTATGTGCTAAAAACACAGAAACACATGTAGTACCTATGTGTTCATACTGCTATTTCAAATTCAAATTCAGGAGTAGAGAGTTTTTAATGTAATTTCTTTGGTATTGTATCTATGTCTCCTTCTGAGCATTCTGCCTCTTAAGTATACAATGGATGACATACAGAATATCCAATAATAATAATAATAATAATAATCTCACAATCATCTCAAAATAGCATTGCTAATTCTACACCACCAATATAACAAAAAGAATTAATAGTTATTTTGCATATACTTTCTCCATTCTCCCCATTTTTACGCTTGTATAGTATTTATGTCATCTCAACATGACAACATGTACTCTCTTTTTAATTCCAATTTATTCTTAGCTCTGTAAGTAACTATGTTTAACGATCACCACTGGTTCTTATGAATTTTTTTTTTTTTGAGTTATCTTGTTTGCCTAAACTACTTATCTCATAGATTCTTCTAGTTCTCCTGGGACTAATATTGCTAAACATGTGTTCATTAATAGTTTTTTTTTTTGGTCATGGTTTATAGACTGAAGGTCACATTTGTTGTATATAAAATAACTTGCTTCTAATTTTCTTTCCTTGAGCATAGAAACACGTTACTCTGTTTTCTTCATGTTGTCCATATGCTGCTTTGAAACATAAGATGATAATGAAATGTCCTTTCCCTTATGAATATCTTTTTCCGTCTGGGTTATAAATAATCCTCCCTCCTTTTTTTTTTGTTGTTTTGTTTTGTTTTTTTTAAAGATCTTATCTATTTGTTTGACAGAGAGAGAGAGAGAGAGATCATAAGTAGTCAGAGAGAGAGGGGGAAGCATGCTCCCCGCTGAACAGATAGCACAATGCGGGGCTTGATCCCAGGACCCTGAGATCATGACCTGAGCTGAAGGCAGAGACTTAACCCACTGAGCCACCCAGGCACTCCCCTTCCCTCCTTTTTTAAATAAAGCCCAGAAACTTTACTGGAATACAGCTGGTGGTGTTCATCCCAGGTTGGTATTATCAATATGTAATGGGCTCTTTAATACAACATTTCAAATCTTTTTAATTTCAGGAAAATTTTTCCAAATTACCGTTTTTAGTATTTGTTTTATTTCCTTGATTTGGTTTTATTCTTCAGGCACCCCTATTATTTATAGGATGGATATAGTACATTATTTGCAACTTACTCTCAAAGTTTTTATTTCCTTTTGGTATTAAAATTTCATCCTTTTCACCTATTTCTCTTAAGACATTAGCTGTTGTGTTTAACCACTCTTGGGTTCTTTCTAATTCAGTCTCCATTTTAAATTTTTCACTTGTTCATGTTTTCTAACTTCTATCATCTCACTTGAGGTTTTAAATATTCTGGTTTATGTTTTTCTACCATGTCTTGTGATGCTTTCCTAACGTCTTTGAGCTCCTTTTTAAGGTGTGAGTTTGTTTTCTGTGTCATGTCTTTCTAGAAGGCTCTTGGTATACATAGAAAGGTCATTATCCTTATTCTTCTCTCTCTTTGGCTAGCTCCATGTGGCATTTGACCTCAATACTTTTCTTTTGCCTGTGTTTTGTAAAGTGAATTATCCAGAGCTTTTAGAAAGAGGTGTGGTACGGGCTGGCTTTTTTCTCATTTCGCACAGCTGCTCTTCTGTTCTTTTCATTAAGATTTCAAAATTATGGTGAATTGCTTTCTGAAATTTCCACACTCTCTTTTTCCCCTTCTTTCCTTTCCTTATTTCCTGAACCTTCTCCCTGCTTTTCGGTATCATCCCTGGCCTGCTAAATTTAAATGCTACACCTAACAGTTGGGCTCCTAGAGTCCTCTCCTAGAAGGGAGTTCCAGGAGGTAAGTCTTAGGAGTTCACAGCAAATAGATCAGTCCAGCTTCTTCAATCCCTACTATCATCTCCTTCTATTGAATCCCTGCTAGAAGAGGCAATACCACTGCTCAGTTTCAGATACTGTTTTCAAATTTCTCAGTCATACCAGCCAATGGGAATTTATGGGCTATTTTGAGATTTTATTATTCTCATGTCTGTCAGTTAACTTTATGGCTCCCTTTTTCACTCTTCCAGATGGACACTGAAAACCATGCAGGTTATTCATACCATCTTGGTAGTTTGTCTTCATCTGCTTATAATTTGAGATTTGCTGTTATAATTTGTAAGCTAGCTTTAAGTGTTGTCCACCTGTCTTTGGTTTTGCTATCTGTTCACTCTGTTTGCTTTAGTAAGTAGATTCAGACATATTCAAGATGTCTGCTGCCACTTCCTCCATTTTCACGGGATAATCATGAATAAGATTTGAAATTAATAATTAATACTTTCACTAATTAAATTAATTCAATTTAGATAATGCTTTTCAGTGTCCATATGAATAAAAGCTTTGGGTATTTATTAGTAACCAAGGAATTTTACTTCTCAGAATTTATCCAAGGAGCACAATTATGAAAGACCACAATGATATTTGGGCAAGAGTTTTCACTGGAGTGGATTTATAATTGCAAAAACTAAAAACAATATATATTTACCATAATGGGTTGAATGGTTCAATAATAAATAAATAAAATACTATTTACTTCTTAAGAATCTGATATAGAAATATATTCGGAAATGAAAATGTTAAGTGATAACTACAAATTCAAAAAATAGACCATACAATATAATCCTTAGAACTTACGGATCTGGATATAGACCTATTTTTTATGCAGGTAGAGCTGAAGATAAATCAAAGATTACAATGATTGGTTAGTATGGTGAAACTTTAGTAATTTATTTATAACATTAATTTATTTTTCTAAATGTGAATCCACAATCCTGTTCCTTTAATGCTCTGACCTAGACCTACTTGTGGTTGTTAAGTAATAACTGAAAGAAATGGTTGCCAAGATGCATCAACATTGGAGTTGTAAATAAACTCCAGAAAGCTTGGATGTGTATTGCGAAAAGAATTTTCCTTCTCTTCTGACCTGTGCAACTTCATTTATTTGCAATCACTAAGGAGTTATAGGCTTGCAATTTCTGATTTTGATTTGGGGAATAGAATTTCCCATTACTGAGGAAAGTCTGTGACTTCCCATTAGACTTCTGGAGGTGGGAGTTCAAAAGGAAATAAAATCCTCTAATACATAGGTAAACTGAAAGGAAATAGGAAAACAAAGCCTCTAATTTTTTTTCTGTCATGTTTCATTGGTTTTTAATGAACTGTTTAAGTTTATTGAGTAACGAAGACAAGCCAGATGTTTAATGGTCCAATAAAGTAATTAATTGGTACTTCTGGTTTAACAATGTTTTGCCTATCAGCCTCCATGGCACAATTTCAAAGATATTGGATTGTTTAACTGCACCAACCATACCCAGTTAACCCTTTATCAACAGCTAATGACAACGGAATATTGTCACTTACCACTTTTTCTTTTTACTTTGTGTAATCATATATGACCCTGTGAAGCTGGAATTTCAAAATCTGTCAATTTCCCTCTTCCCATAACAATTGTTAACATCTGATTAATCAGTATATCTCATCCATTCTACCACAGATTCTTTTTTCTTGTATCTATCTCTTTTGCCGTTATTGTAGCTCAGGTGCGTATTATCCTTCTTTTGGAAACTTGAGATTGTTTTAATATACTTTCACGGGAATGCTTTTACTAATCCAGATCTTATGTCACTCTAGATGCAACATGTTTGATGGATCACTATGTCTCATAACAGGGGCTGCACGCGCAAAATGCCTTTGAGGGCCGGGCAGATCGACAGGTAACGCGAACAAGAGGAATGCCTAAACAATGTAGTAGGTCTCAGAGTGCTGAGCAGCCACATGATTTAAAAGCATACTCTTGAACAGAAGGAATGCACCTTCAGTCCAAAAAGCTAGAAGTTTGTGTTCTCTGTCTGGGAAAATAGAATTCCAAATCCAAAAGTAAGCACACAAAGCACTTCATAACCTGTCCCATACTCCAGGTCTCATTTGTTGGTGATCTCAAGAAATGACAGGCACTGTTTCCAAACAGGCACAGACTCTCATTCCTCCATGCCCCTGCCCCTGGTATGAGCACACACTTTGGGATAAAAACCTGGTCATTTTTCAGTATTCAAATCAATTTTTTTTCCTTTTGTGAAGAATTCCCTGGCATGTTAGTTATCCTCTCCAGCTGACTAATTATACTTTGAGCTGTCTCCTTATTGTTCTCTGTTCATAACTCAATTTGAATACATTATCATTGCATTGAGATTATTTATTGATGTGAGCTTCTTAAGGTATGCTCCAAGCTTCCTGGGGATGGGGACTGTGAGCTCTTCCCCTGTCAACTCATGGTACCTATGCCAGTGCTTACTACATATTTAATTAATACATGTGAAGAAATTTATTCTGCTCTTTTATTTGTTTATAGGGTAAACTATAACATTAATACTTTGTTTAATATTTTTTGTTGTTCTAAAACCTGGACTCCCACCTGCAGCTCAGAAAAAACTCACAGTGGTCATCTGTGTGTTGCATAAGGTTTCTGGTAGCGTTTTGACTGTTGAAAATAATCTCCAGACATTAGGTACTTTTAGTGATAGACTGAGTGTGTGGATTACCACCAGGATCAGAAAAAAGAATTCTGGGTTAGTGGGAATATTTTACAAACTGTACCATAGTTAGTAGAAATCTTGGTCCCATTCATTTACTGTAAAATTTTGGAAAGAAGATTTACTGTTTTTTTTTTCCCTTTTTCAGTCTATTCAAAAGAATTAACACTACTTATTTTATCAAGTTGCAGTAAAATCTAATAAGTGTGTGGTACAAAAGTGTTACATAGTACCTGACCCATTGCTGTTATTGACCTCCATCACAGAGCAGGAAAATGGCTATTTTTTCTGTCCCTTCCTCTGCTTGGCAGCTGAATAGTACCTCTCTTAAGAATATTCTACAATAATCAGATCTTGAGGATTACAGTCCTGGACACCATATTTACTGCACAATATTCCTGGGATCTGAGCCAGGGGTTGGTATTTTTTAAAGTTTTGAAGAAAAAACATTTCAAACACTTTCTTCACCTAAAAACCATTTGTTAGTTAGGTCTAGTTTCAGTTCAAGTGCTCTGCTTCACTTGAAATTCTAAACGTGTTCTTAATCACCTCCAGAACAAAATCCCAGGGAGAACACCAAGATCATCTTGGAGTCTTTCACGAGAAGGGTCGGCACTCTCTTTGCGTGGGAGAAAACGGGGATGCTGCTGTCATCCCCTGAGCTGACATGTCTGTCGCACAAGATGGGCAGGTGGAGCTTAAGATATAAAGCAAGATGTGTTGACGTTTTGGGCATGGGGAGTTGGAGTTGTCTGCTGAACATCTTCAGATGAAAGAGGAGGCAGAGGAAGAATTTCACTCACAACCTTGGAAAGCAATGTGATGGAGAACAGAATAGTTACTTACATAGATAGAGGTAAGATTTCCAATTAACCCAAGAAACTACCTCCATTTTCACTGGTCAGAATTTTTCTGCTTCTGGAAATTCATGAAGCATTTGGACAATAAATAACAAAGTCTTACAAAACAACACAACAACAACAACAACAACAACAACAAAATAAAACAGCTTCCAGCTGGTTTTATGCTGAGGCAGGCAACCAGGTGCTGAGCAAATGTAACCAATGCCCAAATTTAGTTAGTTTCACGAAATCCAATATTTCACTGTCTTGAGATTGCAGTATCTGACTAAGCTGTAGGATTAAACATACCTTAAATCCACCACCATGTAAAGAAAAGTATATCATGCATCTAAGAGTGCCTTATATATCTTGAATATCTCTGCTGCTAATTTTTTTCATTTCAAAGCCAAAATTTCTGCAGCAATATGCATCTGTATTCTTGAATAACAAAAAGAAAGCTAACACATTCCCATGACTCACGTTCCAAATCTGGCCTCCGTTCTTAACACTCCTCTTATCTGCAATGCCTGGCACTCTTGGCGGGACTTTTCAGCCCTGTTTCTGACTCTTGTGTTCAATATATGATATTTCGATCCATCCTCATCCTAAATTTAACACATCTAAAAAATGAAAATCTGTTGTCAAACGTGAGTGTGAGATGGGAAGTGTCTTAAATGGCAAGTATATATCTTCATTCCAATTTATTGACTTGCTAAGAGCAACTACCATGAGGAACAATTCAAATCTCCCAAGCATTCACATAAACAGTCATAGAAGAGTTCTATTTCAATGCATTTCCTTTGTGGTAGTTTAATGGACTGCTTTAGCATGCCTGTACAACTCTTGGTGGACTTGTCAGCTTTATAGGAAAACAAACCTTATACAGTTGTGGTTTATCTGTCACTCTTAATCACTTACCTTCTCTATTGCTTCTGACTAGTGTTAAGTTGTCACTCCACCACCTGATATTTATATCCATATCTTTGAATTTAATATATTTTTCTGAAATCAAAACCACCCACCTAAGCATGGAACTTTCTGCTTCTTGGGGAAACTCTGATCTCAGTAGAGGAAACTCTTGCCTTCTGGGCATTTGGAGACCATGCATTTTAGAACCATTGATAAGGTCTATGTCAGTGCCCTTTGAAAATCAAATCAAATGTACTCTTTAATCAAATTAGAGAATTAATTAGGCAGATGAGATTGCAATTTTTCCTAGTGTTCTGTGGAGAGCACATGAGTGGATGGCTGCCATTTGTCTCACAATCTGTCTCTTAACCACATAGCTCCCCAGATTTCAAACTGTTCAATACGGTTATCTAATTTTGGAACTGATCAAGTTCTCAAAGATAACCAATCCCTCATTTTAAAATGAGGACAATGATATCTGATGTTACTCAGAAAGTAAGTGGTAAAGCTAGCAGTGGAAATCACACCTCCTGAACACTCTGTTCAGGGTCTGGGAACTTACTAATAATTTAGAAAACCTTCACATCGTCCTAGTGCAGAGCGCACATAAACATATGTAACACAGAATTTATAGTCACGGTTGAAACAAAAATGTGGCATTGTTTAATTTACTTAAGCTACAAAAGGGAAAATACATATATTTACGTGTTTACGTATGTCTGCTGTGTCTGTGCACATATGATCAGATATTATCCGAAGTATGAAATAACTTATAATAGTGATTTGAGGACTTCTAGTATTAAAAATTAATGAGGAATATTTTCAAATACCGACCCTCAGAAATTTTTCTAGACATTTTGATTCAGGGTTTTGAGGGAGCCAGTAATTCTCACCCTTGCAAACCCCCTTTCTGAATTCTGCTGCAGATAACTGTGGATCATACTTTTAATTACACTGATTTATAAGGCCCTTTCTTATTCTTACTGTGGGCAAGTCTGTGACTCTGAGTACTACCTTCACACCGCCAGCCAATGAAGCTTATCCACAGAGACCATTGGCTACCGGCCAACCATAGGAAAAGAATGAGGTATTTGGATCTTTGAATTCAGTAATTCTATATCTGAGATTTGAATTGAGGCCATTCAGAAAGCCAAATTCTGATAGCTAAACCCAGAAGGTGTCTTTGGGATAGTACCCTAATTTAATTCTAAATTTAGGGCTTTAAACTCAAGGGGAGAGAGGGATGGAAGGGGCCTGAACTTTAGAAAATAACTAACACAGTTGCTTTCCTTTTATAGTTAAAAATGTACAAGCTATCAGCTTTACTTCCCAATTTTTAGCTCTGGCCCCACTTATTTTATATAATGAAATGTATTATTTTATTTACTTTGGGTAGGAACTACAAGAGGAAAAGGAGGTAAATAGCTAAACGGAAGAGACTGGTCTATGTTTAACAATTGGTGAGAATGAAAAATTAGGCTTAATTTCAAAATTGATTTTACTTTTGTTTGTTCTCAAAATAGTCAAGAACCTGGATATTTGGTGTTCTAGGGATTAGAGAGGGAACGTGGCTCCTTGTTGACTCCCTCATGGAGTTTGCCCCAAGTATGATGGTCTTAATATTTTACACATGTATAAAATCCTCTGCGTGAGGGGTTCAGAATTAAGTGTATGTTGAATTTTTAACTCTTGCAACATCAGTAAACCACAAACTATTTACACAATTCTAACAAAGGCATAATTGCTACTCAGCAAGCTCTATCAGATAGAAAATCAACCTCCCAGTCTTTGAAACAACAGCTGGGCGGGCCCTGGGTAATCTCTTCTTTCCAGTGCTTGTGCTGTAATATCTTGGGGTTTCTCTTTGTATCTATCTACCGTCATTCTACGTAGTAGCTCTGTCCACCCCATTCCTTCTGATAAATTCCAGAGCACACACCTCATATCCAAGTGGCAGCCTTTTGGGTGTGAGTACAAGTAAGCTGCGAGGTCTATGAGAGTAGAATGTTTCTTTGAGGACTGCAGAAGTCAGTGGTGGAATTCAAGTACATTCGAGATCCTGAATTGCATTACCTC
This sequence comes from Enhydra lutris kenyoni, assembly GCF_002288905.1. Classification (NCBI taxonomy): domain Eukaryota; kingdom Metazoa; phylum Chordata; class Mammalia; order Carnivora; family Mustelidae; genus Enhydra; species Enhydra lutris. Next base: position 33,882,163 of record NW_019154096.1, on the reverse strand, counting down.
TCTTCACCCCATTACCAGGTACAGTTTTCATGTATGAGTTTTAATTCTTCCTGCCACCACAGTGATTCTCTAGTTTCTGAAATCTCGTGGTGGATGTGCCATACGACCATCAGTGGAAGGGAAATAAAAGTTATATTAGGGTGTGGGTGGTATGAAAGGGCTGAGGGAGGGGCCTCCAGAGGGGCAGGGGCTGCCCGATGCTCAACTGAAAGTGAGCAGGAAATAGATTAGGAATGCCAATTAAAATGACCCAGGCTGATCAAGTCTGTTCAGAGGCCATAGAAAACAGAAGATGTCAAGATTAAGATTTATTTTAAATTTTATTTATTTTTTAAAGATTTTATTTATTTGAGAGAGAGAGCATGATGGGAGGGGAAGTGGGTCAGAGGGAGAAACAGACTCCCTGCTTAGCAGGGAGTCTGATGCAGGACTCGATCCTGGGACTCCAGGATCATGACCTGAGCCAAAGTCAGTTGCTTAACCCACTAAGCCACCCAGGCACCCCAGGATTAAGATTTCTTTTTAAAGACATGACATGCCTGGAATGGCCAGTAATTCCTGAACCGACAAATGAAAGATTACTCCAAACTTTGCTATGGAAGAGCAGCGAAGGGAAGAGGGTCAACATTCAGAAGTGAAGACTCTTTTCTCCTCTTTGCTCCTGCTTTTATTGGTCCTTGACAAATCCTTATCACTGTTTCTCAAGCACATGATGTGTGACAAGGGGTATTACTGAAACTAGGAGGATCAGTTTATGGGAAAGATAAGATATGCTAATCTGCATATTCTACTAAACATAGCCTCGGAGACAATGCATACATCTCTTAGATCACAGCGTGTCTGTTTGGGCTAAGAAAGCTTCGGGAAGGCAACTCCCCGCCACATTTCAACTGTGGAGTCGTCTGGCAGGCCTCCTTCCAAAGGCCTACGCCCTTCTCCGAAACCTTCCAGCGGCCTCTGTGTTACTTTTAGCAGCCGGATATTATGGCTGAGTTCATGCTCTACATTAACCACAACAATGACAGGTCCAAAAGGAATATGTGGTTGGAAATGAAGAACCAGGTGAGTTCTCATGTGTCCATAAGTAACGCTTCTAAATGAGTAGTAGACAGTTTTAATTTACAAGGGAATTATGTGTTTTTGTCTTCTAAGTAGACTTAGTAATGTTATCAATAGCATTTGCAACATTTTGGACTCTATGGAGGAAGCAAGTTCCCTTTTAGATGCTCATCTGCCATGTTGTAGATGGGAGACAGGGCAAGGGTTCGCCTGGTGTCTCAACCTGGAAGATTCGTATGGAACCTCTGGAGAGGCCATAAAGACTAAGTGGCCATTCTTGCCAGCATCCATATGAATTTAGCCTGAAATCTCAACAGATCCCTGCCTTTTTTCTTTGCAAGTATCAAAACATGAACTTACACATACACACACACTGTGGAAAAGGACAGTTGAGGGACTCCAGGCTTTAAACCTAAGCACTTACATCTCAAAACACGAGGAGATTCTCTGAGGTCTTTTTTTTTTTTTTTTTTTTTTAGATTTTATTTATTTATTTGACAGAGAGAGATCACAAGCAGACAGAGAGGCAGACAGAGAGAGGGGGGAGAAGCAGGCTCCCAGCTGAGCAGAGAACCCAATGCGAGGCTCGATCCCAGGATCCTGAGATCATGACCTGAGCCAAAGGCAGAGGCTTTAACCCATTGAGCCACCCAGGCGCCCCGATTCTCTGAGGTCTTATGGGTATTTTTGATTGATATATTTGATTTAGTTTATTCCAAACTAAATGGTGAACTCTTTGCATATTTTGTATACCCTTGCCGTATTTTATATTTGTGATGTGTATGGTATGTATGACTTCACTTCTGGAATCCTACACAGAAACATAGAATATATGGTTAGCTTACACTTGATTTGCATGTTGACCTTGGCCATTATAAATTCTGCCTTTGTTTGTTTTGGACATTAGGTTTAGTTATTAAAAGCAGCTGCTTCAGGAGAGTGCCTGGGTAAAATGCCGATGCAGCTACTTTCCAGCCAATGACTTAATCTTATGTTGACCAACTGACTTGATCTTTCTAAGTCTCAAATTTTCAAACTATAAAATCAGGATAAATAATACCCACCTAATATGATGATTATCAAAGTTAAGCAAAAATAGTTTACATAAAGCACTTAGGACATATTAAATGCTCATCAGATGGAAGATACTATTAAATGTTATTTGAATTAGCCATTACCCTGGAATATTGAGATCATATCTCCATTTTATTAGAAAAAAAAAACAAACACAACACTCTAGTCATTATAGTAATAAGAATAACTGTAAAAAAGACAACAAAGTCACAGTGTTTTTCTCTCAGAGCTTTTCTCCAGGTTTCTGTTTTGGCACTATTGATGAAATGGTACTTTTTGTGGTCTTTAGTTATTTTCAATTTTTGGAACTGAGGTAGAGAAACACGGGAGGGATTTTCTTTTTCTTAAGACAACTACAAAAAATTTTTAGATTAAAAAAATTTATAAACTTTAAGGATGCCTGGGTGGCTCTGTCAGTTAAGTGTCCGCCTTTGGCTGAGGTTGTGATCTCAGCGTCCTGAGATCTAGCCCCGCATCAGGCTCCCTGCTCAGTGGGGAGTCTGCTTCTCCTGCTCACTTTCCCTCTGTCCCTCTGTGCTCTCGCTCTCATTCTTGCTTTCAAATACATAAATAAAATCTTTAAACAAAAAAATATATAAACTTTAAAAAACATTTAACAAAACAATTATTTTATTTTTTCTTTTCCAAATTCAGTAGGGGTTATGTATAGGAACTAAATACCAATTTTCCTTTTTGGACCCTAGATTTGTTATGATATCTGTGAGAAGTCAGATTCATTGTACTGATTAAGCCAATTTGGGTTTTGCTTCTCTAGCAAAATGGTGTCAAAACACACCTGCCTGACTTCAGTTCTGCTGAAACTCCTATTAGGCTCTGAACGCAACCATCAGACATGGAGTAATTCCCTCTCTGGACAAGTCAGCTCCTGGAACTCTTCTTCCCTCTGCTGGGCTCCCAGGAGACATATTCATCAATGCCTTCTGCCCATTGGGGCAGTGTAGCTTGGACTGAATATTGGTTATTATTTGAGCTTCTCTGTGGCTTGAGTTGCAAGTTTATTTTTTTAACATCTTTTTAAAAATAGTTTCCTGTGATTTAGATATTCTGCTTCTAATGATAGATTTTATGTCTTCAAAAATCTCCAAAGTGGTTACAATGAAACTTGCAAAAACTTCAAGTTTTGCAGCTGAATCTTTAGGAATGCATAGTTCTAATGTTTAATTGTGTGACACAAATGCAATTTTAAAAGTAAGCCATATTTATCTCACCATATGGCGTGTGAGGCCTTCAATCTCTCCAGCTAGTCACTAACTGCCTATAAAAGACCGTGATGCAAGACGTTTTTGCCCGAGTATAATCCTTATTTGACTGGGTTTCCATTTCCTTTTAAAATGCTACCTGAATCTTCTTAATTCTCCTTCATTAAAATGTGTCTGTTTAACATGCAGGGCAGGAATAGTCTTTATGGTTGATTGTTGATTGAGGTCTCATTCACTCGCTGCTCATTTCAAGGAATAAATCACCAACAGATTAAGCTAAGTAAGAGGAGTCTCAACCTGAATGACAGAAAGGACAGTGATCAACACACCTACTGGAGTCAGTCCAATCGACAAACCAGGACGGAGAAGCCAGTGATGGTGTGGAACACGTGTGAAGTCTAAACGGGATATTTCCTTCTTTGGAAGAATAACTCAAAGTAAACCTCTTCCATGAAAACTTACCTGATTCCTTCTCTCCCACCTGTTCCCCCCCACCCTTGTAACCTTAGGCTGAAAATAATTTCTGCTTCTGCAAATATCCACAGCTCAAAAGACATTAGTAATAATAATAACCATTTGAGTGTTTTGCTGTGCACAGATTAATGGTCTCATTCAACCCAAATTTTATTTATTTATTTATTTATTTATTTTTTAAGATTTTATTTATTTGACAGACAGAGATCACAAGTAGGCAGAGAGGCAGGTAGAGAGGGAGAAGGAAGCAGGCTCCCTGCTGAGCAGAGAGCCCGATTCGGGGCTCGATCCCAGGACCCTGAGATCATGACCTGAGCCGAAGGCAGAGGCTTTAACCCACTGAGCCACCCTGGCACCCCTAATTTTATTTATTTTTAATTACCACAAATCTTGTAGCATGTCTGGCATATAGATAATACAGTAAATGATTGTAAAAAGGAAAAATAAAGAAATAGTGAATGGTCTGGAACATTGAACATTTTCTGTGTGGCCTTACGATTTCCATTCTAATCTGACTTATACTTCAAACACACAGCCTGGTTCTCCACTGCCTTTCTTCCCACATTTTGCTCTCTTCCGTGATGTTCTAGAACTATCATCTCTTTTCAGTTCTTGTGTCTTATTCCTAAAATGTGTAGAACTTCAAGGCTAAATGGTGACTTCCACATAGGTTTCAAAAAACCCCATCTCTCCGTTCTAATTCTGATGACCAGACTCGGATGTCACCGAGCAGAATCCGAGCAGAGCTCTCTACCACACAGCTCTGTTAATCATATGGGTGTCTTCATTAAGCCAGTGTTACAAGAAGAAGATCTAGGCATAGGGAGCCAGAGATAGAGTACAGAGCTGGAGATTTCTGAACATAGGGGGCATTATCCGTGCACACCCAGGTGAGGCCCCAGTTGAGCTTCCAAGCCCAGAAGAAAGGCAGGTGGCAAACTTCCCTGAGGAGAGGGAGAAAGCTTAAAAATAAGATTGGTTCGAGAGGGCCTCTTGGGTGGCTCAGTTGGTTCAGCATCTGACTCTTGGTCTCTGCTCAGGTCATGATCTCAGGGTTGTGAGGTCCAGCCCTGCACGGGGCCACTGGGCCCCCTCCTCAGTGCAGAGTAGACTTGAGATTCTATTCCTTTCCTTTTGCCCCTCCCCTTCCAAAATAAATAAATAAATAAACCAAAATTTTTTAAAAAGGCAAGTTTGATGTTAGATATAACCTTAATCTCCTGTAGTATTGTCAAGTGCTGACATCCTCAGAAAAGCATTTTTAGATGATGTTTGTTGGGCAATAAAATGAGGAGGAAATGCTGCAAGGTTGAGAAAGGGTGATAGGATCCTTGTGATAATCCACAATGGAACGGTGAGGAAACTAACACAAGAGAGAGTGAGGGTAAGAATCTTTAATTACACTCGGTAGATTAAAAAAAGATCATCATTTATATTAGAAAAGGAAGCACATTTTAATTTCAGGGTAACATTAATGAAGCTGATGTAATGCATGGTGTTGTGTCTGGTCTCACATCAGCTAATGTGCCTTCTTCTCAAAAATACACCCCAAATGTATAAAACCTAGCAATGCAAAATGCAGAATTTTTCTAGCCTATACATCATGGCATGAAAGAGAAATTAATAACAAACCATAACACAAAAATCAAACAACTTGGACATTTGTAAAGAGCAGAATACAATCTCTTGAATAAATGCTTAGTCAAAGGGTAAATCAGACACAGAAGTACGAGAAAGTACAAAATAAAAAATAAGAATCTTATGCATAAAAAATGTCTAAGTTCTTGCCAAAGCTTTTATTGGGCACAAATTCACTGCCTTAGATAGTTTTACTTGTAAGCCAAAAATAATGAAAATAATTTAACTAAGTATTTAATGTAAAAAGTTGGCGGAAGAATAAGAGACATAGAACAGATAAATCAATAAATATGGAGACAAAATTAAGGAGATTATAAACAGAAAATGGTAAAAATTAAATAATAATATCCAGACCTACTTATGAAGACAAGTAAGAACACATTCCATTGTTAACTAGCTTCATCAAGAAAAAACAAGAAAAGAAAGCTACAACTTTCTAGTAAATGAAAATCTCACTATGCATACAAAGGATAAACAGAAGATAATTCTGTGTATGAATTTATATTAATAAAAGGGAAGTGAATTATTTTTTAGAAGAAAAGCACTTTGGGAAAAAGAATAATTATAACTCAAGAAGGAAATGAAGACCAGGGCAGACTAAAAATTACTGTCTCAGTCTTTTCTTCTACTGTCTACTTAGTGTCTGAAAGACACCTCAGACCAGACTCGTTAGACTGAACGGCTCATCTTTCTCCCAGGAAACTCGGTCTATTCACAGGCTTCCCCAACTCAGGAAATGATACCACTCTCAGGCTGAGAACATTGATGTCATCATTAACAATTGCTGTCCCTCACATATTCAACAATCCTCTTGCCATTGCTTTTTCATAGTGACCAGAATACAAAGTCTACCCATCATATCCATGCAACAGCCTTGGCCCTCTCTCAGCCAGCTTACTGGTCTCCTTCCTGGTCTTTCTGCTTTGGCTCTTGATTCCTTTAACACTTAAGTAAATCAAATGATTGCTTATCAACCTTCTAGGCTGCCCATCTTGCTCAGGGTGAAAGTGGAAGCCCTTAACATGACCTCCAAGCCCTGTGTAACCCAACTCCCCGTTCCCTTGCTGACCTCCTCCTCCTTCTACTCCCCCACCTGCTGTGCACCCACTGCCTGTGGGAGAGGACAGAGGCAAAACTTTCTGCAGGCTAATTTGAAAATGTGTATCAAAAACTTTTAAAAATATGCATTCTCTTATTTCCAGCATGTTTTCTGAAGTCATAACATAACCACAAGGTGCACAAATATTTGCAAGAATAGTCTTTTTAATGCTACTTTAATATCAAAAAATTTAATAGGTATGCCCTTGAACATCAGGTAAAAATAATAAATGAATGCATTAATAAATTATGGAATATGCAGGAAAGGAACAATTAAAATCAATGATAAAAATGCTTTTTTTAGAATATGGGAGATTTTTACTGTATATCTCTCTGAGTATGTTAAGGTACAACATATGCATGATAGCCTGAATCTTAAACACACACATATATATCATGTAACATATTATATTACATAAACATTAGTACGTATGTATATAAGAATATACATAAATATTGCGTGGATATTCACAAAAGCGAATGTTAAAGATATATCTCTTCACAATTGGATTAAGCATAAATTTAAATATTTTAGTTGATACCCTCTTTTATGTTCTTTAAAATTTTCAAAGAAAATGGTTGATTTTTAATTGGAATGCTATGATAAGATTTAAAAGAATTGAGGAGGGAGCACCTGGGTGGCTCAGTGGGTTAAGCCTCTGCCTTCAGCTCAGGTCACGATCTCAGGGTCCTGGGATGGAGCCCCCAATCAGGCTCTCTGCTCGGTGGGGAGCCTGCTACCCCCGCCCCCCACCTATCTCTCTGCCTACCTGTGATCCCTCTCTCTCTGTCAAAGAAATAAATAAAATCTTAAAAAAGAAAGAATTGAGGAGAATTTATAAGAGAAATTCTTTCAAAGTCCACTGGTATGTTACCACCATTATTAACAATTGTAACCATTTCCACAGAGCATATTATATGTGATAGCCTCTCACATAGGCATAAATGTTAAAACAGTGATTCTATTGTTTTGTTCCTTCAACAGATGAGGATACTGAGGAAAAAGCCCCATGCATTGCATTAATTTGTACCCCGGGTACACAGTTTACATGCTCGTGTCTTCATGTGTATGTGAGTCTTGACTTCAGAGATGAATTGTGAACATTTTCAAAAGAGAGTTCTCTCATAAGAGAACATCAGATATTCTCCAAACATATTTTGATACCAAAGGTCTTTTACTGTATAAGATATATCTTGTTTCTCCTTCATATCAATATTCTCTCACCTGTACATGGAAGTCCTGAAAGTCATTTTCAAATCTGCAGTCCTAATTATCTATTCCTTCCTACTCAGCATGATGTCAAGGCACCTGCAACACTGGCCTCACCTGGGAGCTTGTTGAAATGCTGCATCTCCCTCCCCACTCCCAGACTTGGTGGAATCTGAATCTGTATTTGGATAAGGTCCCAGGTGGTTTGCAGGCACATTAAAGTTTGAGGAACTTTCTTTAACGACAAAGGAAGAAAACCCTTTCCTTTTCTCTCAGTTTTCCCTATAAACTGATTCTGACCCATTGTCCTTGGGAGCCCCAGGGTTCTTTTATTTGGCAATGCACACAGTTGCATTTGGATCCCTCCTTGAGGTCTTGCTCTATGATGTCACCTATGGAGCATCTGGTTAAAGGAATCGGAGATAAAATAAATGAACTGTGTTCCTCACGGTTCTAGAAGAGACATGATTTACTTTTTTCCGTTTGCTGCTTTTCACCTCTGTGAGTTCACCTTGATTTCTAGCTTCTTTTTCAGCTATCACTACTTATGTGTGGACTTCCATAGCTGCGAGGTGCACATGGAGCGGGGCTCTGCTCCCTGGACCCTGGAGCCGGCTTGATGGCACCAGCACCTACACAATGGCAGTTGGCAGGGAAGCAACTTATGCCTTAGAGGCTTCCAGGTCATCTTCTGTACGTGACACTTGCCAGACTTGGAATGGTTTCTCAGTGGGGAAAGGACCAGGTTCTCAGAATGGAGAGATTCTTAAATGTCACCTTACAGCATTTTTTTTTTTCTGGAACTTGGGCTGCAAGTGCTCAAATCCTCTGCAAAATTATACCTAATACAAAACAATTCACATAGTAACATTCACAAAGTAACTTAGAATTTAAAATGTGTTTTAGGAATGCTAGTCTTGTAGAGAGCCATGTAAACTACATACTATTGTTCCATTTGCTAAATGAACTCATCTCCTTTCAGAGTTTAGTTCCTGCTCTGCATGTCACTTTAACGAAGGATGAGTCCCATGTCCCATACCCAGTTCTCTGAGGCGCTGGCCCCTGGACTGCGAAATTGCCGACAGCAAAAGATAATCGGGTGCCTAAGGGGCAGAAGGACATCCAGCTCTGCAGCTCATAGGCATATCCCTCTGCTTTTCCTTTGTCTAAAACTGCATCCCTAAGGACCCATCCTGGTATCAAGCAGCCCATCTGCAGCCCTGAAGGGTTCCTTTAATTGGCTATTTTACCCTAAGCTGGAGTTTCATTCACCTATAAAATAGATGTCCATCTATCTTTAAGAATAAAGCATTTCCTCTGTCCTGCTCCTCAAAACTCACTGCATTCAACTTCCACTGCCTGTTATCAGTTATAAATCTCACTCATTCCACCCTTCAGTCTGTCTTCTCTCTCAGATTTGCTGTATCCTGTTGTGGTTTTGTATCTTCAGCAATTCTTTTTTGGGTTCCCTAATATGCTAGGCCACACAACATGGTCAGACACCTTGGACTTGTCCAAAAGCTACCCCCAGGGGCAGTGGGTGGGCCCACCTCTCTCCCTTACACCTCACAGAAGCACTCAGAAAGCTCCCCCTTATACCTCTGCAGGCAGCCACAATCACATTGGTGTGTCTGTTTTCAAGCACTGAGTTTCGTCTTGCTCCCTCGATCTGATCGCTTGTTTTAGTGGTCTGTGTCTTACCAAAGATGGTCTCCATCTGCCTCATCTTCTCTTTGCCCAGAGCTCGGGATGCAGGTTTGTTTCTTGGATCCCGACGCTGACTACCAGTGCTGGCTACCCACTCATCAAACATCCTCCTCTCTCTGCCTGCCTTGTGCTGTGCTCTCCTTCTGGGACAACTCAGTCATTTATCTGTTTCCTGCTACCAAGGGCTTACCTGTACTATGAACAATGAATGCTGATCATTCTAGATACCATGTTCACCTTGATGGTACCTGCCCTTCTGTTTTCTCCACCCAGCTTCCCTCCTCTCTGACCACTCCACTTCTCTCCTTAGGGAGAAGCTCATCCTTGGTCTCACCCTCTAGTTAGGTGCATGTAGTTATCCAGGCCCCGAGTGACTAGTCTCTTTGATAAGACAGAAGAGGATAGAGAGAAATGAACATTAAAATATTTCAACAACAAACTGCAAACTTCTCAATTCGTCCTTCCTGTTCTGTTTCCTATCGTGATGAGTAAGAATTCATGACAAAGGCTGAGTTACACTAAGACGCCATTGTCTGACCTGCCTGTTCTAGTCCTGGACAGAAGATGGGTGCCATGGAAGCAATGTACGTCTAGTGGTTCTTTTCCCACTTCCTTTTTCGTCATCTCCCACCATTTCTCTGACCTGAGAGGAGTAATGGAAGGCATTCCTGTTACTCTGAGAATGAATGAGAAGATTGAGATTTATTGATTTTTAACACTGTCACTGATTCTACAAAAATAGCCTATTCAATGTGATCAACTTCTTATCCAGAAGACAATGACATGCATTAAGGAGCTTTCCTTTTTTGTCTTCTTCCCAATAATTACTTGACAGGAATACAACTTGTAAATTTAATATACTGGAAATTTCTAACTAATTCTCCAATGCAGGAGGTACTTCTCAAACCCATGGTTATCTTTTCACAACTATAACAAAGACTGAGCCTTCTATAATTTTTCTATATAGATGAGCTTTGGAACAACAGTTATGAAATCATCTTCTGGAGTATTATTTATCTTATATGATTTCATGGTACTGATCATGTGGGTATCTCATGTTCTTCAGTGGAGTGGAGGCTGTATGCATCAGCCCTGTTCTCAGCTATCCACTCCAGCACTGTCCACTGCACCCCATGCAGCGGCATCCAGCACTGACCAGAAGTCCACTGCTCAGCCCCTTCAGTGTGTTCCTGCATCATCATCTTGCTTCTCTAAGTTAGCAGGCATTCTTGATGATCCCTCCCTGTGTCTGAGTCAAAAATGGATGAAACCTTGTCTATGAATCCTAATCGTCTAAGAAGTTCCTGCCCTGGGTATTATACTCAAAGGTACCATTTAAGTTCAGATGGAATGGGAACCAGTAGTTAGTGATATGCTTGCTAACCCTGAGATCTTTCCAGAATATGAGATCCAGGTCTCCAGATACAACTGCTTCATACCTTCTTTTAGTTAAATTTTTGGCTTCTGTGGTATCACTATATTCTCAGCGATGGCAAGGCGAATGTTATAGCACCCACACATATATTCCACTGTTGCAAATCCCAAGTGAAGAGATGAACAAGATAAGACATAGTGACATATTCTTTGAAAACTTGCTGTGGATTGTGAGGCACCTTCGCAGGGAAAACATGTACAAGTTCCAAGTTCACAACCAAGGCTTTGTGTGATGACTTGAGTGTGCAGAATGCATGACCCTGTGTTTTAGTTTTTTTTTTTTAAGATTTTATTTACTTATTTGTCAGAGAGAGAGAGCACAGGCAGGCAGAGTGGTAGCAGAGGCAGAGGGAGAAACAGGCTCCCTGCTGAGCAAGGAGCCCAATGTGGGACTCGATCCCAGGATGCTGGGATCATGACCTGAGCTGAAGGCAGCTGCTAACCGACTGAGCCACCCAGGCGTCCCTGACCCTGTGTTTTAGAAGACGGAGTGGTATCCCAGAGCAGCAAGAGAACATACACCGTCAATTTTACAAAATGGGAGAGAAAACTGCCATTGTGTATCTGTTTTGCAAGAATTTATTTTTGTATGCATATAGATATATATTTCTTTCAAGTATTTATTTATTCCCTGTTTCCCATACAAAGTTTTGAGAACTTACATGATCAATGAAGGTCTTTTTGAAGTTTCTTTCCTCCTGTATGACCATGAGCAAGTAATTCAGGCAGTTTTAGGCTCAGTATCTTTATTTTTAAAGTAGAGGCCTATGGATGTTCTCTTTGTAATGTCTTATGAAAACTTAATTTGATTATGAGAGATTAGAGCAAAAACCAAAAAATGTTACACAGCTCTTGTTCCCCTTCTCTCTCTTTCTTTCTAATTTTATTGTTATTTTTATTATTAGATCAGATTATATTCTGAAAAACAGTATCCGGTATGATGGTCAGTATCTGATACTTTATGTAAACAGAACACATATATTTGAATACATGCTGAATGAAAATTGGGAATCTAGACCAAGGGTGGGATGTCATTTGTTGATTTTAAGTATGGTAGCAGTATTATTATTATTGAGCACGATAGTAACTATTTGACACAGAGCTAAGTAACTTACATTAATTTTTACTATTTTATTATGTTAACCAAAGCCTTATGAGGTTAGGATTAGTTTCCCAATTTATCAATGAAGGAATTTGAGCTTTAAGTTTGAAAATATTTATAGTCAGAAAATGCCAAAGGTGGAAACTGAATTCAAGGAGGACTAGCTTAGTACTACCCCAGCCTCTGTGTTCCCACCACACCATTCTAACTATCTAAGGAAGGCAATGATGAAAAGTTATAGGTGTTGTGACCACTCAGAGATTGTTTTCAGAATTTTCTTTAATCATCTGATTAATTTGGGCAGCAAACTAATCTCATGGCATGTGGAAATAAAATTACTTTTATCAACTAAAGTCCAATTACATTGATCATACTTTTATCAGTTTAGACTATATTTAACATATGCTATTTAAAAAGATTATATATAATCTACTCAATCATATTTTAATCATAGTTTTAAAATTCCATATTCAATTAAAATAGCTGATATTTATGTTGAAATCTGCTCTTGGCTGTGAAGAAATGATTTATTCGTCTCCCCTGCTCTTTTCCTGAGTAATTAAGGTCCTTTGTACACTGCTGGGTTTCAGATCTCTTCTGCCTGGTGACACATGTCAGGGCCACTCTCCCTCTCTTCCTGCTACTTGAAGGCACATTCCTCATCCAAGAGGAAGCCAATGTCAGGACATATTCTGGTAAGAAGCCATGATTGACAGAAGAGGGGGTGAATAGATCTTGGCATCTCCCACTTGCAGTGGGCAGTTTCCCAACTGGACTCAAGAGTGGATCATTGGAGAGGAAGGGAGACTAAAAATTAAATGAAGAGAGCCATTTCATAGAAGTTCTTCAGATACTGAGACCAAGGTTGCTCATATAATGGCGATGTCTTCAAGGGTGAGAGGTATTCTTCCCCAATTCTCATCAATACACATCTATTCATCTACAATCACATCTACATCTCCAGGAAACCAGCATATTGGACACTTTTGTACTGCATAGGGCAGCCAAATCAAGATAACTGGCCCCACGCTGATATGGCTTCCTTAGAAGTGCTCTGAGTGGCAAAGTATGACAAAAGCAGCCGAAATCACAGGCCGGGAGCAGTGGTCTAAGACAAGAGGAGCCCAGGCACAGAGGAAAAGTAAAAAAACTGCAGACCTTCAAGGCAGCCAACCAGGCAGTTGATTAGAACTGCGTGAGATTGCTGGGGTGATGCCCTATCAGTATTCCCTGGTAAAGCTGAGAGGATACTTGAAGGCTTTCTCTTGGACTTTTGACCTTCATCAGCATATTCTGTTACACTGAATCTTAGGCTACATTAAATAACTTTCCTTTAATGGTATTTTCCTTTAAAAGTTAACAATACTATAGCTCTGGGCTTTGGGGGCTCTCTTCTTCTTTTGCTCTAGTTTTTAAATGCAGTCACTATTTCTGAACATCCCTGAAGGCACTGAATGCATTCAGTATATGCTGTAGCCCAAGCCTCATATCCAGTGTAAAATTTATGATCTTATTCATCTGAAATACAATTTTAGAAAATACTAAGTTTTAGCAGTTAAAAATGAGCTGGGGGTGGGGGGTGCAGCAATTGGTTTTGTAGCATGGGATACAATGTCACAGTCAGCTCTCCTGTCCTGCTTGAGTGGGAGGCTGTGGCTTTATAAGCAGGGTCCTGGGACCAAGCCTGGATATATTTCATGCCCACAAATGAGAAGGTTCATGCCTATAAGGTTATACATCAATACCAAGAAGAAGAATTTGTAACTGGTTATGAAATTCAAATGGGAAAAAGGCACCATGGGGAACTGTGATGTATGACCTATGAATGTGGTCAGAGGAAGAGGAATCTTGCAGAATCCTCTGGAGTTCTGGTATCGATTGCAAAATATCAGTCATCTGTAGTTTCAGTTCAGTGGAATAAGCCAATAGGAAGCTACTAGCAATATGTTTAGGTGCAGGAAATTAAATAGCATTACTCAAAGCATGTGATTCCAGCTACATACACAGCTGACTTTTCTTTTCCCTAAAAACATCAATCCTTGGGGCACCTGGAGTGGCTCAATTGGTTTAGTGTCCGACTTTTGTTTTCGGCTCAGGTCATGATCTTATGGGTCGTGATATCAAGCCCTACGTCGGGCTTCATACTCAGCAGGGAGTCTGCTTAAAGATTCTCTCCCTGCCCCTCTCCCACTGTCTCTCAGTCTCAAATAAATACATCTTAAAAAAAAAAAATCCATCCTTAGTGCATTTTCCATTCCTGCAAAAAATCTCATGGGCTATTAACTGGTTTACACATACTTTCCTGGAGCAAAGTGACTTAGAAAGAAAATCTCTAAGCTAAACTTCTCTGTCAGATATGCTAAAGTATTTTCTGTACAAATAAACTATGGTGTGTCCAAACAATTTCCTTCGTGCAGCTTGAAGTTGCTCTAAGAGAGGAAAGATAGTGATTTCTCACCAGATGGGTGTATAGTAATGGTAATCGCCTCACAGGAATTAAACTCAGTGGAGCTGCAGGGCACTTGGTAAGAGGGTGAGTAATCCTTACTGTCCCTCAGTGAAAAGATAAGGAGTGGCTGGAAGCAGGAATGGCTCAGAATCCATTACCATCCTCCAAAATCTCAGCCCACTCCACACCTTCCCTGTCTCATTAGTAGTGTCAACTTCCAGCAGTTTCCAACCCCAAAGCCTGGAGTCATCCTTGTCTTCTCCATCACCCTTATCTGATAATCCAGTGGGTCTCTACTTCTTAGCTAGCAGGCAGAGAGCTGTGGAGTTTTAAAGCCTTTGCGGAGAAGAGTGTGGAAGAGTTGATGAGCCAGAAAGACACATATAACACGTAAAAAGAATTGACATAATTTCTGGGACTGGAAGGTCTTAGTGACCTTAGCTGTGGACCTCAACATTCAACATTTTAAAATTCGAACATCTCAAAAATATGTCCAATCATATTCAGGTTTGAATGTCCTACATTCATCTTAATCATTTATCATCATTTTTCAATGCTGTCAGATCCTTAAAAATCCAAATCCAAGTTATATTATTCTTTTTGGGGGGAGAGTGTGGTAAGCCTAGAGGGGGAGAGAGAATCTCAAGTGCACTCCCAGCTGAATACAGATTTCCCCATGGGGGCTCGATTCCATGACCCTGAGATCAACAGTTGGACGCTGGACCGACTGAGCCACCCAGGAGCCCCTTAGTTACAAATTCTTTAAAAAAAATTATTGGCTCCCACTCACTTCCACACAGTGTATGGCTTTTTAGTTTCAACACTGGTCTCCATCCTATTTCCTGGACATAAAAGTTTATATATAGTTTTTAAAACAAGTGATTAATTTTCATATGTGAATGTCTACAGTTGTGTTGTTTCAGCTCTGGGCAGCTTCCTGTCTTGCGCAGTTGCCCCTACACACCTGCCACATTCATATCCTTTACCTTTCCCCGCCTCTTCCTCCTGAGATGAAATTTTCATCTCAACATTAGTCAATTCCTGACTCAATTTTTTCCTAACTTCCTCATGCAGAATTAAGCACTTCCATATTTCTAGTCTGATGATCATTTTATTTAAATTGCCCATCACCATATGTCATTCACTGTATTATGATTAGCTCTTTGTATATCTGCCTACTCAGCTAGATTGTGAATTTGTGGAGTTCAGACCTGCTTATGCTTTCATCCTCAGAATTCTATCACATGGTTTGGCAAGTAGTGGTCAACACATATTTAAATGAATTAAAAACAAATGTTAGATTGATTTATCAGTTTACTTTTCAAGGCATTAACCTACAAATGCATGGTTAAATGTATATTTGGATTGAATTCCAAACCCCAGGTAATGATATACAGATATTATTTTTCTTGTTATCCCTCTCTTCAGTCCTGAGAGTCCTGAGGGTTGGTTTAAGTATGGGGGATATTTCAGAGAGAAGAGAAAGAAGGGTAGAACAGGTGCAATCACCAGACAAACCATTCTTTAAGTTCTTGCATTTAGGATTTTAAAGGGGAAATGAATGTGCATGCAAGGAAACCTAAATTTCTGGGATTGCCTTTTGATTGATAACCTTGGATAAAGTCAACCCAACTTCTAGAGTTCCACTGTTTGATATGACAGCAAGTTAATTTTTAATTTAAAAGCTTTAAAATTATAGAAAACTAAAAATTCCATTTCTTGGTAGCACTAGCCACATTTCAAATATCTACATATAGGCAGTAGTTACCATATTAAACAGTGCAGACATAGAACATTTCCACTTATTATCACAGAAAGTCCTACCGGACTATAAAGAGCCATCTTTATAAATGTGCCATGCTTATATCACTCTCATGCCTCAATCCTTTAGTGGATTAAGATTATGGCCAATATGAAATTCAAAAGCTTTTCTATATTTCCCTGCCCTTTCTTAATCAACTCTCCAGCTTCAGGGCTTTTTATAGTCCCACAATCATCCTATGTACGAGTTCTTGTAAGTTTATAAAATTGGCAACGCTCTGACCACCTACATGTTTTACCTGGAATTCCTGCCCAAGTACCTAGTTACTATGACTCTTCCAGGCACAACAATGTGAACTCTTCCTTGGCTCTCACCATTGCTAATACTGATATCTTTTTACCCACAATTCCATGTGCTTATCTCTCATCACCTAACATGCTGAATTTTCCCTGACCAGTAGTGCTATGCTCTTCACCTCTATGATATGGTGAATATGGTCAATAAGGCATAATGACTGATCTTGTGAATTGAACAGATAAAAGTTACATACAATGTTCTCCTGCTATCCATTTTAGCCCCCAAAATGGATATGATACATAAATAATTCCTATACTTGGCAATAGTTTGAGTTAGATGTTTCTATGCATTACTCTACACTCTATAACTACACTATTCTCTGAGTTACAAATTTATTCTCTGACATATCTTAATAAAAACATAATTATTTTTGAGTTAGTTACCTAAATTATTTAGTTATCCACATTACTTAATTTACCAGTTTTAGTAGTCTTCTGCTTTGCTCACACCAAGATTATGGTTACATATTCAGAGATGCTTTTTTTTTTCAACACAAAGAATAATACAAGAAGTTAAACAAATGTATCATGAGATGCAATATTCAGAGAAATAATTGGAGAATGTATTATGTTGTCAACATTTAGCCATTATAATCAACTTTAATCATCAAAGCTGCCTCTGAGTCTTTAGTATTTTAACATTAATTTCAAAATAATTTATTCTATTATTATACTGACTTTCATACTAATGTAAATGAACTTAATACGATGAAACTCAAATGTAATGCTAAAACAGAAACATAATAGAAATTGTAACCCAAATGAGTACACTCGAAAGCAAAGAGGTTTTTGGCTGGCCTTGTAGAGGGATTTTCATTTCCTTTAATCCATATCACAGACTTCTTGTCACATCACCAGAAGGGGAGATAAAATTTCTAATGAAAATTTTTTTGCATTTAAATGATAATTTGTGTTGTGTATGCATTTGCTTTTGAAATGGATTGGAACTCTGTCTGAAAACATGGGCACTCTAGGGTTAAAACTACAATTGTGAATGTGACTTGCTCACAAATATGCCTGCTGGCTCCCCTACACAGCCTTTCTAACATGGAGATTTTTCTGGCTTTTCATCCTTATTTCCCGATTAGGGAAAAATGATCTTTGTTTAATTTTAATTTTTAGAAATTATAAGTAGTACTCAATTAGTCTTTGTCATTAATTCTAATCTGCATGATTACTTGGGAAATAATGACAAAATTAAATGCACCTATTTAACTCTTGAGTCCTGGATAAATATTTATTGATGTTACTTCATTCTAATTAAATATGGTGAGAATATAAAACTATACTTTGAATTCAAGGATATGTGGTATGTGCATCTAAGTGTGGATTTGTCTTCGGACTTTCTCGGCCTCTCCATGGTTCTTCACCATGAAAATTTCTAACAATTAGTTCATATTAGCTGTGATGTAAAATAAAACATTAAACTGTAATGTTTCAATACCCTGAAAATACATGAAACTCACACCACAGCTATTAAATCAATCTAGAATAATATAGCACATTGTCTCTCAGGTCAGGCTAAAGGAAATACATTTTATGAATATAATGACTAAAAAACCAAACTAAAAGAGAAAGTGAATAAAACAGAACACATTCATGACACAGCGTATTTTATCCCTTTTACTATTTGTGTCCTCTACTATGTAACTGGTCGTGCTAACTTTGGCCCCCCCATTCATTTTTCCATTCTATATACACAGAGACACACACACCTGTACAATTACCATGTCCCTGGATGCAGAGTCATTTTGCAGGTCACCCTCCAGCTGTCACCAAGTGTGACACAATAAAAGAGACAAAAACAAAAGCAAAACACAAAAACTTATTCATCCTTGGTTACATGATAGTACATTACTTCTATATTCAAAGTGCCATTACCTGCTGAATCATTGTTTATCCTTATATTCCTTCTTCCATGATATGTACATGAGTTTTACCTCCTTTCTCTGCAATCATCACCCCAAAGGCTTTCTTGCAGATGAGTTATCTTTTGTATAGGATCCATCCGTGTTCTTTCTAAGGCAGAAGTTCAAAGGATTACAATGATATGTGCATGCTTATAACATCCAGGTCATCCCAAAACAGAGCTTTTAAAGCACAAGTATACAGTTACCATTTGCTGTAACAAGGTGTTCCTGCTCTGCCATTACTTGAGTGTCCTGTTTTGTCTTCGTAGGTGGGCTATAACTAAGGCCCTGGAATACAGCAATACATCTTGTAACAAGAACTTACACTCTCACAGTTGCTTTGGACTACAATATCTCCAACAGTAAGTTGACTGTTTCACATGTCCTACTTTGACCCTTATAATAGAACCTTTCTCAGTAAGTCATATTAAACAACTTTTTTTTTGGAAAAAAAAACAGAATTCTTTGTAGTGAGATTGGATTTTTTATGTGGACACCAATCTAAGTAAACCACCTTTCTTGTAGTCTGTGGCTAGTTCTCCTATAGGGGTCATGGATGACCTTGCCCTAATGTCATTAGAGTATTTTATTAATAAAGAGTGCAGAGTGTTGGGATGCCTGGGTGGCTCAGTGGGTTAAGCCTCTGCCTTCGGCTTGGGTCATGATCTTATGGTCCTGGGATTGAGCCCTGCATTGGGCTCTCTGCTCAGTGGGGAGCCTGCTTCTGCCTCTCTCTGCCTGATGCTTTACTTGTGATCTCTCTCTCTTTGTTAAATAAATAAATAAAATCTTAAAAAAAAAGATACAGATGTAGTGAAAAGAAGGGCCATCTGTACCCCAATGTTTATAGAAGCAATGGCCTCAGTCGCCAAACTGTGGAAAGAACCAAGATGCCCTTCAACGGACAAATGGATAAGGAAGATGTGGTCCATATACACTATAGAGTATTATGCCTCCATCAGAAAGGATGAATACCCAGCTTTTGTAGCAACATGGACGGGACTGGAAGAGATTATGCTGAGTGAAATAAGTCAAGCAGAGAGTCAAGTATCACATGGTTTCACTTATTTGTGGAGCATAACAAATAACATGGAGGACATGGGGAGATGGAGAGGAGAAGGGAGCTGAGGGAAATTGGAAGGGGAGGTGAACCATGAGAGACTATGGACTCTGAAAGACAACCTGAGGGTTTTGAAGGGGCAGGGGGTGGGAGGTTGGGGGAACCAGGTGGTGGGTATTGGGGAGGGCACATATTACATGGAGCACTGGGTGTGGTGCAAAAACAATGAATACTGTTATGCTGAAAAGAAATTAAAAAAAAAAAAAAGAGTGCAGAGTGTTAGAAAATTTTATCTCTGAAACCAAACCACTCCATTTGAGTCCTAACTCCACTTCTTCCTAACCATGAGACTGGCATCTCAGTTTCCTGAGTTTTTATTGGTTTCCCTCTGTAACATGGAGGTAATAATAGTATATTCGACATAAAATTGTGAGGATTAAATAATTCATAAAAACACTGAACAGATTAATTTAAGAGTGCTTGACACAGAGTTAGCTTTCTATAAAATATTACTTATGATAATTTTTAGGAAGTGGAAATAAGATTTCTAAATACAAAGCCTATCTACTATCATTATGGATTTAGCATCCTGATTAAATAAAGTTTTGCAAGTGTACATATTTATGTTCATTTGAACCAAACATATCTTAACAAATTTGCTTTCCCATTACCTGCATGGTAGGTATGGTAGGTATGGTAGGCATGGAACAATTTTTCTTCTCTGACAGTCAGAGAGATGAATAACATGATGGATGAATAAAAACATTATATGAACAGATAGTTGGTATTATAATATACATGAGTAAAATGCCAATCATTTAAAAAACATTATTTTATTTATTAATTCATATAAAACTATTCTTCTTTTAAATATTTATTACATTAAAATAGGTTAAATTATAGTTAGCTGGAAGTCTCTGGACAACATTGGTCAGACAAGGTCCACTGTGCCCAGAACCTTTGGCCTGAAAGGGCTCCAATTAGAATCCTCCTGGTCTTATCCTCTCTCCCTATACATATCTTCTTGACTGATCTGTACCATCAGATAGAAATTGCGCTTTGAAACATCCCAATAAACAGTAAGGAGAAAAAGGAGGGGACTATGTTGTAAAATAAATATACAGTTTATCTAGCATCCCTTTTCTTGGATGAACCACCTTTCTGGACAGTTCTGGTAAAGCTATGAGTACTATGCTGACCTCTTGTGGCCCAACATACAGGTAAGTTGTGACTCATTTGGGCCGCCAGAGCCCTTCACAGGACAACGGCAAATTCAAGGGGGAAAAAATATTTCCCACTTTGGGGACCAGAAGCTGGCAGGCTGTGAATTTGGGGCTGCCAGAGCCAACTTCCCTGACCACAAGGAAGAAGCCCATATGTTTTAGGAAAGAATCAGGTCAGGCTTCAGAAAGAAATAGATTCAAGATTTTGCAAGAAAGAGAGAAACTTAGTAACTTTAATTGAAACCCTGGATGGAACTGTGTTTGAAACCACTTCCTACGCTTCCTCCAGGAGCTTCCCACTTACTGAAGCCAATATAGTCCCTTTTTTTACTCAAGTTTATTTGAGTTGTATAATTGTCACTTTTCTACAGGAAGTGTCCTGATTAATTTAGCTAGGGAAAAACATTGAGATAGCTTTGATTTTAATTCCCTGGTGTCCAAGGAAAAGAAAAAAAAATTAAAAGGGAAACCATGAACTATAACTAAGATATTTTCTTCTTTCAGTTAATCATACATTTGTAAAATATTTATTGAGTGCTTAATATTGGTAGGTGCTAGGCATTTTTTCCTAGTTGCTTGGGAGAGATCAATACATCAACAGGCAAATATTCTTGTCCTTATAGAACTTGTATTTAATGGGGAGGGGCAGACAATAGAAAAGCATAATAAATAAGTGTATTATTTATAAATACCGTTTGTTTGCAGGTCATATGGCTGGCAGAATGTGAAGTGGTGTGGAAAAATAAAGTAGAAAATGTATATACTGGCTGGACCAAGGTAGGCATTTTGTGTAAGGAAGTCAAGGTAGGCCGGTTTGAGAAGATGAGATTTGAGCAAACATTTGAAGGAGGTGGACATGAAGAGTTCTCCATTTGTAGGGGACAGCCAATGTGAGGGCCCCAAGGTGAGAGCACGCCTGAAATATTTGAGGAAAAAAAAGGAGTTGATGGTGAGTCTAACACAGTCAACATATAGGAGACTAGAAGAGGAGCCGAAACCCAGAGTCCGGTTCTCAACTGACTGCGCCACCTACGTGCCCCTTAAAATTTATTCTAAATGAAATGGGAAGCCTGTGAGAATACTCTTTTTCTGAATAGAAGAGTGCCATCATATTACCTCCAATTTAAATTTATTTTCTGTTGCTCTTTTCAGACTATACTTTGGCATGCAGAGAGGCAAGGACAGAAGAAGGGAGACAGGAATATATTGCAATGATTCAGGTGGGAGGTGTTGGTAACTTGTCCAGAGTGGAGAGCAGTGGAGGAGTGTGAGATCACTAATTAGCATGTATATTTTGAATGTAGAGCTTACAATATTTCCTTTTAGATTTGACATGGAGTGTGACAGAAAGAAAGGAGATAAGGAAGATGTCAAGATTTCTGCTGAGATTATGAAAGTTTCAGAAGGAGTTTTGGGGGGATGCCTGGGTGGCTCAGTCCATTAAATGTTCAACTCTTGATTTCTGCTCAGGTCATGATCTCGGGGTTGTGAGATTGAGTCTTCTTGGGATTCTCTCTCCCTCTCTTTCTGCCCCACCTCCCTACTCTTTCTCTCTCCTCTCTAAAATAAATAAATACATCTAAAAACAAACATACAAACAAAAAAAGGAGGTTTTTTTTGAAGGATAAAGAGTTTAATTTTGGAAGTGTTCTGAGATGCTCAATAAATCCACAAATGGAGATATATAATAAACATTGTAGTTCAGGAATGAGATCTGATCTGGAGGCTGGCCCGGATCTGGAAACATAATAATGGAAACTGTTGACTCATGAGGGTTTTAGGTCATTAGACTGGTCTAGATCACTGGGAGTATCATTCTTGGATAAATGAAGAGGACCAGGGACTGAGCATGAGCATTTCACATCAGGAGTTAAGGTAGACAAAGGAGGCCTAGCAAAAGAAAATGAAAAGTTAGCAGTGAATTAGAAAAAAATAAAAAGTACCTCGCATCTGAGAAGCCCTTTGGAGAAAGTGTATTAAGAAGAAGAAAAGGATGAACCAAGTCAAAAGCTATTGAAGAATCAAGTGAAGAATTGAGACTTGAGCATTAGATTTAGTGCAGTTGTCATCTGGTGACCTTGACAAACTATTCTTGTAGTGTGTGAAGAGGGGAATGGCCAAAGCATGATCAGAGTAGTTGTAGCAAAGAATGAGAAAAGAGGAATTTGAAACAATGAGTATAGACAAGAGATTCAAAGTTTTCAGCCAAGAGGAGCAAAGACATGGAGTGGTAGCTGATAAATCAACAAAGTGTTTTGTTTTGCTTTGCTTTCACTTTTCTTTCAAGGTTGGAGAAAATAGCAGATTTTTTTTTTTTTTCCCTGACAGGAATGACCTGGAAGAAGAAAGAACAACTGACGATGTAAGAAAGAAAAAAGAAAAAAGAAAGAGAAATGTTGGAGGGATACCCTTGAGTATGTGAGATAGAGGACAGCCACTCACACAAAAGTTGAAGAGCTGACTTTCTAATGGATCATGGATAGTTTATTTACCGTAAAGGTGGGAATGCCGACTATGTGGATACAGCTTCTGGGGTCTACAGAAGACTATGTATTCTGCATGAACTAGGTAACAAGGTTACCAACTAGGAATGAGAATGTGGGAGGAGGTGCGGGGGGGTTGCTATGAAAGAGAAAGAGAGCAGATGGGTAGACTAAGCAGAGTACAGGTGCCTTAGCAACAAGCATTAGATTTGATTTGAAATTTATGGTCATGTCTTTAAAGAGAGGCCAACTAGTCAGGTTTTGTGCCGTGTTTCAACTACATTCAGCCTTATGAACACACACACAGAGTAGAAAGAATTGGGTTAAAAAGAAATTATAGTTTTACCCAACGAATACTGCAAAGTAAGAGAGAACAGGGACATGTGCATATGCAATACAGTAATTATACGTGGCCATGTAATATACTTAAGAAAGAAGGGGGGAAGGATGTAAAATGGTGATGGACAGTTGAATTTTGCAGGATCAAGGAGTTGGGGAACCTGGTAAGCTCAAGGATAGTTGTAAATCAATGTAAAACAAGGTACTAGTTGTAAGTTAGTGTACTAGAATTACTGAGGTGGGAACAGAAAAAAACAAAACAAACAGTAATTACCCAGAGTCCAACATGTACTATAGAGATTATGGAGGCATAGCTGGTATTACAATTAAAGGTCTGAAATGTATGACCGTGGGAATGAGTGACTGAGATGTGGTGGGAAACAATGTTGTTGGAGGAGAGTATATTAAGGAAATAGTAGGTGAAGATACCGAAAGCCTCCTTTACATGCACATTGAAATTCCAGAGACATCAGGCAGATTATTAGCAAGAATGGCAGTAAGCAAGAAGCTAAAGTCATTGAGACATGAGAGGAAAGTAGTTTATCATGAAAGAGGAGAATAATAATTCCAAAGGACCCTGAACTCCTTTGGGATCATTCTGAGAGGAACACTCTATCACAGTGCCATGATTTATGAGATCTATTAAAGAAGAATTACTTAATGACATTATATCTGAGTCTCAATGTCTGTGTGGCTTTTCAATTTAGGAGGAATTTAAGAAATTTGGAAAAATCTGGTTATTTGGAGATCACCGGGCTTAATGCATATTGGACCCAAAACCTCTGCCCTGATTTCAGGATTCCCTGTGTGGGTTATGGGGAGTTCATGATATTCTGTGTCAGGTTCAAGGACTGAATTGTTTTACATACTGATTGCTAATGAGGGTAAGAATACAGCCAGCTTTTGTCCGTTAGGATTTTTTCTCTTTTCTTTTTTCCATTTTATTTACTTATTTTTGTTTGGGACAATGCCACAGGGTATTTCTGAAGTCTCATGTAATTCATCAATAGTTGGTGAACAGGGTAGTTGGGGATATGGGCTATTTGGTACAATTAGCTAATGTAGATGATATAATTTATAACATAAATAAATGTCAGCTACAAAACAGATGTGTACTCAACTGAAACTCTGTTTTCCTAAAAGAATCATTTTCTTCTTGAGCTCTCATTTCTATTTGGCAGTGAAAACTTTAATTTCAACACCTTCTGATACACTTGATCTGATTTGGATTTTTTTTTTCAGTCAAAGTCAATATTATTTTTTGATTTACTATTCAGTCCAAAGTTACCACATCTGTATTGCCTCTTCCCTTCCTTCTGTGTTTCCTAACATCCATAGGGAATTTACATGTCACTACAGGAAGGTGTTGAGGAGAGTGGGGGATATGTGTGGTCTCTGGCATTAGGTATGGTCAGAGCTGACTCTGGTGATTGAGATGACTAAGGGAATGAGTCTGGATAGGTTGAAAGACAAGATTGTTTGAGGAGGGCATTTTAAGGAGCTGGGAGACCAGGGTATTGGAAGAATCCTCTATATGCATGTTGAAAGAGCAAATAATTAATACAGGGATAGCTCTCTGCTCACTGGGGGCACTGTCTTTGTTTCATGACTGGCCATCTAAAAGGTTGTCAAGCCAGCTCATATTTTCTGACAATGTCTTCAGCTTATTCTGGATCACAGGCGTAGAACAAAATGACTAGGAGTAGGAGAAAAAGAAAGAGGACATAGTAGATGCCAAAACTCAGTACAGTCTGACACCAGGAGAGAGTGCTCTCTCAGAATTCAGTCACTTGGGGTATTGTATTTTTATTCTAAGATGGGTGCTGTCTCCATTTTAAATCATGCCTTTAATTGTGACACTCAGATTGAGGGAAATATTTCAGGTGTTAGAAGACAACTTGATGCTTGATATAATTGTGCTTATGATGAGTTTTGAGAATATAGAATAAGAGAATTCTTAAGATGGTAGATCTTCTAGGATGTTTGGGTTATGGACGTTGGGGAGGGTATGTGCTATGGTGAGTGCTGTGAAATGTGTAAGCCTGACAATTCACAGACCTGTACCCCTGGGGCAAATAATACATTATATGTTAATAAAAATAATTTTAAAAAGATGGTATATCATCTTGAGGAGATACACAGATGTAGCCACATTCAAGTGTCACCTCTCCCACACTACTCTGAGGCCAGGGCCATATAAATTTCCAAATTTCCAATAGAATCTAACAAAAGACTATTTCCAATTTCCAATTTTCTCATTCACATGCCCTGTTGTATGTGTGAGAGTGAATTAAAGAAGTGTGGGCTAAATAAGCATTAATGAACATTTTGATGAAAACTATGCCTGACTCTCTAAGATTTCCATCACTTTGACTCATCAGTACCAAAATAACACTAGGATGAACCATCAACAAGCAAGTGGCCAGAGGAACCATGGATCCTGAAACAGAGAAAGAGCCACTTGTCTTTTACCTTGTTTAAGGACTGTGAGGCAAAACCTATAAGAAGTTGACAATTATTGCTGACATAAAATCTAGGAGGGACTAGGGGTCCTTCTCCATCAGAGCCAGTATAAGGAAAGGAAATTTGTGATATTTATTTCTAAGAGTCTCTGACAGAAAGACCAGATACACTCTTCATAAACTACTGAACTATTAATAAATTTTTGGTGATAAACTTAAGGAGTTTGTGTAGTGTGTATTTATTCATGTGTGAACTGATAACTACCACATGGTTATGGGCACTTAACTGCATTCTCAGGCTGCAAATGTGTGACAGTTCTATTGAATTATAACTTCAGCCTTCGGTATTGATTGGATTGAATAATAGAGATATTGCAAGAAATATCCAATCGGTTTCACCTTCAGACCACTGACATTATCTCCAAGAAAGGAAAACAGGCTATTTGCTGCTACAAGAGTTTATTTATGGTGGAGTATGGCCTGCTATTAGTCATAATCAGCTCCTGATGGCTGTGACCATGGAACCCATGTATTAATCAGTTATAATCCTTTAGTAGATTCTCTCATGTTGGTTGTATTTTGCTGAAGAAGTCACATTTAGGACAGAAGTAAACAGTAAGATACATTTAAATTATTAGAAGTCTAAAAGTTTAAGGCTGCTTTTATTACCTTTAAATACCCACATGATCTAAAAGAATTTTGTTAGGGGGCACCTGGGTGGCTCAGTGGGTTAATCCGCTGCCTTCAGCTCAGGTCACAATCTCAGGGTCCTGGGATCGAACCCCACATCAGACTCTCTGCTTAGCAGGGAGCCTGCTTCCTCCTCTCTCTCTGCCTGCCTCTCTGCCTACTTGTGATCTCTGTCTGTCAAATCAATAAGTAAAATCTTTAAAAAAAAAGAATTTTGTTAGACCTACTAAGAATTTTCAACCTAAACAGAAGAGAGAGTGGAGGTGATATTTGGTGTTATTGGTCCATGGAGTAGAAAAGCCAGTTACTACCTTGCTCATAGTGAAAGATCAGGGATCCTGGTTGTCCATTTGTGCTGCTTCGGGTAGATGAAAAAATGGTTATGCCAGAAAATGTTAATGAGTCACTTTCCATCCTCCTTCTTCCTTTGTGAAAGAACCCACAATAAAACATGGTCATTCAACAGAAGACTTTGTTTTCCTCTTTACCTTGATATTATGTGTGGCTATCCAGCTAAGATAGAATGTGAGCATTTGTAGTAAGTACCATTTTTAAGCCCTGCCTTTGAGAAGAATAGGTATGAATTCCACTTTCCTTGCTCCCTCTCCTTTTAGAAAGTTGAAGCAATCATTTTAGAACATGAGGTGGAAGGCACCTGTCAAGATGGCAGAGCAAGGAAACAGAAAGTTTCTGGTCTATAATATCAGCCCCTGATTGTTAAGCTTGGACTATTATGTGAGAATCAAACAAACTTCCACTTGTTCAGCCCAAATATAACATGTTATTTTGGTCTGAGAGTCAATAACTGAAATGATGATATGACTATTATAGAAGCAAATGTCTACCTTCTAAGAATGTTTGAAAGGCTAATTTGGCGAGAGCTATGGCTACCCAGCATTTTAAAAAAAAAGCCACTATGACACTCAGGTTCAGTGCCATGAGACAGAATTTGGCGGTTTCAGATAAACAAACTAGCAAGTTAAAAGAAGTTTCATATTTGAAAGTGAAGCCATTAGCATCCTTGTCTATAAAGTATAGCTGTTCGTCAAAGGAAGGTAGTCAAGAGGCTCTGGGCTTGCACTGGGCTCATCTTCTGTCTACTTCTGTTCACTTCTTGGGAGCATGGGGGCAGGACAAGAAGGCCCAGGACTTTTTTAACCAAAGGAGCCCCAAAACAAGTAAAAGGCACCTCACTCTCTCCCTTGCAGAAAATGGGAAGAGTGCAAAGTCACCTGTGACTCTTTGAAGGTGACTAACTGATGTGGATAGGGGCAGGAATCCTGCTACACAAATACAAGGGGACTCTAACTTGTCTTTCATGAACCTTAATATAGGCATGACAAGCATTTGAAATTGTAGAAACTTGTCAGTGCAGGGAGGCTAGGCATTTACTTATTTATTCATCCATTCATACCTAGTAAGGAATCTAAACTAATAATTAAGAACTCACTTATTGTTTCTCTATACCAGTGGCTGGGTTTAGGAATGGATGATTTAAATAAATGTATTGAACCTCTCACCCCAAGAAGCCTATGTTCTAGAGTCTTATTCTAGCTATAAGATTAGAGAATTTACCATTTCTTTTGTTAAATGTTTTTTTCACTTTTGTTAAGTGTTATATTACTTCTCTTAAATGAAGGGGGATTTCTAGTTTTCATGTACTTACTGCTAATACACTTGGAGATTTCCAATTTTTATGGGTGTATCAAATACTGTACTTTTTCTCTGGGGAAAAAAAGGTGAGAATGTTATTTCTTAGGCTTTACTTATTTTATCGAAGCACTGCCTATTTTTCCAAATACAGTTCTGTGAAAGGAGTCCTCTCTGCAGTTGAGAACTTGAGTGGAGAATCTATATTCACGCTATTCTATGCTAACCTAAGGATTCTGACAGTCACACTAATAGTACAGTAATAAAATAATACATCCAATTTTCTGGTAAAACAAAAGGAGAAACTCTCCTACTTCTTGGAAGTGTTGAGCTAATTGGGAAAATGCTTAGTATAATCACAATGGCTTATTCTGATAAGGTGGTTGTAGTAATTATTTTTTTCTTTTGTATATTGATAATGTCTATCGCCATGATGATTAATGTGATTAAATACTCATTTAATGATTGATTGAATTTTATTATTTAACAAAACTCTTTACAAGAGCTTATTAAATATTTGGATAAATTATTTTGTGTCAATTCAAACACACTTGGTTATTTAGTTTCTATAACATGAAGAAAGTACTATTAACCTTGGATATGATGTGATTATAAAGAAACCTAAGGAGTTTAGATAAATTGATAAATGGCAAATTAGGATCTTTGTGTAAATGATCATTATATTTTGAAAGGAACTTGAAATTCATTCAGTTTCTCATTTTGTATGTGCTGAATTTTGTGGAGGAGAAAATTGTATTAGTTTCGAAGAAATTACTTTCTCCAGATCACAGATGTGTAAGAGTTGATAAAACAGAACAAGATATATTTTGAAGATTATTTATTTGTTTGAGAAAGAGATAAGGAGAGAGAGGCAGAGCAGAGGGAGGGCAGAGGGAGAGCGACAGAGAATCTCAAGCAGACTCCCGCTAAGTGTGAAACACAATGCCGGGCTCGATCCCACAGCCCTGAGATCATGACTTGAGCTGAAATCAAGAGTGAACACTTAACTGACTCAGCCACGTAGGCACCCCCGTACTATATACATTTTGAAAATATAATAGTATTATAGTAACTTAATCATCCCCAAACTCCTACTATTCTTAGAGTTGGAATTCTGAGTTGACTATTTGCTCTTACTTTATATAGTTCAGAATATTTTAATTTTTATTTTGTGTTTTCAGCCAAGTCTTTAGTCTTTCTTATAGAGGTCACTGGAAATGAGAATTATTACATTTAGTTGTTTCTAATACCTCTGTAGAATAACTACTTCATTTTATTTTATATCTGAAATTTTAAAGTACTTCTGTAGATGCTGAAACTACATTACAGAGAGATTAGACTGCCTTCCTAAGGTCATATGTAGATGAAGTTAAGAGTTTGATATTAGTGTTCTGAATTCAAAAGTTTACTTTTTTTGTGATATTCTCCTGTTCCAGGAGTTAAGGATGTGTTCTAGGAGTTAAGCGGTGTGTTTTGCTGTTCATTTTTTCTTCCATTTTAAGTCTTATATTTTATATATATGCTGATTATCTATGAGTAGTTTGGAAACCAGAGAAATTTTGAGCCGTGGTCCAAACTTGAAGTTTTGCTCAGAAGTTTCATAACATATTTAAGTTTTTGTGGCCAAAAAAGTGTATCTAAACAGGATAAAAGAACCCAATCTCCCAGATTGGCGTCCTCCATCTAAATTCTAAATCCAGGAGAAATCACCAGGTTTGGTTTATTATCCATATTATATATTTTCAGAAGATGCTATCTGATGGCAGAAAGAGAGGGGTCATGATGTCATTTGTAGGTAGCAGTTATTCCTGGCATGTGAGAGAGTCCAGGAAACTACATGCTGCTTGGAATGATGGATACTACAAGCTATGGTATAATGAAAAGTTTTAGTAACCAGATAGACCTAAATGCCAAACCGGCTTTACTATTGATTGCTGTGTGTACTTGGGTAAATTAAATAACTTCTCTGATCCTGTAGATTTGAGAATGGTAAGGCTCTTCAAGTGTCTATTCTAGGATTTGACAGATAATAAGTGGTCCATATATGCTTATTTTCTTTTCTAGAACTTGAAACTAACATGAAAGAGCAGAAAGAAATTGAGAGACAATGAAGAATTGGTTTATCCATTGCTGTTGCTAGTTCAACCTAATTGCGTAGCTATTAGAGAATTATATTAACTCAAGTCTTTACCATTAGAGAGCCTGGAATTCTTTTTGTGGCTGTGGACTTCTCCAACTAAAACGAGTTAACTGTGCTGAGTTGCAGTTTTCTCTATTATGGACTGGGAAATATGTTCCTTTTAGTATTATCTCAAAGATTACCTATGGTTAAATAATATAGCAGTTATAAAAATATTTTTTCAATTAGATAGCACAATATAAACACACAGCCTATTTTTGCTACTTTTATTACTACTATTGTTCTCAGTTCTTGTGACTTTGAAGACACATGAAAAGATACCTAATAAAAATTCACTGAACATTAACCTACTTCCTATTCTACACACCCAATTTGACAAAATCAAGAAAAAGGTCTGGGGAAAGTCCAAAAACAAGACTAAGAAAAGCACTTGCATTTTCCCTGAACTAAGGATGTAATTTAAGAATGCATACTATATATTATACGATGTGCAAATTTTATAAAAGAGATAGACAGTAGGTTAAAAACTATCTTCTTTGCAATTCTATAGTCAGCCCTTTCAAATATGAAAAATTGTGACATTCTCTTTAAGATAGTGAGTAGCCTGTTAAGAATTATCTTTTCAAAATTCTCACCCTGTTTTCCATAATTCATAACAAAATCTCATCTCCTGTTTATGTGGGAACTGTTCGCTCCAAATGCCACCTCTTCCTTCTGATGTCTCATAATCAGGCCAAGATGTGCTCGTGTTAAAGCATCACAGCAGTCACCACAGCCAACAGCTCAGGATTTCTAAACTTGATTAGTTTCTGCAATTTATATCTCATCATTGACATATCAGTCTTTAAATAGATTGAGGACTGTGAATGTTTGAGATGAAATTTACACATTTAACAACTGAAGAAGATCGCTCATTTCTTCAAGAAATTAATTCACTTCTAATGAAGAATGAAAGACTGTCTGAATCATTCATTAGTTTAACCTTTTCCATCTCCTCAAAATCAACCCTTCATTTATAGACTAGACAAAGAGAGTATTATTTTCCATATACTTAATACTTGATCAAAATCATGATTTCAGATTTCAGGTAGGCATTTTACCTTAAACATTTTATTTCACCGAATTACTAAAATATTAATACCACACAAATTGAGAATAAATAAAATCGGCATTGAGTCATTGTTTTATAATTTCCTTGACAATACTTATAACGACTTTCTACAAACATTAAGACAGAATGTCTTTCACAAGATTTTATAAAATAATTTAAAGTAAAATGTTATATAAGTAATATAGAGCATACAATTTTTTTTGGTTATGCTCATTTTATTTATTTAGAACATGTAATGTTTTACACGCAGAGGAAATTTACCAGATGAGCCCTCTGATGGAAGAGACTTAATTCCTCTTTATTCCCTGTAGGTTAAGGAATTTACCAACCCGAAAACTGTCCGTCCAGTGTATTATCTGCATATCCTGGGGTGCATGTGCATGTGCATGTGTGTGTGTGTATGTGGCCCACCAGAAATAGCTCTTGTTTCTTTGCCCCACTTTTATCTATTCCCATTTTGCTAAGATTTGGTAACAAGATCAGCAACCAAAAATAAGGCAGGGTGTAGAAGGCCCTGAAGTGGGATTTTACCCTGTTTCTTTCCTCTGCTATGGTCAAGAAGAGAAATGATGTTGCTTTATAGGGATGGCAGGTTTTATTGTCCCTTATTTAGTGTCAGCTAATTCAAATTCACTTTATTTTTGATCAAAAATTCCAACTGCATTGATCCAGTTAGTGGTCACATTTCATTAATATTTCCATTTACAACAACTCACTTAATCTTCAGATTCATAACTTTAGATAATGATATTATCCTTTGATGAAATAGTTGAATTTCCTGTATTCCATTTAATAATTTGACATAACATTGAGTATGCATTAAGAGTGAACTAACAGCCAGGATACTGTAATCGCTTTGTATGTATTACCATACAAATTCTATGAGAAAGACATTTCTATTGCATCTATTTCCCAAATGATGACAGTGGAGTATAGAGAGGATAAATATAGTGCTCAAAGTGACCCTAAGGAGGAAGAAAAAGGGAACGTAATCTCCCAGGGTTCTTGCCCTCAGTCCTCTACTGCTCTTACGTTCTGCTCCTTAAGGAAACAAAGATCTTCTCTTTGTGTCTCCACAGTCTACCTTCCACCTTTATCAACTTTTCTGGGATATTTTAAGTCTTTGTACTTTTCTTTCACATGTTACAGACCATCTTAAGCTTTTTCTCCGCATATGACCTCAATATTCTGAATTTGATACACAGTGTTTACAACTTCGATGACACTATATTTCTCTACTTTATTATTTTGGACTTCATTTTTAAACCTCGAGATCCGTTTTCTCATAGCTTTCTTTTTATTCCCTGCTTCTGGCATTATTATCACCATCATCTTTGTCATCACCATCTCTCTCTTCCTTCTGTAGTCTACTTAGATTGTTATCCCCTGCTGAGAATTTGTAATGTCTCACGGCTTCAGGTGGAGACACCTCCATTTCTCTCATGGCTTGTTTTTATGCCTCCATATTTTCCAAGTCAAAATTTTATGTCCTCTTGAAGCTTATTAAAAGCATAATTAGATCGTGCTCATTTTTTCTCTTCTCCCTCACAGTAAAGCAGTTTATGAAGGACGTAATTGCAATACTGTCTCATAGTTTAAAAGTGATTTTTGTCTGTGTTTGTTCTTGTTTTTAACACATTAGGATGGTGAAATCTATTAATTAAATTTTATCATCCCAAATGGAAGTAGCAGGCACTGAGTTAGTTACCCTAGACGAGGTCACATTAATAAATAGACTCAAGTGTGTAACCCACAACATAACAAATGTTGTTTGATTGCCCACATCAAGGTCCATGGTGGTCCCATTTCCCAGGCAAGAGATGGGGAGGGGTGGGGAAGCTGTATTTAACGTAACCGTCGGAGGATCCATGCTAGCGGTAATTCTGTTATTCTTATCAAATGGATTCCTACCTAAGAGCCCTGGATTTCCATCTCTCAACAAGCAGAATGATGTGAAGCAGCACAGGAGGATTTTTTGGCCAAGTCTAGAAAAATCATATATCACACCTCACATTCCATGTGTTAGAGCCAATTGTAAATGTGTTTGGGGTATACTGTCTAGGTGTGTTCCCATAAAGAAGAGAAAATGTTCTTGGGGGGAAATATTTAGCAGCATGTTATATTTCATATAGTGTGATAACTGCCTATTTAGAAATTTGTCAGCTGTATATAGGTTTCATATATATTTGCATAGTGTATATGCTGGGATCAAGGGCTACCATGAGCTTCTCTACTACTTGTAGCCTGCACTGTAAGACATTCTTATCATGGGACCTCCTCATGAATAATGGAAAGGTATCCAAGTACCACACACCCATCTTCCAAACTATTGTTTCCAATGTTTCTACATTACGTAAGGTTGTATCAGTTATTAGCTGGGTTCTGCTCTCGAACTTTTCAGCATTCTCTTTTTTTTCACAATTTAGAGACTTAAGCACGAGTCTTTTTCTTGCAAAAATTAAAATTTTTACTTAGAAAAGGTGGTTAGAATTTTCTTGATTTTACTTCACAACAATTTTCACCAATAATAGAGTTTTATATTCTTAAATGCATCATTTAAGTGGAAAACTAGGATGGGGGTTAGTCATCTGTTCTCACTTTGACTTTCTGCCTAGAAATAAGAAAGTAACATTTCATGCAGAGATTATTCTTGTTTCCTAATGATGCCTGTTATGAAAGATTTTATGATTGAAAAGAATAAGCAAATCTTTGGTTTATGTTTTCATTTACATTTCTCCTTCTTTTGCTTAAATTGAAATATACTTTTAATCTTTAATATAAATAAAGACTGTAGGTCATAATTTTGTCTACTAAAGATATGAGAATTTCCACTATTGAGAAGATACACTAACAAAATATAATTTTCAAACAATTGAGGAGTCCAGCGCTGGCATGGAAAAGCTGATGTCCCAACAGGCTGCGAGAAGAAATATAGTCTGAGTTCTGCCTTCTTGGTGCAGAAGAAATGAATGGCTATTATGCTCTCTGGATTGAGGATTTGTGATTGTTGCGGTTAAGACCTTCCTCATTTCTTCTGCATTTATCTAGACTATACTGTCTTTAGATGAACAGTGAAGACCCAGTCAAAGTGTGTAATGGTAATTCAGATTCAAATGTGGCAAGGTAAGCTGAGTGGAATTAGACCCTGACTTTTAGTTATCCTATTATAAAAGCACAAATACTATTGAACTTAAATAGAAAAGACTTACCCACTTGTTATTAATATGCATAGCATTTCAAAATTGTATAATTTTCAGAGCCGGTTTTGAAATGCAGATTAAAATACTTCGAAATTTTTTTTCTTTAGGATTATCCAGAGATTTTGATGGAGGCAAGGATGCCTTATTTGCCTGCTTTATTTGGTAACTTTGTCCTACCACCACCAAGAACATCTCCCAGAAGAATCATTCTGCAGAGCACTTTTTAGAAATGCAAACAAAGAAGATAAACTTAAATCAAAGCTATAATTTCACACATTCCCATAACTCTTTAACTATTATTTTCATTCTATTCTTACCTTATACATGGATTATAAGAGTATTTTCATCAACTAAATAAGAACCAACCACTTTCCTCTGACAAATTTTTAATAACATTAACATATTTTGCATCTAAATATCTTGCATCTTCTCACACAATAAAGGGGGGACTGACAGCCTCAAGGACCAGGTTGGTGACCATGTTCTTTAATTCTGCTATTTTGCTTTGTGTCTCTTTTATTTTGTGATCAGATGCCTTGAAAGAATGAGAACATCTTTGTAGTAGCATGAACCTAGTAAGCTGAGAGAAAGCTGTGAGTGCATTTTCTGACTGGGTAAGATTTTCTTGTCCGCTCATTAACATCAACTCTAAGGAATCTTGTTTTCATTTTTGAATAATTTGGCTTTCTTGGGAGGAACTTGTGTAGGGGAAGAAAAACAATTCTTCCAACCTTCTAGGTTCTTGGTTGAGATCTCCTGTAATATGACAAATTTAATTACATGCATATGGGCACCCCATCAAGATATGACACTCCAAGGTAGTCAGGCAACTAAGACCTATAGACCATTCTGAGCTAAAAAACAGGGGTGGGAGAGGGTTTGGGGGTTTCAAAAGGGAAGAAAGCCATTCATAGGAAGGTGAGAAGAACAAACGTTTGGCAAATGAATTTGCCCGGCCATGCAGGTAAGTCTTTTAGATGAAGAACTTATCTAGCTTTCTTCCTGATACAATCCTCCTAATTTCTTTTAAGCAGTTAAGAATACTTATACCCCCTAAGTATTCATTGCCTTCAGCTCAATTCCAAATGGCATATTGTGTAGTGACTCATTCTTCTGCCCTTCACTTGTAGATGTTGTCATTTGCAAACACCTATCTCTTCAACTGCCATTATATATATAATATGTATGTGATATATATATATATATATATATATATATATTACATTTTTTCTTTTTGTTTCTTTTTATTCTTTTTCTTTTCTTTTCTTTTCTTTTCTTTTCTTTCTTTTTTAAAAATATGTATATAGAGAGGGCACACAGGTGGGAGAAAGGGCAGAGGAAAAGAGAGACAGAGGCAAAGAATCTCAAGCAGACTTTAGTCTGAGCACAGAATCTGATTCTGCTGGGCTTGATCTCACGGTCCTGAGATCACAACCTGAGCCAAAATCCAGAGCCTGGGAGCTCAACTGCCTGAGTCACCCAGGCATCCTAACTGCCATTATATTTTTTACCTTGATCTCAACTCTACTTCTTTCTAAACAAGATAAGGAGACTATAAGATCCTAAAAGATTCTAAAATATGTAGAGTACTTCAAGGAACAGAAAGAAGAAGAGAAGTGAAAGAAAGACAGATGCCATGTTACATAGGAGTAAATGTTTTAGTCACACACACACACAGAACTCTTTTCAGGCTAGTTGGTATTTAGGGAGAATGAAGACAACATCAAATAAACCACTCCTTTGGGGGTGTCCGGGTGGCTCAGTCATTAAGTGTCTGCCTTCTGCTCAGGTCATGATCCTAGGGTCCTGGGATCAAACCCTGGGATGGCTCTCAGCTCAGCAGGGTATCTGCTTCTCCCTCTCCCTCTGCCTCCCTGCTTGTGCTTACTCTCTCACTATCTAACTCTCTCTGTCTCTCTCAAATACATAAATAAAATCTTAAAAAACAAAACAAAACAAACGACTCCTTTGACTCCAGTAATTGCTACCCTGACTACCCTCTGAAGATGGTAAACCAGAGGCAAATACAGTCACCTAATGAGTCAGCACCAGTACACTATATAGAATGTTTCACTTTTTAAAGCTTATCTGACAACAATAGCAAGCCTGTGAAGTCGTCCATCTTATTAGGAAATGTTTAACAGATATTAAAACTGAATGTCAGAAATGTCAAGGGACAGTGGAAACTGCACAGTTAGGAAGATCTTGAATCAAGATGATTTCTGATAGTCATTCTCATTGTCACTACGATATGCTGCATTGCCTACACATTTGACAAGAGAATAAACAATTTTAATTTGGTAATATCAAGTCTAAGAGAATGTGCCATAAGAAGATTGTAGCAATCCTGAGCTGGAAATGTGAGAAGGTAGAATTTCTACTCCATAAAAAAGGTACAGTTTGGAAATGAGAAAAAGAAGTACAGTCCTACATTCCTTACCACTTTTCTTGTTCACAAAGTCGTTTGGTGGAATATGAAAGAAATTTTTACTTTTCTTCCCTTTCCAATTTGGCTAGCTGTTGAAAGGCATCCTTTAGATTTCATACTTTCTGTCACATCATTCTTTCTGACACTCGCTCGGTGGCTTGACCTTAATTATAGGTGGGTGGGGTTTGCAGGAGAGATTGACTTAAGGTCAAAGAGGTATAAGTCAAAACATAAATAAAAAAGCGTAAATAAGAACATTATACCTGTTCTCAGGGATAGAAAATGAAAATGTGTAAAACAGTGACTTCCGGAATGAGACACCAGAGAGCAAGCAATTAGAATGAATGGGTCCAGGTGAGTCTCCTATTATGCACAGACAGAAGTTTATTGGAAGCTTTTATCAGTACCCCAAGTTCTCTCTGATTTATGTAGAACACTAACACCGCCAGCTCTGCATGTTGTTCTCAATATCATATTCTTTTGTAGGGTACAGAAGAAATTAACCAGCCTCTTAGGGGAAATGACACATAAAAATGTGATCCCTGGAAGTCATTTGGTCAATCTGATTTTAGGTGAGCAAGACAATACGACTGAAAAATTGGAGGAAATATTCTTAGGGAAACCTTTTAGAGCTTTGAAAAGGTGGTAGTTGTAGCCGATGTTTGGCTTGTTACACAGCCTTGAGAGCAAGAACGGGGTCATTTTGATTGTGGCAAATGAACAGAGTTTCCCCTCTGACCCAGCCTGCCTGTTTTTAGATTCTTCCAACATTGTGTTGGAATTTGGGGGCTGTGCCTCATAGGACAGCCATATGTTTGGTATTTGCCATTTTTATTTTTTTCAACAGTGTGTAAGGTGACAGCTATACCATTAATGCCCATTTAGTGTTGCAACACTAATGCCCGCAAGAGGTACCCATGCTGATGTTAATTTCCCCTGATGTTTGTCCCCAGGCAAGCCATTCTTGTTTCTGACAAACTCATGGTTTCTGTTGTATCCAGCACTTTTTGATACATACAGAGCAGATGACTCTAACACTGAGCATGCCTTGAGCCTTCGATATCGCATAGAGGTGGAAGATAAACAGCTGTTTGGGTTTTTCCTCCAACTGTTTTATTACAGTATACTCCAATCCCTGGAATCAGGCTTGAAACCATAGAACTGTTCCAGAAGCCAAGCTTAGTGAGAGACACCAGGCTGTGTTAAGCATCACCATTCCCCTCTATCTCTTGTGAATTTCTTCTGAGGAAGAGTTATAATTTTCAGTAGGTCTGCTCTTGCAGTTAATTCTTTGGTGGAAATCTTTTCAATTCTTCTTTCTCATATTAGCTCAATCCTTGAGACATGCCTGGAAGCAGTAAAAAATTAGAGAAAATACAGTAACCAAAATGGAGAACACTGGGAGAAGATCCAACTTTAAGTAGGTGGAAATCAGGCATTCCATTTTAGACATTTGAGTTTGAGCTTTCTATTAAGATAATTCATAATGAAGCAAGAGTAACTGGAATAGGAACAGGGACAGTAATTGGAATCAACAAGATAACATACATGTCAACAGCATAGCAGAGGTCTCGTGACTTTCAGAGAAATATTCC
Organism: Enhydra lutris kenyoni; assembly: GCF_002288905.1. Lineage (NCBI taxonomy): Eukaryota > Metazoa > Chordata > Mammalia > Carnivora > Mustelidae > Enhydra > Enhydra lutris. The sequence goes on along the minus strand of NW_019154096.1, from coordinate 33,843,289 downwards.
TAATGTCTCTAAATCACTCCATACTTGGGAGTGTATGGCCCAAGAGTCAAGGCTGAGAGCCATGAACTATTTCAGCTCTGTGAAGCCATAAGCCTCAGGTCCTATCAGGTTTTTTGCCTTGCCAGTCACATAACAGTATTCAGAAATACATTGCTCTCATCCCCGGATGCGTCTGCATCTCCCAATCACAGCTTATCCATCTGACTAACCTATTTGGGATCAGGTGCAGGGTCCACTGGAAGCCGAGTGATGTAGGTAGCCTCGCTTACATGTCTGGTGTTAGGCAGTTTGTCACCAGGGCCCTGCCTCTCTGCCACACGGCCTCTCCAGCAGGCTAACTTGAGTCCATTCACAGGAGCGCCTCAGAGGTTTAAACACAGAACAAGAAGCCCTCGGTGTGTAAGATCTTCCGAATTGCTGCTTGTGTCTTGTTAATATCTTATCGGCCAAATCTAGTTACATGCCAAGACAGAGTCAATGTAGCAGAGGACAATCCAAATAGGGAGACAGAAGTAGGGGAATAATTTAGTCATTTCTGCAAGCAATATACCATAGGCAAGACTACTTAGGAGATTTTCATTGTTGTTGACTCTAAGTGGGTGAAACTGGGGAAGTCAGAGAAGTAATGAGCCATTAGACCCTTCAGTGTAACTCCAATAGATATGGCATAGCCAAACATATTCTCTCCGGAAAGTATTGACCTTTTGGGGAGTTCTGAAAATGTAATGCCTATGCTCCTTATTCCATGCTATTTTCTAGATTCTGTGTTGACTATGGGTATGGTTATGTTAGGAATCTCAAACATATTGTACTCATTTTATGATACTCATCTAAGATTCTAAATTTATGCATTACATTCACATAGGCAAATAAAATGCTATTTTTTATTTCCCACACTGATTCTTTTTCTTTATTTCATCTAATTTGTGTCTTTTTGCATTCCTTTGCCTCTGTACTGATTTGTAAATACTTATTCCCCATTCACAAAGCCTTTTCTTCTTTCTTTGATCAATATTGATTGATAGGATCAATGTATGAATGAAATGGAGTGTCTGGAAATTTCTCAAAGTTATATAAGATTTAAATTGATGTCTTACATATTATCATACACATTCAGGAACTACTACATATGTAATATTATTACTGCTCTTTCCTCCTTTTGTTGCTGGAAAACCTCTTATTTTTATGTATTCAGACATTACCTTTCCAAAAATGTTCCTTTTCTCTATCTCTCTCTCTATCATCTATCCATCCATCTATCTCTAAAGTATTAGTTGTCTTATTTCAGATCTTGTTTAATTCTTCAGGTTGGCACAAGCCATCATTAGTCATCATTAAGTACTAAGATTTACATTCAGGGCACTGAGATGACCTCCTTGTTCCAACTTTTATATTTAAGAGTCTGCATCCTTTTGTCAGTGATTTATATTGCCTCCCACAATGAAGACAGAGAATTCCAATGCAGAATCAGTCAGCATTTACTGAATACCCACCATGCTCCAGGCACCATGTTTAGGACTCCCATAGTTCTAATTTAACCAAAACTCATTATGATGTTGCTGTCTTCACCATATTCACCTTATCATTGAAGAAATTTGTTTTCAGAAAGATAACCTGCCTTGCTCATGGAAGAATAGAATCAGTTAGATGACATATTAAGAACGGAGACAGCAGAGACATCAAGCAGGTGAATACTATTTACTACCAATATATTAGTTCATGCCTTCTTTGTAGACTATCATCGAGATGTGGCATGTAAACTAGGGGAAGCTTTAGGCTAAAAGAAATAGTAATCTAGGGAAGCTTCTCCTTCGTTTCTTTCTCCTTTGGCTATGACTTAGTTTCCAATGACTATATAATGGGTATAGGTATCCTCACCAAGGTAGATGAGTCTCTACTTTTCTCCTTCAGCACTAGCTCCACAGTAGATAAATTCCAACATGGAGACTCAATTCAAAGAGAAAAATTATGGAAAAAGTGAAAGGACCCTATAAGGAAGCTAAAGTAGGAAGGAAGCTAGTTGGAAGGAGGACATCAGTTTAGAGCTACAGCCCTTTTGTTGTAGTTGATGCATGTAAGAATTTACTTTTTTGGAGGATGGAAAAGCTGGTGCAAAAAAGAAAATTGATTATCTCTTCAGCTTCAGAGTGCCACTAATACTAGGATATTATTCTTCTCAGTTTAATCTTCAAGATCTGACAGATGACAGACAAAAGCAAATGAAGTACCCAATCTCACGTCAGGACTCAGAAGTCATTTAACAAAGAAAATAAAAATTCATAGTCAAGGGTGTCTGGGTGTCTCAGTCATTAAACATCTGCCTTTGGCTCAGGTCATGATCCCAGCGTCCTGGGATAGAGCCCTGCATCGAGACCCACATTAAGCCCCGCATTGGGCTCCCTGCTCAGCGAGAGGCCTACTTCTCCCTCTCCCACTCCCCCTTGTGTTCCCTCTCTCACTGTCTCTTTCTGCCAAATAAATAAATAAATAAATAATCTTTAAAAAAATTCACAGTCAAAATCACAAAACTCACAAGTTACCAAGGCAATAGAAGGTAAGCGTCTTGTGAGAACAAACTTTGTCCACCCAACCTGTCAATTTAGTGGTTAACAATGTCTTAAATATGGTACATCTTTAATAGTGATTTGTTTAATACATGAAACAACAGGTCAGATATGCATATTGATCTCTTCTTATTCTAAGACCAGCACATTCTACAACTAACTACTCGAAGAATAAAGAATATAACTCCTAAAAACAAAATAAATCATGTATTACTTTATTATATTACTATATTACTATTAATATATTATTAATATTAATAGGCAAGGGGCCATCTAAATCCAAGTTTGGGAAATACAATTCTCTAATGAAAACATAACCTTCCAATATACAAGTCTGCTGGAACTTACATTTAATTTAAATTAATACACAGGATATAGTGTTTCACGCTGAAGAATATATACTGTGGTAGTTTATTGCACTCAGGTCTTCAGGACAAAGAGTCCTTACTTTACATTTGCATAATAAAAGGGCTCACTGAAATATATCTTCTAGAACAAAGGGACATTCTCCTAAAGTTAAATTCAGTTTTAATACAGAAAGCAGATACTGGTAAAAATTTTTAAACTGCAACTTTCTCTAATATTAGCCATCAATCCTCCTCTGACCTACTAGTCTCACATAAGAGGTTTTAAAACAGAGTAGGTGTACACATGTGCAAATATGCATACAGGTATATGCATTGTAACATGCATGTGATCATGTATGTGCATGTGTAACTGGGTAAGTGAACCTGCACGTGCATGTGTTTGCATACAGATATGTGCGTTGTGTATGGTATGATATGTATATGGAAGTGAGTTTGCAGCAATGCATTGAGAGAGATTATCTGTAGGTGTTAACAGTATTGTTGATTATTTTTCTGCTTTAAAAAATTTCTTTAATGTGATTGTCTGTTGCTTAGGTAATTGAAATAAAACCAAACATTAAAAGCCATTTTAAAAACATTAAAAAATCCACTGGGTTCAAGCTTCCATCAACAAACCAACTGGGATGAGTAGCATTTACGCAGCAGTAGAACAAATGCTGTTCCTGGACTGCCTTCAGCAGCTAGTTTCTTCCTTGGGAGAGTGGCTTCTATCACCAACTTGCATTGAGAGAAATTCTGAAGGTTGCTTTGGTAAAACTCAGTTGTCAAATCTTCCTTGAAACCAACTTTGTTTTTTAATTTTCCATTCCAAATATTTAAAACCTCTCAATTTTTCTTCCTATTCTCTACTAGAATTTTGCATCCTACTTCAATAGTGAGAGTTTATTAATAGGTTAACATCCACTGCCTTGGTGATCTTCCAATGAACAACTTTAAATAATTTTCTTGTCTATATATTTTCCCACAGACTCAACATCCCTTGCAAAATCCAAAAACTTTTTCACATTCATACATTCAGTTTTTTTGTGGTATCTACTAAAATTTCTCCCTGGCATGGAACTTCTGATCCCAAAAAAGGCCCCCTCTCTTATGTTTGCTTCACTAAGTGAGCCTCTCTATAGTTTCTACAGATTTTTGACCTACAGTTTCTGAGATTTTTGGGTATGTCTCTGCTGGGGCTCAGTGAGGAGCTCCATGTCCACTGTGTTCTTTCTCTCAAAATCTTGTCTTTCCTCCTCTTTTGGATTCAGAGTCTGGATTAATATTTTCTCCTGCAGTAAGAGTAGAAAGAGAGCTTTTTTGGTGGGAGGGGGTCACTATTTTTTTTTTTTTTTAAGCAGGACCAACCTCTGCTTTCTCTGTTGTTCAGCTTTCTTTTTCATTCAAAATGTATTAGAATTCTTGGAACAACAAATGTCTTATAGACAGTTTAAGGTAGTAGAATGAACACAAGCATCTAATTTTACTTCCTCCAGAAAACAACATGACAATTCAGTAAAATGATTTTTTTTAAAGGTGTGAACTCAAAAGGATGACAAAAAAAAAAAGAGAACGGAGGAAGAAATAGTAACAAAATTTTGGAAGTTGGAAAACATGTGGACAATTAGTACCTGTTGTATACTAAAGAATTTGGCTGGCCTTTAATTACTGGGAGAGAAATTCTAAAACTTTTGGAATTTCCCAAATGAGAGAATCATCTTTATTATTCATGAGTCTCTAGGATAACGACTGAGTTTGGGATAATGAACTGATTTGGAATGGACCCCTAGAAAGCTTCAGGATGAGGGTTGGCCACCAGAAATACCAATGATATGATTACAGGCTTGGGATTTTGAACTAGCCCACCTCCAGGGATGGGGCTGGAGATTGAGTTCAGTCATGGGGTCAGTGATTTAATTAATCATACCTAAGTCATGAAACACCACCCCCCCCCCCCCCAAAATTCTGGGCCTCAAGTTCATTGAAGAATGCTGATGGTGATTTGCATTCATTTTGCTGTATATGCTCTATTGTGTCCCAAACACATAATGTACTTGTTACTAATCCCATTTTTTAGATGAGAAAAACACATCAGTTAAATAGCTGATAACATTGCTAAGAGCAGAGTTGGTCTTTCTTGACTTTAAGCTTCTTCTTCTTCAAATACTTTATTAAGCATAATCTCTGATTTGTCAAATAAAAATAAAGTGAATGATCAAAAGATGATAAAAAGCAACATGAAAATTAAGAAATGCTTTCCTAGTTGATAACAAGATCAGAGAGAAAACTCAAAATAAAAAACACAAAATGTATAAAGTGAAAAGGAAAACATTTCCTAAGAATACCTATGAGACACAGGTAAAGCTTTACTCAAAATTAATAATATTATATGCTTGAATTGTTCTGGTATAAGAGAAGACTGAAAATATGAACCAGAAAGTCAAGTTGAGGAATTAGAAAAAAAAGAGGAGAAATATATAAATTAGGAAAAGTTATAAAGAGTAAAATTGCAACCCATAAAAATTTTAAAAAAGCAAAAGAGAAAAAATCAGAAGTTGATTTTCAAAAAATAAGTCAGTAAATTAAGTACAGTTGAGGGAAATGTAGTAATAATTTTCTTTTTAGTGAGACAACACAAAACAAAATTTAAAAATAACAAATTTTGAACATGATTATTGAACATGTTAAAAGACTTGGAATATTGTATAAAAATAAGAGTATGCTTGTATTGGAAGTATTGTATGATTTCTTTTCATAAATATAAAATCCTGAACTTGATCCAAGAAACATTTGCAAAGGATAGTAATGAAGTTATTTAAACTTTGAAAACCTAACTAAAGATTTATCATTAACAAAGCACTGTGTAGCTTTGTATAGTAGTCTTTTATTCATTATCATTAATGTATAGAATTAAATTGTAAGGATAGATTACAATTTACCTGTTCTACTGTAGATAGGTGGATATTTGATTTCCAATCACCATTGTAAATGATGCTTTGTCGTTCTAAGTGAGCTCAATTTATCAAGCATGCTTTCCATGCTTTCTTCCCAAACAAACAAAAACCTTTGTTTCCTCTTTAAATTGTTTACATCTTTATCTGAACAACAAGTGAATTCTTGTTTTCTGTGTGTTATGAAAGGGTTGTCCTGCTGGCCTGATGCCTCTGTGTCCCATCCTCCCCCAATAAATAAAAACAGGCACTTAAGAGACATGAGAAAAATAAATCCTGACATACTATAGTGAAGTATAAAAACATCAAAGAAAAGTGAAAGCTCCAAACTTTTCCAGAGAGATAAAGTAGATAATACATGAAAAGAAATTAGAGACACAAGGAAATCAGGCTTCTCAACAGCAACAATACATATAAGAAGAAAGAAGACTAAAATTTTTCAACAACTAAAGAGAATAGTACAGAAATTAAAACTTCACAAAGCATATACCTTATTTTTCTGGCTTTACTGATACAATTGACATAGAACATGGTGCAAGTTTAAGGTGTACAACTTGTTTAATTGATTTAATACGTTTATATGTTGCAGAATGATTACCTTCATAGCTTAAGCTCACACCTCCAACACATCATCACATAGTTGCTATTTCTTTTTTTGTGGTAAGAAGATTCAAGAGTTACTTTCCTAGCAATTTTCAGCAGGTAACACAGTATTATTAACTGTAGTCCTCATGCTGCACCTCAGATACCCAAAACATATTTGCCTAATAACCAGAAGTTTATGCCCTTTGACCAACAAATCCTCCTCTCTCCCCATAGTCACCTGCCCCCAGTCCCTGATAACCACCAACTATACTCTGTTTTTTTGAATTCAGCTTTTTTCAGATTTTACATAAAAGTGATATCATACAGTATTTGTCTTCCTCTGACTTATTTCACTTAGTGTAGTGTCCTCAAAATCTATGTTGTTGTCAAAGGCAAGATTTCTCTCCTTCTTGTGGCTAAATACTACACTATTGTATGTAGATACTGTGTCTTCTTTAACCATTTATCTACTGATGGACATTTAGGTTGTTTCTAAACCTTTGCTATTGTGGATAATGCAACATGAACATGGGAGTGCAGACATTTCTTCAAGTTGTTATTTTTGTTTCCTTTGGGTTGATAGCCAGAAGTGGGATTGCTGGATCACTTGGTAGCATTATTTTAATTTTTTGATAAGACTCCATACTGTTTTCCATAGTGGCTGCACCATTTCACATTCCCACCAACACTGCACTAGGGTTCCCTTTTCTCTACACACTCACCCGCTCTTGTTATCTCCTGTCTTTACAAAAAAAAAAAAAGAAAAGAAAAGAAAAGAAAAGAAAGATTTTTTAAAATTTATTTGACAGAGAGACCGAAACAGAGCACAAGCAGGGGGAGCAGCAGGCAGAGGGAGAGAGAGAAGCAAGGTCCCCACTGAGCAGTGAGCCCAATGTCAGAACTCGATCCCAGGACTCTGGGATCATGACCTGAGCCGAAGGCAGATGCTTAACCGGCTGAGACACCCAGACGCTCCTCTCTTGTCTTTTTGATTATAAGTATGAAGTGATATTTCATTGTGGTTTTGATCTGTATTCCCTGATGATTAGTGATGCTGAGTACTTTTTTCTTGTAACTATTTTCCATTTGTATGTCTTCTTTGGAAAAATGTCTATTCAGACCCACTGCCCACTATTTAATTGGATTTTTCCTTCTTTCTTTTTCTTCTTCTTCTCCTCCTGCCCCTCCCCCACCTTGCCCCTTCTCCTCCCGCTCCTCTTTCTTCTTCCTCTTGTTGATGTTGAGTTCTATGAGTTCTTCAGATATTTTGAATATTAAACCTTTATCAGATATATGATGGTTTGCAAATTTTCTCCCATCCTGCAGGTTGCTTTTTTTTTTTACTTGACATATATAATCAAAAAAAGATTAAAGGTTACCTTTTCACCGTGTTGGTTGTTCTTTTTGTTATGCATAAGCATTTTAGTTTGATGTAGTCCCACTTACTAGTTTTTGCTTTTGTTGCTTGTGCTTCTGTCTCATATCCAAAAATTTGTTGTCAAGACCAATGTCAAGGAACTTTTTCCCTATGTATTTTTCTAGAAGTTTTAAGGTTTCAGATCTTATGTTTAAGTCTTTAATCTATTTTGAGTTAATTTTTATGAGTTGCATAAGGTAGGGTCCAATTTCATTCTTCTGTAGGTGATTATCCAGTTTTCCCAACACCTTTTATTGAAAGTGTCCCTTCCGCATTGAATATATATATTTATATTTATGATTATATCTTCCTGATGAATTGACCCCTTCATCATTGTGTAATGTCTCTTGTTGCCGTTCTTGACTTAAAGTCTATTTTGTTTGCTATGAGTATAGCTACCACTGTTCTCTTTTGATTTCTACTTGCATAGACTATTGTTTAAAGGAAAAGAGAGTCTCTTATAGGTAACAACATATCATTCATTGGGTCTTTTTTTAAATCCATCTATCCACTCTGTATCTTTTGATTTTAGCATTAATCCATCATGTTTACCGAAATTATTGCTGCATGAGGACTTACTAATGCAATCTTATTAATTGTTTTCTGGCTGTTTTGTAGTTCCTAGTTTCCTTCTCTTTTGCTGCCTTCCTTTGAGAATTGATAATTTTACATAGTAGTATGCTTTCATTCTCTTTTCTTTATCTTTTGTAAATTTACTATAGTTTTGCTTTGTGATTATGATGTGTCTTATATAAAATATAGATACAATTCTATTTTACACTGATAACAACTTAACTGAATACAATTGAAAATTCCAAGGTGTTAGTGTTTTTAAAAGATAAATTACTACAAATGAAATGTCTGAGATAAATGATACATATTTCCAGAATCTAAAAAGAACTTGCCAAATGCCTAAATTTCTGTCTTTACCTTTAATTTGTGATTTTCATAGATTAGGAATCTAAATTTCTTAACATCTTTAATTCTTCCTGTCATGATTTTCATCCTAACTCCCTAATTATTGCTTTGTTTCTTTCCTTCAGATGTCTTCACTACCTGCCTGTTAATTATTAATATGCCCTAGGATGGTGATTTATACTGTGTAATAGGAGTACCACTTGTCATATAGCAGATGATTTCATGTGACTTTTCAAGGAACACATTTATTTAAGTACATATTTTAATATACATTTGTAAAAAACAACTGTACCAACAAATTAGCTTTGTCTCACATGACATTTACATGAGAAAAGTATTTATTTAAATAATATAGTTGGTGATATAGAACCATGTAATACTCCAATTTGGAAACACAACATAGGTGTTCTTGAAGGTGATCTTGAAGAGAGAGAGAGAGATGGATGGAGTCACGAAGATACCAGAAAGACATGGAAAGGAAAAGAGAGAGCAAGAATATGTATGAAAGACCACAGTGATAAACATAAAAACAAAGGGAAATGGAAAAAAGAAAGGAAGAATGTGAAGCAATGTGAACCTTATTTTGGGCTCTTTTGTACCAAGGGTCTACTTCGGGAGTGAATATTAACTCCTTTATGAGAATCAAGGTGGTGGGCTGCACAAGTCAGTAATTATAACACTCATTTCAAATTTCCTGGTTTGGAAGTATATCATTTTAGGGCTTCCTACCTTTGTATACAAGGAAAGTAACATCCATAGTTTCGGATAAATTTTGTTGTACTTGGAACTACGTATTCATATAGTTTTAAAAATTTTGCCTCTACTACTGTGGAACCATAGATTAGATAATTAAATGCACCTCATTGATAGAGGTTATCTATTAGAAAACTTATACTAGCATTGTAATAGTGAAAGACTGAATGCTTTCTGCCCAAGATTAGGAAAAAGGCAAGACTGGCAGTCTTTACTTTGTCTGTCAACATTGTACTGGAAGTTTTAGCCAGTGAAATCAGACAAGAAAAAGAAATAAAAATTCTCCAGATTGGAAAGGAAGAAGTAAAACTGTCTTTATTCAGAGACAACATAATATTGTATATAGAAAGTTCTAATGAAAATAGAACAAAGCCCTCTGAACAAATACAGAAATTCAACAAGGCCACAGGATACAAGATCAAGCTGAATATAGAAATAGCAAGAATATTTATATGTAACACCAATGAACAACCCAAAATTAAAAAAATAATCCCATTCATATTGGTATCAGAAATAATATGTATTTAGGGATAAATTAAATGAAAGAAGTATAAGACTTTTATACTGAAAACTAAAAAACATTTTAGAGAAATTAAAGATCAGTATCAGTGGTTTTTAGCCAGGGTTGATTTTGGACTCCCCCCAAGGGACACTTAACAATATCTGCAGATAATTTTGTTTTTCATAACTGGAAGGATTCTTCTAGCATCCAGTGGGTAGAACCAAGAGAAGAGGATCCTACAATGCATGGGAAAGCTCCTAAAAGAATATGATCCAAAATGTTAGAAGTACCAAAACTGAGAAACCCTGATGTAAATGCATCTGATGTTCCCAGAATAAAAGACTCAATATTATTAAGATAGTGATTCTCTCCAAATTGATCTATAGATACAACACAATCCCTATCATAATCCCAGCAGGCTTTTTTTCCTGGAAGTTCACAAGGTGACTGTAACATTTATACAGAAAAGCAAAGATTTAGGATAACTGAAAGAATCTTGAAAAAATAACATAGTGCAGGGCTTATGTTTCCTGATTTCAAGCTTACTGTAAAGCTATAGTAATCAAGAAAGTGTGTTACTGACATAAAGATTGATGGTATAGATAAATGGAACAGAACTGGGAATCCAAAAGTAAACTCTTACATTTTTGGTCAACTGATTTTCAACAAAGGTGACAAAGCAAGTCAGTGGAGTAAAGGATGGCTTTTGACAAGTGCTGCTGAGACAATTGGATATCCACATGCAAAACGATGAATTTACTCTCCCATTTCATACCCTACACAAATAGTAACTCAAAAAGGATCATAAACCTATATGTAAAATATATACCTGTGTTACTTGTAGAAGAAACTTATGAAAATATTTCTATGGGCATGTGTTAGGCAAAAATTTCTTAGATAAAACACCAAATGTTCTGACCATAAAAGAAAAAAATGATAAATTGGACTTCTAATTAAAATATTTCACATTTCCAAGACAATGCAAAAATAAGCCACAGACTGGAGACAATATTTTTAAATCATGTATCTGATAAAGGAATTATATTCAGAATTTATAAGGGACTCTTACAAAATCAATAATGAGAAGACAATCCGAATGAAAAATTAAATGAGGATACTTTACCAAGAAAGGTATATGAATGTTTAATATCATAAGAAACTCAGGGATAAAACTCTTGTTCCCTAGCCCTTTAGTGGGATAAAATTAAGTTCCAGTTGTTCACAGAATTAACTTGTTTGATAATACATGGCCTGCTGCCTTTCCTTCTCTGTTTCCCTATTCCTTCACATTGTACTAAAATTTCTTCCTCTACTGTGTTTTCCATCTGTGGCACTCTGTTTTGCTAGTTCCTTCTGTAAAATCCATTTCTCCTTCTTGTTGGACATTTGAACCATGCTATCAATTAAATTTGTCTTCCTCTTTTGTAGCTATGTAATATGAGCAGAACATAATGCAGTGTGAGCACAAGAGATGAGTATACTTTTCTTTTTAAAAAGTTTGTTTATTTATTTATTTATTTATTTTGGAGAGAGAGAGAGAGAGACAGCAAGAAGGGAGAAGGGGTTGAGGGAGAGGGAGAGACAATCTCGAGCAGACTCCCTAACACTGGGCTTGATCTCATCACCCTGAGATCACGACCTGGGCCGAAATCAAGAGTTGGACACTTAACTGTCTTAGCCACCCAGGTGCCCCTTTCTGGTCATTTCTAAATATAAATGCCCTTTTCTAAAGCCTAGCTTTTTCCGTCTTTCATGAGCAGGAACTATACAGCTTTGACCATGTAGATGAAAATGCCGTTCTATAGAAAAGCAGAGAAAAGATAGACGGATCCTAAGTCCATAAATAACCAAAAGGAGTATGATGATGACCCCACTCGCCTAGAGTTTGTCAGGTTGTTACGGAGAGAGCAAAATATACTGCCATATTATTTAAGGATCACTTTTTGGTCTTTGTTGTTGTTTGTTGTTTTTAGGAAGCAGCCAGCTGGCTTCCTACTATATGATCTCCCATTATGTCTTCAATTTCTATCACCTATCTTATTAAGTCACCTGATTAGTAATCTACAGTGACCTCATTGACTACATCCTTTCACCAAGTTTGAGAAAGACCTGGGAATTTTAGTAACATGATTTTTTCTCAGATTTCTTGAAGTCCTAATAGTTGAGAAACAAGGTTTTCTTGTTACTCTGTCTGTGCTCTGTAATCACATGCAGCGTGCCCTGTAAACCATCAAGATCTTGGCTCATAAACCAGATTCCTTGGTCTTTCTGCGTAGGTATTAGCAGTGAGGAAAGTGGCAGCAGATGGCGTTCCCCTGGCAACTATGTTTCTAACTCACCAGTTCCTGTCAGTACCTGCTTGAAGGTTACAAACTCATAAACAGTTTAATTCCTTTGACAGACTTGTTGAAGAAACAGCTGAGAGGATCTCTGGGAGCAGAAGCTTTCTAAAACTCTCAGCCTCACTACCTCCCGTTCCTTTGAAGGGCATTTGGTTTATCAGGGGGTTATCAGAATCACAATCACTTCTGATGCATCATAAACTGGACATAACAAACTTGTTGACCATTGGCTGTCTCGCTCAGAGGGGCAGGGCTTAAAATGACAAGGCTACAAACAACAGCTCAGTCAACGCTTAAGCTGGGTAGTCATGTTCTGGAGGCAATCACAGAGAATTAGTGGGTTTGTTATGTACCCATCATTTAGTAAGATAATAAGGACCACCGTGGAAAACTGTCAGCTCCAGGTTGGAGAGGTATCCCCCTCTACGGCAGATGGGGTTCTCTAGGAAGCGGATTCTGAGACAGTTTGCAGGGTGTTTATCAGGGAATACTTTTGAGATCAACTTCTATGCAAAGGGAGGGAAGAAAGGAGTGGGTAGAGGGAGAAGCTGAGCTGCCATCACCAAAAGCTTCATTGAACCTCCACAGAGTGCTCCAAAGCCAGGATGTCTTTAGCTGACTTGCACTGCAGACGGGGCGGGGGTGGAGGGCTGGCCCTTCAGCCTCCATGTTGACCAGTCATTGGTATGCAGGCTGCCCCAGGAAGTGGCTGTGACATAGAAGAAGCACATTTTTGTAATCACTTAATTTCCAAACAAGATTGATCGCTTTTAGCCGTCTGATGACAACCTTCTCAGGAGCTTTGAGAATAAGAAATAAGGCTAAGAAACTCCGAAGGAGAAATCTGGATGACTCCTCACAGGATATAATCTATCCCCCACTCCAAGAACCTCCAAGATGAATCCAAATGAGTTTCTTCCATTACTTTCGGGTTCTTCTCCTTACCACTGCTAGAAGTGATGACTTAATCTCTGCAGTCAGCTAGCAATACCTTCTCACTATGGTACCTGTGAACAAAATGTCCCAATCAGGGTGGCTGGGATTTTTAGGAGGCAGTAGCTGTTCAACCATCCTTTGGCTTCTCTAAAATGTGTTAGGCTGGGAGACCTGGGACCGTGTCTCTCTTCTGCTATTACCTGCAACCCCTCTTCCCTTAACTTGATGATTCGTTCCGTTATTCATCATTTACATGCCATGTTTGTTCCAGGTGGAGCAATTTTCCTCCTTAAAACAGAGTTTTTTTATGTAAACTATTATTGGTCTCTGTCAAAATTTGCCGGAAGTACAATGTTTCAAATTCAGATCTATTTCTCCTTTAATTTGGGGCTGTGTGGTGTCCGCCTAGTTTGGTGTCTAAGAAAACAGCAGGTACTCAATAGGTTCTTGTTGAACTTATTTGAACCACATAGAATTTCCTTCCTGAAATGTGAGTGTCCTAACTACTTAAGTTTTATTTGCTGTTTCACAAACCTGCAAATGCATGAATTTCAAGAATTCAAAATGTTTTTGGAAATGCCTTTTATGAGATGTCACTTCAAAAATGTCCTCTGTATTCTTGAACGAATAAAGATCCTTGTTGTTATTATTATGGGACTTTTGTTTAAAATAATAAGAATAGATGTTGGCTGCTTTCAAGAGAACTTACTGTGAAATTATTGATTGACACAGAATCAGATGGGAGGCTTGAGAAACAGCCTGGGGCCTAGGCAGGACCTAGGGAATCTCCAAGGAGTCAACAAGCAAGAAGTAATCATCTCAAAAGGATATCATCACAGAATACATGTATGCATTTTTATTTTTTTTCCTTTCATACCTTCACTTAGAATTCAAATACTAGATTGGATTGATGTAGTCTGATCATGTGCCTATTTCCTACATATACTTTGGTAGCTGTCTCTTGATCCTTTACTTTAAAAGATTTTTAAAAATTTATTTGAGAAGGAGAGAGAGAGAGAGAACGGGAGCAGGGGGAAAGGCAGAGGGAGAAGCAGGCTTCCCCGAAGGGCAGGGAGCCTAACACAGGCTCAGTTCAAGGACCCTGGGATCATGACGTGAGCAGAAGGCAGACACTTAACCACCTGAGCCACCAGGTGCCCCTATCTGTTGATCCTTTTATATATCCATTCTGTTTTCTCATCTCAGAGAATGTCAATAGTTGTCCACATTAGAAATCTGTATGTCCTGTAGTGTTTATACACAGTTATTGCTACAGATATTAGGACATTTACATATATTAATCTGACACTTTTCTACTTAGACCTTGACTCCTACCATGCACACAAATAGGAGACTACAAACTTTTTATAGCACACACTAGCATATCTTGTCTATTTTATTATATCTATCTAATATAGCCACTTTTGTTGTTGCAACAGCAAAAGCAATCTTTCTTGTCCCTAAACACTCAGGAGAGTTCAATCACATTTCCAGCCAGAGTTTAGTATATATGCAGGCCTATATACATTTTTCAGCATAATATATGCATATATTTTTAAAATGCTAAATTATATTAAAAGACTCATAATGAATCTTCTCAGTGCCATGGTCCAATTGCCTTGAAACAAATGCTATTTTTCTTTTTTTTTTTTTTTAAGATTTTATTTATTTATTTGACAGAGAGATCACAAGCAGGCAGAGAGGCAGGCAGAGAGAGAGGAGGAAGCAGGCTCCCCGAGAGAGCAGAAAGCCCGATTCGGGGCTCGATCCCAGGACTCTGAGATCATGACCTGAGCCGAAGGCAGCGGCTTAACCCACTGAGCCACCCAGGCGCGCCCCCCCTTTTTTTTAAGACTTTATTTATTCATTTGACAGACAAATCACAAGTAGGCAGAGAGTCAGGCAGAGAGGGTAGTGGGAGAAGCAGGCTCCCTGCTGAGCAGAGAGACAGATGCAGAACTCATTCCCAGGACCCCCGGATCATGACCCGAGCCAAGGGCAGCGGCTCAACCTACTGAGCCACTCAGGCGCCCCAAATGCTATTTTTCTGACATTTTCCTATATACATGTTTTATGTGCTTTTACTAACATTTTTAAAGTCATTCATGTGAGATTTTATGTACTGACTTCTTATTGTCAAATATGGTTGCACACCTTCCTGGTAATTCCCCTTTCAAAATCCTCCTAATGGAGGTTTGCTCCACTTACATAAATTCCTTTGAAATTCCTAAATTCTCTGTTTTTCTGAATTAATTCTTCCTTCCCTCCCTCCTTTCCTTCCTCCCCCCTTTCTTCCTTTCCTTTCCTTTTTTCCTTCCCTTTCCTTTCCTTTTTCTTTTTTCTTTTCTTTTCTTTTTTGGCTTATTTGTTTATTTATTTGTTTTAAACTCATTCTATTTGAGGGGTGCCTGGGTGGCTCAGTGGGTTGGGCCTCTGCCTTTGGCTCGGGTCATGATCTCAGGGTCCTGGGATTGAGCCCTGCATTGGGCTCTCTGCTCAGCGGGGAGCCTGCTTCCCCTCTCTCTCTGCCTGTTGCTTTGCTTACTTGTGATCTCTCTATGAGGTGAACCATGAGAGACTATGGACTCTGAAAAACAATCTGAGGGTTTTGAAGGGGAAGGGGGTGGGAGGTTGGGGGAAACAGGTGGTGGGTATTGGAGAGGGCACGGATTGCATGGAGCACTGGGTGTGGTGCAAAAACAATGAATACTGTTATGCTGAAAAAAAAAAATCTTTAAAAATATAAAAATAAAAAAACTAAACTCATTCTATTTGGAAGTTTCCCTCAAATACTCCTTTGCATTTGGCTCTGTATCTTTACTAGTGAGCTGCTCTGTTGATTGGAAGTTATTGTAAAGTGTTTGATTTGTTGATAGGATATGGCATTATTTTTTCTGAGTTCCTTGGTTTTCTCCTGAAATACCCATATCCCATTTGGGTACTAAGTCTTCTTCATAGTTGAATATGCATGTATACATTTGATTTCCTTGTTTTCAATAGAGTGCCCAATTCTACATTCTGCTGTGACTGGTGCCCCAATTTCAAAATTTCTCTGATTTTTTTTCTTTATTAGAAACATCTACTTTTTGCAGAGGTTGGAGAGGGGGTTGGCACATGGTTGTGTATAAATTAGGACTGAGGGTCTAAGAGTCAAGTAGCCAGAATCCTCGATAGTTTTATGAAATCCCTTTATTTCTCACCCTGTGTCTTACCCACATCTTTTGTCTTTTATTATATCTCAAGTCTCTAAGACTTTAGGGTTATTCTGGGACAAATTGGCTTGTTTTATGTCATTGTTTTCATGGGTATTTAACTTTCCATTTTTCACTAATCTTTTCAATTTCAAGTGAATTTTAAGAATTGCTTGATTCATGTATAATTGAGTCGTATGAAAAAAATTATTGAATCTCATCTAATATAGATACTTTCCATTCACTGAACTTACTTTTCATTTATTCATTCACTTATTCAAACAATAAATGTGGTGCTAGGCACTGCTTAGGTGCTTGGGATACCTAAGCAGTGAAGTAGTGATGGAAAGAGAAAAATATATTTTTTTATGTGGAACTAGGTTTCTAATAGAGTATTCAGACTATGAATTCCTTTTAGTGTGTATTCTGAGTTTTACATAGTAATACAACACATAATCCAATACAGTACATAATATATAGTATGTATTTGTATTTTTTTCTAAAGATTTTATTTATTTATTTGATAGAGATCACAAGCAGGCAGAGAGGCAGGCAGAGAGAGAGGAGGGAGCAGGCTCCCTGCTGAGCAGAAAGCCAGATGCCGGGCTCGATCCCAGGACCCTGGGATCATGACCTGAGCTAAAGACTTTAACCCACTGAGCCAACCAGGCGCCCCATGTATTTATATTTTAAGAACTACTCTATGATCTAGCAGTTAGATTACTAGGTATTTATGCAAAGGATACAAAAATACAGATTTGAAGGGGTACATGTACCTCAATGTTTATAGCAACATTATCAACAGCAGCTTAACTATGGAGAGAGCCCATGTGTCCATTGACTGATGAATGCAAAAAGAAGATGTGGTATACATACACAATGTAATATAACTCAGTTATAAAACTGAATGAAATCTTGCCATTTGCAACAAAAATGTAGAAGGAGCTAGAGTGTGTTATGGTAGTCAGAAAAAGACAAATGCCATATGACCTCACTCATGCGGAATTTAAGAAAGAAAACAGATGAACATATGGGGTTGGGGAGAAAAAAGGAGAGAGGGAAACCAGAAGGGACTCTTAATGAAAGAGAACAACAAGAAGTACATTTATCTTCATTGAATTTTGTGTTGTTCAATTTATTTATTCACTTTATTGTTAATAGACATCAGAAAGTCTTCAATTTTTGAGGTTTGTTTTGTTTCTTGCTATTGAAAACAATAACCATATGCTTATTCTTGCACATGTGCAAGAATTTCTCTGGGATTTATACATAATATTAAAATTGCTGTTATCTTAAGGTATGGGCATATTTAACTCTATAAAACAATACCCATTTCTTCTTTTCTAGACTGGCAGTGAATGGAAAATCTTCTTGCCCAACATTCTAGTTAGCACTTGATATTGTTTGATTCTTTGAGTTTTGGGTTAAAGTGATTGGTGGAAATGAAATCTCGCTCTGCATATAAATTGGACACCTCCCCCCAGATTATCAATGAGATTGAACGTTATTTCACTCATTATGTACCTATGGCCTTTTGTGGTTCATTTTCGAAACTCCTCTTTTTTTTTTTTTTTTAAGATTTTATTCATTTATTTGAGAGGGAGAGAGAGAGCACAAGCCAGGGGAGGGAGAGGGAGAAGCAGACTCCCTTCTGAGCAGGAAGCCTGACTTGGGCTTGATCCCAGGACTCCGGGATCATGACATGAGCTGAAGGCAGATGGTTAACAACTGAGCCACTCAGGTGCCCCGACCCCCATTTATTTCTTTTCATTTTTTTAAAGATTTTATTTATTTATTTGAGAGAGAGAGAGCACGAGAGGGGAGAAGGTCAGAGGGAGAAGCAGACTCCCCGTGGAGCTGGGAGCCCGATGTGGGACTCAATCTCAGGACTCCAGGATCATGACCTGAGCCAAAGGCAATTGCTTAACCAACTGAGCCACCCAGGTGCCCCCCCATTTATTTCTTGTATGTGTTTTTGGAATGAGTTGGGTACTTCTCCTTATTGATTTGAAAGTCTTCCTAGTGTATTTACAATAGTAATTTGTTAAATATTTTGTAAACATTTTCTCAATTTTGTGTCTTAACTTTCCATTCTTTTTATCATTTTTTTAAGGAAGAGAAATTCTTAATTTTAATGCAATAGAATTTATCAGTCTTTTCCTTTATGGATCATTTTGGTGTCTTATTTAAGAAGTCTTTCTCTCCTTTAAAGTCAAAAAGATATATTGTATTTTTAAGTAGTATTAATTATGCTTATTAACATGTATTTACTGACCCGGAATTGAATTTTGTGTGTGCTGTGTGGTTGGTTCCAACTTATTTATTTATTAGTTAACCATTTATAGAAAGCCATCCTTCTATGACCTGCACATGTCCTTTTATATATAGCAAAAATCAGAAAACAAAAGTATAAGCCAGTCCCATTGGTGAAAATAGATAAACATTTCCAAACCAATAACTAACAAACGGAACATGGGATATAAAAAAGATAATAATATCATGACCAGTTCTATTTATTCCAGTAATATACATTTGAAAACATTAAACAATAATAAAATAATTCAATAGACACATGAAGGGTTTAAGGAAAAAAATTTTTGATTATTTTAATAGCAAAATCTAAAGTTAAGCATAATGAATTAATCTCTCATGAAAATAGATGATCTTAACATGTGTAATGTCCAAACACTGTGCTCCAGTTTTGCCAATATTTTAGTTTTATTATGTTTTCTTCCAATTAACCCTGCCTTCAGCTAGATATTGTTACATTAGTTTATATAAATGTTTGTTTATATTTTTGCACATGTTGTTGATTTTTTTTACTAATCAATCTGAAATTCATCTATGCTATTTCCTTGTAAATAATTTATCTGTATTTTGTCTACTTTTTAGATACTTGTCTTCTCTTATGTTTTTTGAAGTTTTGCTAAGTTATGCCTAAGAATGGAAATCTTTTAGTTATGCCTGTGGGATAAATGTATTTAAAGCACTGTTTTGGAGACTCTGTATAGAATTCACACCTTTCTCTGTGTTCTCTTTCTTTTGGGACTTTAGTTATTAGACCTTCTGATTTTGTCTTCCATATCTACTTACTTCCTTTTCAGTCTACAATCTTTTTTAACCTCTGCTACGCTCTGAGAATTATTTTTTTAGTTCTATCCTCTGTTTGGTAAATTTCTCTTTATCTGCATCTTGTCATTTAACACGTCATTGATAATACTTTTCATGTTTATATTTGGTGGTAGTTCTTCCTGTCTTTTCTTCATTTAACATATTTTATTAGTTACTATTTTTTGGTTTAGTCATTTTATTTCAGCTGTACTTAATTTAAAATACATATTTTATATTCTCTATCCAACAGTTGCAATATCTAATTTATCTGATATTCTTGGTGATCTAAATCCTCTGCTTCTTGCTCTTGCTCTCTCTGGCTAATTGATATTTGTATTACATTGTTATTAGTGTTGAGAACTCATTGTGGTGAGGCTTTATCTGCAGGATCACTGCTTGGCCTTTTTGAAGATATGGCCTGTTGGAGACTTTCACCTAATGACTACTCTAGCTGGTTTGCAGCTTATGATAGTCCACTAAAAGCTAGAAGTATGACCACATGAAATCCTTGCCTTCCAGGAATTCACAGGAAGGACAGATAAAGGAACAAGGGCGTCAAGCTCTGTTAGTGTCATATTCATAGTTGCTGGTGTACCCATTCTTCTCCCTCTGCATCTTCCCATCTTTGGATACCTCGTTCTTTATCCTACTTTCCCACACTGCTACCTGTCTGAACTTTTAAGGAAATTTCTGTTTTTTCTTGTCCCTTTTCTAGGGTATGTAAAAAAAGGTGAATGAATAGAGAAAAATTGCTTACAGAAGGAAATGGAGGGAGAACAAAGGCTTGGAGCCAGGTCTACTGTGTACTATAAGTTGGTACATGAGAAGGGAATAGATTGAGAACCAGAGAGTACTTACATTGTCCAATATGGTCTAGAGGAAAGGGGTTTTGAAAGGAGATTTCCCCTTGGTTACAAATTGTCACCAGTCAATGTTCTTAGAAAGTCCCAGGTAAAGATTCAAATTCCATTTGTGTTTGTTTTTCACCAACTCTTGTTGAACACATGCTTTATGGTAAGCATTTTTTGCATCAGGGAAGATGCAGCAGGAAACAACACAGCAAAGACGTTGTTCCCATGGAGTCTATACAGTATAGACAAGCACTTTAAAGAAAGGAATAAATAATTAAATACTATTTTAAATCGATATAAATGTTAAGATGGGAATGAAGCAGAGTAAGGGGACAGTGATGGAGGGAAGGGTGCTATCTTACCTAGGGTAACAAGATAAATCCTCTGTGCTTAAGTGACTTTTGAGCAGAGACCTTAATAAAATTGTTGGATCTTGTTTTCATAAAGAAAATGTTGCACTAGGACTGAGCTACCTGGGAGATTCAGTTTCTACTAGGGCTGTAGTTGTAATAGATGTAAACACAGGATTTTAGGTGGGGAGGACAGTTGTAGGCCATTAAGTCAAGTTTATTTAATGGTTTCATGAAAGGCTTACAAGAGGGTGACCAAAGTCTCAAAGGTGATAAAAGGATTAGGCAGTCAGAGGAGATAGAAAAAGTGCACACAAAGAAAATAGTGTCTGTAGAAGCATAAGACAATATGGAGTGGTACTGTAGTAACTCTATTTACTGTAGCCTATAGGGTTATAATGCACTTAAGAGATGCAAGCAGAGGCAAAAACAAAAGCATTTCTGTGACAAGCTACACAGTTTGGATATTACTCTGAGGCCAGTGGGCTAGAAAATGATTTTAAGTGAGGGAGTAACAAAGTTAATATTATATGTTAGAAAGATCATTCCACAAGTTGGAACGTGGCCAATTTGTAAAGAGCAGATTGAAA
This sequence comes from Enhydra lutris kenyoni, assembly GCF_002288905.1. Taxonomy (NCBI): domain Eukaryota; kingdom Metazoa; phylum Chordata; class Mammalia; order Carnivora; family Mustelidae; genus Enhydra; species Enhydra lutris. Next base: position 33,821,881 of record NW_019154096.1, on the reverse strand, counting down.
AGAGACTGAAATCAGAAAAACTAGTTAAATTTCTGTATTTATCTAAACATAGGTGTAGTTCCCAAATATGATTGACTCTACCGATGTCTACTGTGAATATAGAAACTCTCTCATGACGTCAGTGACACACAAACACAGTGCAAGTATTTTACATTTATATCATTAATACTCCTCATGGATTCATCTTATCCCTTTCCGAAGTAGGCCATGGATCCTTCATTCAATGTATATTTATTGTATTTTTTATAGCTAGCCTTTGCCAGGCATTTTGTCTTGGAACTGGTCAAACCACAGAAAATAGGCTGGAATAACAGTGAAATTCTGTTATGGAAAATCGATTATATTGCTAGTACTCTTCATTTTAACTCCTACTGACCCCTTGCTTGTCCGTATTTCCATCCGTCCTTGATGGTGTTTGTTTTTCCTCTGGCCATCTTGTGGAATCACGTACATCATCATAAACATAATGACAACAAATATTCATTTCAGTTATCGTTCACCTTCAGGCTTTTATTGTAACTCCTAACTTTCAGTGGTTCTATGACAGGATTAGTTGCCTCCTGCTGGTCTTCACTGCATCTATTACAAGTAAACTCACTTTAATCTTCAGGAATTAAATGTCCTGGGCTTTAATAAGGTCAGTGTTCAATGCCTTTCATTCTCACAGATGAGTCTTGGTCACAAGTTGTCTGAACCATCTGTTGATGACAAAGAAGCCTGCTGTTTGATGGCCTTGTATTCTCTGCCTCCAGTAACCCCTCTTTGTCTATACTTTCCCCTCCAAAGCAAGTCATTAAAGTTTGCTTTACAAAACTCAATGTGCTGTTTTTCCTTCAGTTTGCTCTGCAATACATGGAGTTCTCTAGAAAAACTTTTTAACAGCTTAAATTCTTTCCTCTAAGTATTCCTTACTGTGTGAGCTGTTTATCTCCAGAGCCCTCGTAATTCTGCAGTCTTGGTGATTACTTTATATTGCGATTCGGAATCAATCCTAACATCATCACCTCAAGTTTCTTCTAGATGCAGAGGGTACCATTACAGATCTATCCAGTGATGAGTTAACTATTAGCCTCTTTCTTGTTCACTGGCTGAAGTTGACACATAAGAATAAAGCTCTCTATATTTTGTTCTTTATGCTTTGCCTGCTTGGAAACAAGTAACACACATTTTATGTTCCAAAAGAAGCATCGCTAACTTTATACTACTTCAACACATACCGGTTAATCCAAGCTCCCTAGAAAGAACAGTTCTACATATCTTTAGATTTCATCAGAAGAAACCAAGATGTGGTAAAAGAGCATGGGTTTTAGAATTTTATAGATATGACTTGTTATTAACTTTGTCATTTCCAAAGTATATTTCCATTTCCAAAGTGGCTTTAGCCACTTCTGAGTCAAACTTCCTATATTTGTAAAATAAGGATAATAATATTATGATTCAGATTGTGAATCTGAATCTATTTCTAAGAGTTTTTTTTCAATTCTTATATATTTATATGTCTATTGAAGTTTACACTGTGTTCATTGGATTCAAAAGAATCACTTGGATTGGGATTTAGAATTGCATTTTATTTGTAGATTCACATTTTTCCTTTTATTTTAGAAATAGGATTTATTTCTGTACTTACTCAAGGTGTTTATATTTCTTCTCTGAATATTTCCTTCATTTTTGTTTTAATTGAATTTTGGCGATCCCTTCAGGGCATTGATAGACATAGAGGAAGCTCTCCCACGTACTGATTGTTTCCTCTCCTCTCCTCCCCTCCCCTCCCCTCTCCTCTCCTCTCCTCTCCTCCCCAATTCCTTATCTTTCCTATCCTTTCCTTTCTTTTTCTTTCCTCTCCTCTTCTCTCTTCTCCTCTTCTTTTCTTTATTTTCTTCCCAATATCTGATCTTTGAAAGGATCTAGAGGTAGAATAGGTTTTCCCCTTGCTTTTTATTGTTTCATCCATAGCATTTCTCTTTCTCCTCTCTAAAAACTGTTTTCTTTGTGGTGGTCTATACCAATCTACCTCTTACTCTCTCTTACTTTTTGAATGCATTAGAGGTTAGTTTATACTCTTCACTACTATTCCTGTTATCATTCTTGGAATAGGAACTTAATTATAAAAATGATTTCAAATTTCCATCTATCTCCATTTTCCTGAGCTTTGTAATATGACTTTGCTGATCCTTCTCAGGAGTTGTAAAGTCTATTTTTCCACACCTTGAACTTGGGCTAAACCTGTAACTTAGTTTAGATAGTAGAATGTAATAGAAGTGCCATTGTTTGTTCTGAGCGTAAGCCTGAAAGAGCCTTGCACACTTCTATTCTCTCTCAGATCCTTATAGCAACTGAATGTACCTGGGTTAGATGTTGGAAGTATAAGAAACCATGGAGGAGAACTAGGTAAGTAAGATCAGTGGCCCCAGCTGAGACCCTGGACTTCTGATAGCACTCAGCCAAGAACATCAGAGCCAATCGGCAACTGACTCACAGCTGACCACAGACAGATGGGTAAACCATTCCAATACCAACAGATCAGCAGAACTGCCAAGATGACCCACAGCTTATGAGCAACAAACGATGTATATTAATGTATGAAACCGAAATTGTGGTATTTTTACCAGCATTATTGTGGCAATAAATAACTGGTACAAGAATTAATTGTGAAGAAATAGAAATCACAAAGTTATGCAACACAAACATCATAAGAAAAACTAATCATGAAATCCGAGTTTGTGATCTTTCCATTGTACACAGAATGTCTTCACAGTTTATAAAAGCAAGTGATAAAGATCACACAAAAATCCAAGCCAATCTGGACAACTCCATGTTAGAATTCTTCAGTCATTACCAAAGTTACAAACATACACCTCCAAATTGTAAAATTAAAATAAAGGTTTGCTTTTGGTATGGGAAATGAGAAATGAGAGAACATCACAACAATGCTATTAGGATGTTCGGTATAACTGCAATGGGTAGTAGTTTCTCAACCGTTGTTTCAACTTCTTCCTGAAATTTATCCTTACACCTGAGGGTTATACTTATTTTCTCAGCCAGTCCCACACACCAGGAATGGGAGCACTGTGTGATGTCCACAGACTGTTGCAGAAAATGTTCAAACTGAGCCAGAGAGCTAACCTTTTCAATTCTTACAATTCTTTTTGGTTATTTTAACAGTATATATACTCAATTTCAATTTTCAGTTGCTGAATATTCTTTTTAAGGTTGGCCATGTGGGCAATCAAGGTGGAAATCCTAAAACACAGTTTCACAAAACAGAAAAGCTGTTAAAAATGTTTTCAAAATACTTTGGCTTAAGGTAATGAAAAATGTTAGAAAATGTGGCCAGTTTGGAATGTTTGGATTCTCCTACTTGACATGAAGGAACTAAAACGGTCTCAGTCACTGTGCTAACACAAACCTATGTGCACATGACTTTGAGATCTTCTTCAGTCACAGTTTCTAGAACAACATATGTACTAACATGCCTCCTCTTTCAGTAACGGTAATATAGAATTCAGAAGGGAATGGATTTGATCCATTTACGCACAACTTGATAATATGTAGTTAAGAGTGTGAGCTTTGATATTACTGAGATAAATTAAACCTCCAATTTTTCTGCTATTTGGTCTTGTGAGGTTAGGGCAAGTTGTTGAATACCTCAGGAAGTTGTTTTTCGTGTGAAATGGAAATAATATTGATTACCTCAGTGTTTTGGCTATGTTTCTATTTTTGTTTGTGGAATGAACTGCCACTTACATCACAGTGCCTTGGAAAAAGTTAGTTCTCTGTCAATTTCTTTCTTCCAATTCAAAAATCCCAAATCTGTTCTGTATAATCTTGACATATTTTGTATTATTTTCCTATCAAGACCAATTTCCCCAAAGATCTCTATTCATTCCTGTCTAATCTATGAACTTTGCTTGAATGTTATTGATTGGCTTCAATTTTGATTCTAAACATCTGTTGTCTAATTAAACTTTCAACAATTTAAATTGGCAAACATATTACTCATTTTGGCAAAATTCTCTTTATTGTACTCTAAATATTTTATTTCCAATAGATCTTTCTTCTTAAAATATTTGAGAAGATTTGGAGAAGGACTCTCCCTCGCTCTTATTATAAAGAGGATACAGTGTTAACAAAGAACAGAATATACCATATATTTGCTAACGGAATCAGTAAACTGAGTCTGAAAATATCCCTTAAAATCTCATTAAAGAAGATATAAATAATCTGAATAGTCCTGTATCTGTTACATAAATGAATTTGTAGCTAAAATCTTTAAAAAAAAATCTTCCAAATAAAAACCTCCAGGCTCAGATAGCATTAATGGTAAAATCTAGCATATGCTTAAAGAACAAATAACACCAGTTAAAAGAATCCTGCCGGAAAATAGAACTGATTGTGTAAGTAGAAAACACCAAGTAAACCACAAAAGAGATCCTAGAACTAATAAATGAGTTTAGCCAGATTGTCGGATAAATACGTATGTGACATCCATATACCTATGTAATAATGGTGGATAATTGGAAATTAGAATTTTAAAAATATCATTTAAAATAGCACCAAAAAGGAAATATCTCAATATCAGTCGAATATTATCTGAGTAATTTTCACAGAACATGGATAAAAAAAATCAAAGACAGCCTACCTAAATTAAGGAATATACCCATGTTTATATGTTGAAAGATTCAGTTTTGTTGAGATATCGTCTCTTACTATTTGATCTCCAGATCCAACGTAATCATAATTGAAAATTCACTAAGGTTTTTAAAAATAGACATTGACATGTTAATCCTAAAATTTCTATGGAAAGACAAAAGAAGTAGGATAACCAGACTGAGACTCTGAAATTTTGCAAAGGAACAGTGTCATAAGCCTCACATTACTTCATTTCAAGAATTACTGCAAAGCTATAATAAGCAAGAGTGTGGTATTGTCAAAAGGATAGACACATAGATCAATCAAACAGAATGAAGGCCTAGAAATAGACTCTATGAATATATTCAACTGATTTTTGACACAGGTCTAAAATTAATTCAATAGAGGAAAGATAAATAGCCTTTTCAAAATAAAATGAATTTGTTTCATACCACAACACCATGGCAAATACACACACACACACACACACACACACACACACACACACCACTTCTTAGGATAGATACAGATCTAACATGCAAAATTTCTTTAGAAAGGAAGAAAACAGGAGGAACTATATTATAATGGGCTCATTAAAGAATTTTTAGAAATCAAAAGCACGACCCATAAAAGAAAATATTTGTTAGTTGTACTCAATCAATATTTTAAAAAATTGTTCTGTGAAAGACACAGCTATGCAAAGGAAAAGACAACTCATAAAATGGGGAAAGTGTTTGCAAATCATTTATCTGATGAATTACTTATACTGAGACTATATTAAAACTCCCCAAACTCAATAATATGGAAACCAATAGCATAATAAAAAATATTCATATTTGAACAGACATTTCTTTTGCAAATAAGGACATAAAAAGATGGTCAATGTCATTAGTCACCAGGAAAACACAAAGTAAAACTACAGTGAGATACCACTACACAATATCAGAACACTTAACTTTTTTTTTAAACGGACAATATCAAATATGAGAATGTGCAGCAGCTCTCATGCATTACTAATGGGAGTTTGAAATGAGATGGCCATTTGGAAGACAACTTGGTAGTCCTTTTAGGGTTAATACTTTAAGAAATGTATTTTTTATTTGAAAGGTCATAGTTCTCAAAGTTATCATATGACCCAGGAAACTCACACATAGGTAATTTACCCAAGTGAATCCCGCTTTATGTTAACATAGCTTTATTTATGATCACCAAAACCTGGAAACAGCCACGTGGTGCACAGAATAATGACCCCTCCAGGATACATACATCCTAATGCCTGAAGTTGGTGAATATGCTAGTTATATGACCAAGGAGTGTTAAGGTTGCATGTGGAATTAAAGTTGCTAGTCTGCTGACTTTAAAATAAGGAAATTATCCTGGAATATCCAGGTGGGCAGATGGTAGTAAGGGTCCTAAAAAATGGATGAGGAATTTCAAATCAGAACCAGAAAGATGGTGGTATGAGGACTCAGTCTGGCATTCCGGGCATCGAAGATGGGAGAAGAGAGCCATAGGCCAAGCAATGTGGATGGCTTTTAGAAGCTGGAAAATACAGGGAAATAGATGCTACCCTAACACCTCCAGACAGAAATAGAGCCCTGCTTACACACTGATTTTAGTCCAGAGAGACCTATTTTAGACCTCTTATCTCCATTAACTAATGATTAAAAAAATCTACATTATTTTAAGCCATTAAGTTAGTAGTAACTTATTCCTGCAGCATCAGAAAACTAATACATATTCAGATGTCCTACAATAGAAAAATGTATAAGCAAACTATGGGAGATCTGTCCAATAGAACATTTCTCAACAATAAAGCTCAAACAATCACCTAGTCATGAGACCACATGACTGAAACTTAAGGGCATTTTACTTAGTTAAAGTAGCCGGATCCCAAAGACATTTTTCCTGGCATTCAGGCAAAATGAAAATGATAGGGATAGAAACAGATAAGTGGTCAGCAGGGTTTGAAGTTTTAGGAATGGGTTGACTACAAAAGGATTGCACAAAAAGATTTGGGGAAAGTAGAACTGTTGTGTATTATATACACAACTGTATGCAATTGTCAAAAGTCATGGAACTGGATGCCACCAAAAGGGAATTGTAACTGTGTGCAAAATTAAAAAAAAATATCAACCAGGAAGTTAGGGAAACTGCAGGGGGAAATAACCATCTGTATCTTTCAATTTGATAAAAAAAAATACATTGAAGTTAATGGAAAAATCAGTCACATTCCTACCTCAGAGAGATTTGTCAACTGATGGTGTAGGTATTCTTGGAATCTTTCTATTCATATAGACAGATAGAGATATAGAGACATAGATTGCTTGCTTGCAAATTCATCAGTACATCCCAAACACGTTTACATATCATTTCAAAATCGTTTGTGGTGCACAGTGTCTCAATCGTGCCTTTCTCCTCTATAAGTCTGTCAAGTTTTCAAATTGCTCATTTGTTATGGCTATCTAAACAGGCACTATTAATGCTGTGTCCTATGAAGTTGTTGAGATTACAAATTACAGATTATCCAAATTTGTTTCTTTCTCGTGCTTAGTAATATACTGCTGTGTACCAGTACTACCACAAAGTTAGCAGCTTTAAAAACCATACATTCGTCATCTCACCTTTTCTGTGGATCATGAGTCTAGGAAGAGTTTAGCTGGTTCTTCTGCTTATGGTCACATAAGGCTGCAATTAAGTCATTGGTCAGCACAGAGTTCCCATCTGGAGGCTTGACTGGGGAAGGGACTGCTTTCCTTCTTGTGTGGTGGTTGTTGGCAGCTTTAGTTTTTTGCCGGTTATCAGCTGGAGGCCCCCCTCAGCCTCTAGAGGCCACCTATAGTACCTTGTCACCAAGGGTTTCCTAACATGACTGCTTACCCCCTTGCCAGCTGGGTGCTGCTGTTCTATGTAACATGGTCATTCAAGTAAGCACACATGGTCACATACTTCTATGTGAGTAACAGATCCCATCCACACTTAAAGTTGAAGGAACACACAAGAGAGTGAGCCCCAGGAATTGTGGCTGAGAGGGGACATGTAAGAGTATTCATCAAGAATCCTCTGATAAAAAGGTCTCCAGTGGCATCCTATGTCTTGCTGCTTAGAGTGACTTTGGCTTCTCCAGAGACCTCTAAAGGATTCTTTTATTACACCTAGCACCTACCATTTTTCTAGTTTTTAGTTTATTTGTAGGAAGTAGTCTCTTTCTACTTCTTCAAGAAAGTGTTTTTCACTAGCATCAAATAGCTAAGCGTTCCCTTCTTATTCGGTCCTTACTTGTTCTTTTTGTCTGAAAATTTCCAACATGTGTGTGGCATCAGATCTGTTGCTGATAAAAATTTCATATTTTACATATCCTTTTGTTCATTTCAGCAAGAATCTGGAGAGGAAGGTGATGTGTCTCCATTATAATATATATTAAGAATTTATGGGGATCTCTTAAAGTTTTATTTGAGGAGGAGAGAAGTTCTTGATGAAGATCTGGTCATGGGTTTGAGAAATAAAGTGGCCTGTGAAGCCTCTGTGACTCATTCAAAAATACTTGATATTATCTATTTGTTTTGTGAATATATATCTCTTGCCTTTCTGTGCTGCTTTCCCCCCTCAGATTTTAGTCTAGTACTACAAATAAACTGTAATATAATATTGAATTTTACCATGTCAGAGTTTTATATGTCTTTAGTTACATCATATATAATTTATAGGGTCTTAGTTAATTAAAACCTTAAAGTCTTTTCTTCTTTGTGAATAAAATAAGAGCAGAAATTTCCTTAAAGAGAGAGAATTTAATTATGTGTAAAGCACTTGTACACCACCTGGCGCATGCTAACACCCTAATAAATACTATCTAATTTTTGTTATTTATGAAAATGGGCTTTTTAAACCTAATCTTGTTAGAGTCACAAACACCTCTGTGATATAGGAATCATCTTTCAAATTTTACATATGAAATAACTAAACACCAGAGATACTAAGTGACTTAAGTTTCCACCAAAAGAGTGGAGAAGCCTGAATATGGTGCAGGGCCATATGACTTCAATCCCGTGCTCTTGACCTTCTACTGTAGCTACGAGTAGGTCCAGAAAGGAGACATATCCCACAAGGGATGCTGAAAATCCATCAGCTAAACTTGTTAGCACTGTTCTCAAAACATTGAAATTGCCACCTGTGAACAATTTGGTATCACTTCCACCCTACCACAGGGTGGCAAGGCCCATTTGTCTGTTGGATTATTGTGCTGGCTTCCTAACTTGTCATTTTGATTCTGCTCCTGCCAGCCACACCGCCAACACACAGCATATATCATCAACACGTTAAACTATGAGATGTTTAATCTTCAATGAGATCGTGTCACTCCTCTGCTCAAAATATTTTGTTGTCATTGTATATATATGTGTGTGTATGTATATATGTACATATATATGTGTGTGGGTATATAGTTTATATATATATATATAAAGTGTATACATATAAATATATATAAATGCGTATATATATATATATGTATATATATATATATATGGATATTACAAGAATAAATGGAAACAAGAAAAGACCAAAGATCTTGTGTTTCCTGGACCAAAGACCTCTCCATTTACCATGTCACTTCTTTAGAAGAATTTCTTTTTTATATATATATATAGAGAGAGCTCACACACAAATGGGGGATAAGGGGAAGAGGGAGAGGGAGAGAGAGAGAATCCAAGGTAGGCTCCATGCTGGACTATGTGGGGCTTGCTTCCACACCCCTGAAATCATGATGTGAGCTGAAATCAAGAGTCAGATGCTTAACTGACTGACCCACCCAGGTGTCCCTAGGAAAGGTAATATTCTTGATTATGTTCCTTCAAAGTTAAAGGTTGAATGCATGCTCCTGAAATGGGAATAAAATGTGCTTTACTTTTTTCATGATCTCAAGTTACTACAGGCAGTTTAGAAGGAGATCTGTATCATATTCCAGACTCAGTCATTTACTCTGTTTGACTGTGAATAAATTACTTCTACTCTCTATGCCTCAGTTTCTTCAAGTGAGAAAAGTCTATATTATAATCATTTCCAAGTTGAAACATGTTGCAGTTCTATGAATGGCAATAAATTTAGCAAATCCTTGGAACTGTGTTTATCCAATTAAACTCTGCAGTCTCGTAATTAAAAGGATTAGATATGAGCATAAAACAGAGTTTCTGTTTACCCTTAGAGAAAGCCACGAGCTCATGATAAAGACAATAAAGCTGCTTATATTTACTGCAAAGAACTTTCAAAATATGTATTTGATGTTCTTAATGCATTACAAATACATTGCAATTACTGTTTTCTCAGTCTGGGATATACAACACACTTGGAGTCATACCTAAAGAGAACATTCCTGCTCTTCCTATATGTGACCTACCCTTTGATTTTGTTGCTTTGTTTTCACCACTGACAACTGTAATTGAAGTCTAGTTTACTCTTACTTTTGGAGGCAGTTTGGTTTGTACAAGTTTCAAGGTTGCTTGGTCCAAATGCCTAAATAGTGCTCTTGGTCTGTTGGTTTCTTCCAGAAATTCTTAATTTATTTGAAGGGTAAACCATTTCAACTCACTCTATTTTTCAAATTAAATTGTTTTAAAATGGAATATACAACAAATAAAGATTTGGCTTCTGCTATTTTCACCAAAATCTTCTTGCATCACTCATCTCAATGAAACTGATGCTTGGTAGTGGGTATAAATTAATGTGTTTTCTTCACGTTTTGTACCTGGCAGATCAATCATTTTGCCTGAAAAGCACAGTAAGTGTTCTCATTTTTTTGTCCCCTCACCCTAACTTTTTATTTGTAACTTATAAATTATATATCTGGGTGATTATTTGATTATTCTCCCTTTCCTTATTATACTGTAAGTTCCATGAATTCAGAAAACATGTTTGTGTTATCACTTTATATTCATCACACTTTATACTTGCCTAAAACAAGGTCCATGTGCATATATACGAAGCATTTATCAAAAGTGTGAATATGCGAATTCATGCATTCTTCATAACCCAGCATAATAACTTTCTCTATAAAACATTGTTTAATTTTTTCCTCCTATTCCTTCACAACTCCTACCCAAACTGTTAACTGCCTCCTCTGTACTACCGTCATATACATGTATACCTACTTAGTACATTTGTATGTGTGGGAAATACTGGTTTAAGAAGGTCTAACTTGGACTTATCTTGCTAACCACAATGTCTGAATATAATCTTTCATTTAGCAAAGATTCCTTGAGCAGCTAATATGCACCAAGTAATATTTATAATCAGTAAATATTTAATCTTCATTATAAACCAGTATTTAGCACTGCTTCTGACTCACATGCAATAAATACCCAATAATGGTGTGCCAAAGAAAAACAATGTATGATGAATCATTTTGCACATCTCTCTCTGCTAGCACATTTGTGCACATAAAGCTGAATAATTGAGAGAAGTTAACAAATCACTCATGAAAGGATGTGAATTTTGCTAAAGTGAAGTGGCTTATGGTTCTTTTTCATTGACAATAAGTTAAATGGGTCAGGTTTTTGGTATTTGAAGGAAAACAATTATGATTTTAATTTTCTTTATGTATTTGAACTATTGTGCAATAAATGTATGTTCTTTAGAGAAAATTTGTCAAATGAAAACATTATTAAATGTAATTACCTTTCTCAGAGATAATCAATATACACATTTTAGTACATAGTTCTTCTAAGAAAAAATTATATTTTAACCCAATTTAAAAAAATCTCAAACATACTGATTTGTACCTGATTTATTTTACACACACACATACACAAATGCACACACACACATACACATACATGCTAGGCCTTTTTTAAAAAATATAGTTTCATTGTTCTCTGATATTTTATTCTATTTTCTTCTACTATTGGCATTGGTCAAGGTTTATATAATTTTTTCTTGGGCTCTGTCCAATCTACTGATTAGCCTATCAACAACAACAACAACAACAACAATAACAAAAAACAAACAAACCAAAAATACTCCCCATCCTTGATACTGCATCTCCATTTCTGGTATTTTCATTTTTTTTTTATGCTTTCCAAATATCTGCTGAAATTTCCCAATTTTTTCATTTATGTTTTCCACAATTATCACTAGATCTTTTCATATATACTATATCATAACGACTTTAATTTCCTAGTATGATAATATCAGCATCTGCGCTATCTCTAATTCTTTTAACTGTCTTCTCTCTTAATGATGGCTCGTATTTTATTGGTTTTTAAAGTATGCCTTGAATTTTTTTATTAATTATTTTTTTAACATATAATGCATTGTTTGCCTCAGAGGTACAGGTCTGTGAATTGTCAGACTTACACACTTCGCAGCACTCACCATATCACACACCCTCCCTAATGTCCATAACCCAACCAGTCTCTCCACACACCCCCTTCCCCCAGCAACCCTCAGTTTGTTTTATGAGATTAAGAGTCTCTTATGATTTGTCTCCCTCCCGATCCCATCTTGTTTCATTTTTTTTTCCTTCCCTATACCCCAAACCCCCCATTTTGCCTCTCAAATTCCTCATATCAGGGAGATCATATGATAATTGTCTTTTTCTGATTGACTTATTTTGCTCAGCATAATATCTCTGGTTCCATCCACGTCATCGCAAATGGCAAGATTTCATTTATTTTGATGGCTGCATAGTATTCCATTATTATATATATATATATTTATATATATGTGTGTGTGTGTGTGAATGGATAAAGAATATAGAAGATATGAGAGAGATATGAGAGATACATATATATATATATCTCATATCTTCTATATTCTTTATCCATTCACCTATTGATGGACATCTAGGTTCTTTCCATAGTTTGGCTAATGTGGACATTACTGCTATAAACATTCAGGAGCACGTGCCCCTTCAGATCACTATGTTTGTATCTTTAGGGTAAATACCCAGTAGTGCAATTGCTGGGTCATAGTAGCTCTATTCTCAACTTTTTGAGGTACCTCCATGCTGTTTTCCAGAGTGGTTGCACCAGCTTGCATTCCCACCAACAGTGTAGGAGGGTTTCCCTTTCTTTGCATCCTCGCCAGCATCTGTCATTTCCTGACTTGTTAATTTTAGCCATTCTGACTGGTGTGAGGTTGATCTCATTGTGGTTTTGATTTGTATTTCCCTGATGCCAGTGATGTTGAGTACTTTTTCATGTGTCTGCTGGCCATCTGGATGTCTTCTTTGCAGAAATATCTGTTCATGTCTTCTGTCCATTTCTTGATTGGATTATTTGTTCTTTGGGTGTTGAGTTTAAGAAGTTCTTCACAGATTTTGGACACTAGCCCTTTATCTGCTATGTCATTTGCAAATATCTTCTCCCATTCTGTCAGTTGTCTTTTGGTTTTATTAACTGTTTCCTTTGCTTTGCAAAAGTTTTGATCTTGATGAAGTCCCAGTAGTTCATTTTTGTCCTTGCTTCCCTTGTCTTTGGTGATGTTTCTAGGAAGAAGTTGCTGCTGCTGAGGTCAAAGACGTTGCTGCCTGTGTTCTCTTCAAGAATTTGGATAGATTCCTTTCTCACATTGAGGTCCTTCATCCATTTTGATTCTATTTTTGTGTGTGGTGTAAGGAAATGGTCCAGTTTTATTCTTCTGCATGTGGCTGCCCAATTTTCCCTACACCATTTTTGAAGAGACTGTCTTTTTTCCATTGGACATTCTTTGTCAAAGTTTAGTTGATAGAGTTGAGGGTCCATTTCTGGGCTCTCTATTCTGTTCCATTGATCTATGTGTCTGTTTTTTTGCCAGTACCATATTGTCTTGATGATGACAGCTTTGTAATAGAGCTTGAAGTCTGGAATTGTGATGCCACCAACTTTGGCTTTCTTTTTCAACATTCCTCTGGTTATTTGAAGTCTTTTCTGGTTCCATATCAATTTTAGGATTATTTGTCACATTTTTTTTGAAAAAAAATTGATGGTATTTTGATAGGGATTGCATTAAACATGTAGATTGCTTTAGGTAGCATAGACATTTTCACAATATTTGTTCTTCCAATCCATGAGCAGGGAAACTTTTTCCATTTTTTGTGTCTTCCTCCATTTCTTTCATGAGTACTTTATAGTTTTCTAAGTACAGATTCTTTGCCTCTTTGGTCAGGTTTATTCCTAGGTATCTTATGATTTTGGGTGTAATTTTAAATGGGATTGACTACTTAATTTCTCTTTCTTCTACCTTGCTTTTGGTGTATAGAAATGCAACTGATTTGTGTGCATTGATTTTATATCCTGACACTTTACTGAATTTCTGTATGAGTTCTAGCAGTTTTGGAGTGGAGTCTTTTGGGTTTTCCACATGAAGTATCATATCATCTGCAAAGAGTGAAAGTTTGACTTCTTTTTTGCTGATTTGGATGCCTTTTATTTCTTTTTGTCTGATTGATTAGGCTAGGACTTCTAGTACTATGTTGAAGAGCAGTGGTGACAGTGGACATCCCTGACATGTTCCTGACCTTAGGGGAAAAGCTGTCAGTTTTTCCCCATTGAGAATGATACTCCCTGTGGGTTTTCTTTTTTCCTTTTTTTTTTTTTTAATTTTTATTTACTTATTTGAGAGTGAGAAAGTGAGAGAGAGCATGAAGGGGAGAAGGTCAGAGGGAGAAGCAGACTCCCCATGGAGCTGGAAGCTCAATGCAGGACTTGATCCTGGGACTATGGAACCATGGCCTGAGTCAAAGGCAGTTGCCCAACCAACTGAGCCACCCAGGTGCCCCTGCTGTAGGTTTTTAATAGATGGCTTTGATGATATTTAGGGATGTGCCTTCCATCCCTACACTTTAAAGAGTTTTGATCAAGAAACAATGCTGTACTTTGTCAAATGCTTTTTCAGCATCTATTGAGAGTGTATGCTTTCTTTCATTAATGTATTGTATTACATTGATTGATTTGCAGATGTTGAACCAACCTTGCAGCCCAGGAATATATCCCACTTGGTCGTGGTGAATAACCCTTTTAATGTACTGTTGGATCCTATTGGCTAGTATTTTGGTGAGAATTTTCACATCTGTGTTCATCGAGATATTGGTCTATAATTCTCCTTTTTGGTGGGATCTTTGTCTGGTTTTGGGATCAAGGTAATGCTGGCCTCATAAAATGACTTTGGAAATTTTCCTTCCATTTCTATTTTTTGGAACAGTTTCAGGACACTAGGTATTAATTCTTCTTTAAACATTTGGTAGAATTCCCCTGGGAAGCCATCTGACACTGGGCTTTTGTTTGTTGGGAGGTTTTTGATAACTGCTTCAATCTCCTTACTCATTATGGGTCTGTTCAGGTTTTCTGTTTCTTCCTGTTTCAGTTTTGGTAGTTTACACATCTCTAGGAATGCATCCGTTTCTTCTAGATTGTCAAATTTCCTGGTGTATAGTTGGTCAGAATATGTTCTTATAATTTTTTGTATGTCTTTGGTGTTGGTTGTGATCTCTCTTCTTTCATTATTGATTTTATTTATTTGGGTCCTTTCTCTTTTCTTTTTGATAAGTCTGGCCAGGGGTTTATCAATCTTATTAATTCTTTCAAAGAACCAGCTCCTAGTTTTGTTGATCTGTTCTACTGTTCTTCGGTTTCTAATTCATTGATTCTGCTCTCATCTTTATGATTTCTCTTCTCCTGCTGGGTTTAGGCTCTCTTTGCTGTTCTTTTTCCAGCTCCTTTAGGTGTAGGGTTAGGATGTGTACTTGAGACCTTTCTTGTTTCTCAAGAAAGGCCTGTATCACTATATACTTACCGGTCAGGACCACGTTTGCTGTGTCCCACAGATTTTGGACAGTTGTGTTTTCATTTTCATTTATTTCCTGAATTTTTTCAATTCTTCTTTAATTTCCTGGGTGACCCATTCATTCTTTAGTACGATGCTCTTTAACCTCCATATATTTGAGTTCTTTCCAACTTTCCTCTTGTGATTGAGTTCTAGCTTTGGAGCATTGTGGTCCGAATATATGCAGGGAATGATCCCAATCTTTTGGTACTGGTTGAGATCTGATTTGTGACCTAGGATGTGATCTATTCTGGAGAATGTTCCATGTGCATGAGAGAAGAACATGTATTCTGTTGCTTTGGGATGGAATTTTCTGAATATATCTGTGATGTCCATCTGGTCCAGTGTGTCATTTAAGGCCTTTATTTCCTTGTTAATCTTTTGCTTGGGTGACCTGTACATTTCAGTGAGGGGAGTGTTAAAGTCCCCTACTATTATTGTATTATTGTCAAAGAAACACATTGACAATAATACAATAATAGTAGGGGACTTTAACACTCCCCTCACTGAAATGTACAGGTCACCCAAGCAAAAGATTAACAAGGAAATAAAGGCCTTAAATGACACACTG
>NW_019154096.1:33754417-33805787 GCF_002288905.1 Enhydra lutris kenyoni | reverse complement strand
CTGTGATGTCCATCTGGTCCAGTGTGTCATTTAAGGCCTTTATTTCCTTGTTAATCTTTTGCTTGGGTGACCTGTACATTTCAGTGAGGGGAGTGTTAAAGTCCCCTACTATTATTGTATTATTGTCAATGTGTTTCTTTGATTTTGTTATTAATTGGTTTATATATTTGGGTGCTCCCATGTTAGGAGCATAGATTTTAAAATTGTTAGATCTTCTTCTTGGACAGACCCTTTAAGTATGATACAGTGTCCTTCCTCATCTCTTATTATAGTCTTTGGCTTAAAATCTAATTTATCTGATAGAAGGATTGCCACCCCAGTTTTCTTTTGATATCCATTAGCATGGTAATTTTTTTTCCACCCCCTCACTTTAAATCAGGAGGTGTCTTTGGGTCTAAAATGATTTTCTTGCAGACAGCATATTGATGGGTTTTGGTTTTTTTATCCATTCTGATACCGTGTGTCTTTTGATTGGGGCATTTAGCCCATTTACACATTTACATTCAGGGTAACTGTTGAAAGATAAGAATTTAGTGCCATTGTATTTCCTGTAAGGTGACTGTTACTGTATATTGTCTCTGTTCCTTTCTGATCTATTACTTTAGGCTCTCTCTTTGCTTAAGGAACCATTTTCAATATTTCCTGTAGGGCTGGTTTGGTGTTTCCAAATTCTTTTAATTTTTGTTTGTCCTGGAAGCTTTTTATCTCTCCTTCTATTTTCAATGATATCTTAGCTGGATATAGTATTCTTGGCTGCATATTTTTCTCATTTAATGCTCTGAATATATCATGCCAGTTCTTTCTGGCCTGCCAGGTCTCTGTGGATAAACCTGCTGCCAATCTAATATTTCTACCATTGTATGTTACAGTCTCCTTTTCCCAAGCTGCTTTCAGGATTTTCTTTTTGTCACTAAGACTTGTAAGTTTTACTATTCAATGATGGGGTGTGGACATATTTTTCTTGATTTTGAGAGGAGTTCTCTGTGCTTCCTGGATTTTGATGTTTGTTCCCTTTGCGATATTAGGGAAATTCTCCACTATAATTCTCTCCACTATACCTTCTGCCCCTCTCTCTATTTCTTCTTCTTCTGGAATCCCAATTATTCTAATATTGTTTCATCTTATGGTATCATTTAACTCTTGCTTTCTTCCCTCATGGTCCAGTAGTTGTTTGTCTCCTTTTTGCTCAGCATTTTATTCTCCATCATTTGATCTTCTATATCACTAATTCTCTCTTCTGCCTCATTTATCCTAGCAGTAAGAGCCTCCATTTTTTATTGCACCTCATTAATAGCTTTTTTGACTTCAACTTGTTTAGGTTTTAGTTCTTTTATCTCTCCAGAAAGGAATTTTGTTTCTCCAGAAAGGGTTTCTCTAATATCTTCCATGCCTTTTTTGGGTCTAGCTGGCACTTTGAGAATCATCATTCTGAACTCTAGTTCTGACATATTACCAATGTCTATATTGATTAGGTCCCTAGCCATTGGTACTGCCCCTTGTTTGTTTGTTTGTTTTTGTGGTGAGTTTTTCCGCCTTGTCATTTTATCCAGATAAGAACATATGAACAAGAGAATAAAATACTAAAAGGCGGCAAAGACCCCCCCAAAATGTACATTAACCAAATCAGAAGAGATCCAAAACTGGGGTGAGAAGAAAGGCAGAAAAAAGAAATTAAAAAAATTATATAATATATATATAATATAATATATTATTATATTATTATAATTATATTATATATAATAATTATATAGATAGATAGATAGATATAGATATATACACACACACACATATATTAGATTGGTGAATAGAGCAGAGCCATCCACTTGATTTTGGGTGTATTTTGGTCTCTTAGAACAAACTACCTTCCAAAATTTTAAAGAAGGAAAAACATATATATAGAAATATAAGGATAAACACAATGAAAAGATGGAATATGATTGTAAAGATGAAAATTTTAAAAAATTCTAAAAAAGGAATTCATAAGGTATGTTGGTTAAAAAAAAAAAAAGAGGAGGGAATGTGCTCAGGCTGGAGACTAGTACAAAGCCTTGTGCTAGATTAGGGTATATCTATTAGAATAGGTATATTTATTAGAAAAAATTGTATCCCAAAATTTTTTAGAAAAAAAACACCTATATGTATACAAAAAATAAGGTTAAATACATTGAAGGGATAAAATATGACTATAACAATGAAGGTTTGAAAAGATTATTTTTTTTAGAAAGGTATTGTTAAGATAAACTAGTTAAAAAATGTTAAAAGAGGAAAACTTAAAAAAATAGAATAAGAAAAAAATTTTTAAAAATTTAACTTTGCAAGACTAAAGGTTCATGGGGAAAAAGCCATGAATTCTATGCATTGCTTTCCCTACCTCTGGAGTTCTAGTGCTCTCCTTGACCAGTGAGCTTGGTCTTCGCTGGATGTTCTTGCTGATCTTCTGTGGGAGGGGCCCGTCGCAGTGATTCTCAAATGTCTTTGCCCAAGGCAGAATTGCACTGCCCTTGCCAGGGGCCGGGCTAAGTAATCTGCTAGGGTTTGCTCTTGGGAGCTTTGGTTCCCTGAACGCTTTCTGCACTGCTTTGGAGGATGGGAATGAAAATGGTGGCCTCTCAATCTCCAGTCCAGGGGAGCTGAGAGCTCAGGGTCCTCCTCCTCAGTGTGCCCTTAGAGATAAGCAGTCAATCACTCCCATCTCCCTGGTCTCAGGCTACGCTCTGAGCTTCCCCCTCCTGTGACTGAGGGTTTCGATCTTTGGCACACAGCCCCATTTGGAGTCTCTAATCCCAGCAGATTCCTGCCATGTTACTCCTCCCAGAGCAGGAAAGTGAATCTTCCTGATCTGCCACTTATGAGGTCCCTGCTCGAAGAGTAGTGGTCCAACTGTGCCTTAAATCATGGTTTAAGGTAACCTCTATCTGAAAGCTCACTCCTTGTCTCCATCTCTGTAGCCGGCTTCCCCGCTCCAATATCTGGCAGCTCTGCCACACTCAGATATCCCCAATCTTTCTGTGACCCTGCAGGACCTGAGACCACACAGTCGCTGCGAGGGCTCAACCCCCACTTAGTGTCTGGAGTGATGTCCCTCAGTGGAGCAGACTTCTAAAAGTTCTGATTTTGTGCTCCACTGCTCTGCCA
Source organism: Enhydra lutris kenyoni (assembly GCF_002288905.1). NCBI lineage: Eukaryota > Metazoa > Chordata > Mammalia > Carnivora > Mustelidae > Enhydra > Enhydra lutris. The sequence continues at coordinate 33,802,652 of NW_019154096.1, read as the reverse complement.
CTTGCTGGAAGATGGCCCCTCCCCCCATAGTCTATCTTCCTGTCACTTCAGATTCACTTCTCCCCCTGTCCTACCTTTCAGAAAGTGGTCAATTTTCTGTTCCTAGAATTGCTACTCTTCTTCTCTTCTATCTCCTGTTGAGTTTGTAGGCATTTGGAATGGTTTGATACCTATCTAGCTGAACTCCTGGGATCTGATGTCATTTCAGTGTGCTACTCCTCCGCCATCTTCCTGATGCGTGCTTTGAATTTTTTAATTGAATTGATAACTTTGTATATAGAAGAGTAGAAATTGCAGTGAATGATATTTATGCTCACAAAGAAAGCACTCTTCTATCAGACCCAGAGTGTGTGGAAGACATGGGGGTATTCAGAAAAATCTAGTCTGTAGTCAAGATGAGTGTGGACTTTGTTGTTGGTTTGGTTATATTCAGTTTACCAGAGTCTTCTGATTATCACTGAGTACAGTACAAATCTTTGCCTTTTCAAGCCTTGGCATTAGAATGCCTGGAGAGCATTTGCATTTTCTTCCTCTGTCCTCACACTTTAGCTGTACATGCACTTGTTCTTCCCTATTGTCCTCACAGCAGTAAATGGACACTCCCTTGTCCTGTGTGTGATGCTTTGAAGTGTCTCATAGTTGTCCTACAACATCATCAGACTACAGTAGATCTGGGAGGGTTCCCTCTCAGCTCTTTCTGCCCCCCTCTCCTTGAAAGGTATCAATTACCTGGTGTTTGGTTTGAGGTGGAATAAGAGAGGGCTTCTCTCTCTTCTCTTGCACTCCACACAGATTGTGGAAGAAATATGGCATACCTCTACATCAAAAGGGCCTCTGTCAGATATCCTCTACCAGCAGTAGATGAACACTACCTCTTCACCAGGGTGGGGAAAGGCCCGAAGTATAGGAGAGTTTCCTTTGGTTCTCCCAATTTGCTCTTTTGCTTCAGGAGATCATTCTTTGTTCTCCATTTCTATATTCAGCCTTGACCATGGACACTAGATGAAAATTCATGAAAAAAATGTCAGTGGATGGGTATGGAGATCCATTTTCTCTAGAGCTCCTGGAGATTTCTAAGTTACCATGCCAGCCCACACTCAGGCCCTAAAAATTTGTTACAGTTTCAGCAGTTTTCTTCTAACACATGTGTGATGGTTTAATGTATCACCTCAAATTTCGCATGTTGAAATCCTAACCCCCAAAGGTGATGGTGTTAGAGGCATGGCCTTTGGGAGGTATTTAAACCACTGAAAGTAGAGCCCTCGTAAATGGGATTAGTGACTTATAGAGAGGCTCCAGAGAGACCACTAGCCCTTCCACCACTTGAGGATACAATGAGAAAGAGCCAGAGATGAACTAGGAATAGGTCTCCTTACTCAGCAATGCTGGTTCACTGATCTCAAACTTCTCCCCTCCAGAACCAGCAGAAAGAGATGTTTGTTTTTTATTAGTTACCCAGCCTGTGGTATCAAATATACAATATAGTAATTCATAATTCCATATATTACTCACTGCTCATCATGATAAATATACTTTCTCAATCCCTTTCACCTATTCCACCCATCCCCCACTACATCCCCTCTGATAACCATCAGTTTCTTCTCTGTAGTTGAGTCTGTTTTTTGGCTTATTTCTCTCTCATTTTTCTTTTGTTCATTTGTTTTCTTTCTTAAATTCCACATGAGTGAAATCATATGATATTTGTCTTTCTCTGACTGACTGGTTTCACTTAGCATTATACTCTCTAGCTCCAACCATGTCATTGCAAATGGCAAGATTTCATTCTTTTTATGGCTGAATAATATTCCATTTTGTGTGTATATGTGTGTGTGTGTGTGTGTGTGTGTGTGTGTGTGTGTATGACCTTGTCTTCATCCATCCATTTATTGATGGACACTTGGGCTGATTCCTTAATTTGGCAATTGTAAATGCTGCTACACTAAGCTTAAGTTTGTAAGCTTAAGGGTACATATATTCCTTAGAATTAGCGTGTATTCTTTGGGTAAATACCCAGTAGTGCAATTATTAGGTCATAAGATAGTTCAATTTTTAATTGTTTTTTAGGAACTTCCATACTATTTTCCACAGTGGCTGCATCAGTTTGCATCCCCACCAACAGTGCATAAGGGCACCTTTTTCTTCACATCTTCATTGATACTTCTTGAGTTTTTACTTTAGTCACTTTGACAGGTGTGAGATGATATCTCATTGTGGTTTTGATTTGCCTTTCCCTGATAATTAGTGACGTTGAGAATCTTTCCATGTATCTGTTGGTTATCTGGATGTCTTCTTTGGAAAAATGCCTGTTTATGAATTCTGCCCATTTTTAAATTGGACTTTTTTTTTTTGGTGTTAAGTTGTGTAAGTTCTTTATATATTTTGGATACTAACCTTTTATTGGGTATGTCATTTGCAAGTATCTTTTCCCATTTAGTAGTTTGTCTTTTAGTTTAGTTTTTTTTTTTTAAAACTGTGCAGAAGGTTTTTATTTTGATGTGGTTCCCACCGTTTATTGTTGCTTTTGTTTACTTGCCTGAGGAGACATATCTAGAAAGATGCTATGGCTGAAGTCAGAGACTTTAGTTGCCTGTGCTCTCATTTAGGATTTTTATAGTTTCAGGTCTCACATTTATGCCTTTAATCCATTCTGAGTTAATTTTTGTGTATGGTTTAAGAAAGTGGGCCAGTGTCATTCTTTTGCATGTCATTGTTCAAATTTCCCAACATCATTTGTTGAAGAGACTATCTTTTTCCCATTGCCAGTCCTGGTCTCATTTGTTGAATATTTTTGGGTATATAATTGTGGGTTTATTTCCAGGCTTTCTGTACTGTTCTTTTGATCTATGTCTATTTTTATGACAGCACCAGACTGTTTTGCTTCCTACAGCTTTGTAATATAACTTGAAGTCCAGAATTATGATACCTCCAATTTTGATTTTTCTTTTTCAAGATTGCTTTGGCTATTTGGGGTCTTGTATGTTTGATACAAATTTTAGGACTGTTTGTTCTAATTCTGTGAAAAATGCTATTGGTGTTTTGACAGGGATTGCATTAAATGTGTAAGATTGTTTTCAATAGTATAGAAGTTTTAACACCTGTTCTTCCAACCCCTGAGCATGGACTGTTTTTCCATTTGTTTGTGTCATCTTCAGTTTCTTTCATCAATGTTGGGTAGATTTCAGGGTACAAATCTTTCACCCCTTTGTTTAAGTTTGTCCCTAGGTACTTTATTATTTTTTGTGTATTTGTAAGTGGGATTGTTTTCTTAATTTCTCTTTGTGGTGTTTGATTATTGGTAGATAGAAATGCAACTGATTCCTGTACATTGGCTTTGTATCCTGTGACTATACTGAATTCATTTATCAGTTCTGGTAGTTTTTTGTGGCATCTTAAGGGTTTTCTATACATAGTAATATGCCATCTGCAAATAGTGATTTGAACCCCCCCTCCCTTTTTTTTGTTTTTGTGTTGTTGTCTGATTGTTGTGTTTGTCAGAGATGCAGTAGCACCAAATTTCCAGACACTTTCCCTGTGTTGTTGCCTGAGAAGTTTTCATGGATGGGCATGAGTGCCATCAGACCAGCTGCCTGCTCCCAACCCACTGCTGGGACTGCAGTCTGACTGGTGTGTTTAGTTATCCTCCTTTAACCCCAGGGCAGGAGTTACAGTGGTGCTGTCCCCTGCTGGGATTGTTTTCACACTGCCTGGTTTGTGGCCCTGGATTGAAGAGGCTCCAGCCAAGAGCGGACTGGGGGCAGCAGGACATGCCATACCCACAGGGTTTCTGTGTTGGTTAAAGGGGACATGCTGCCATCACCAGAGCAGGCTGGCTAGGGCGGTGTGCAATTCTAACAAGGTGCACGCTGGTCTGCTCTGAAATGAGACCTATGGCCATCACCAGCAAGACCAGCTGAAGTAGATTTGCAAAGTGCATGTGGGCAGGGCATGAAATTTTAACAAGGTACTGGCTGGTCTTCTGGCTTCCTCAGAACAGAGCCCCCTGATTTTTAAAATTCCAGACTTTAAGTCCCATTGGTTGTAAGAACTCACAAAATTTGCCCCATCCCCTAGTTTTTCAGAGCCAGGTGTTATGGGGATTCATTTGGTGTGAAAGTCTGTTTCTCTCTGGTCTCTGTGCCTCTGAGTCCCTCCCTCCCACAGACAACTCCCAATCTGTTTAACTCCCCACTGCACGTCTTCTCCCTTACCCTCTTCAATGTGTCCTCTTACCTACCTTTAGTTGTGGGTATTTTTCTGCCAGTCTTCTGAGGGTTACCTAGTTGTATCTGTAGGAAAAGGTGAGCTTAGGGTCCTCCTACTCTACTATCTTCCCAGCCACCTGACAGCTTCTAAATTACTTTCAAAGTACTTTTGTTTAAGTGCTAATAGAATAAAAAGCTTATAATACACAAGTTAAATTAGTCTTGGAGTGTTTTTGATCACCTCTGATGTGTCTGATTTCATTCAAGATACTTTAGACCCAGTGGTAAATATATCGTTGTTTTTGCCATCATAGAATTTATACACTAGGGACTGGGACTATAAATAATCTCAGAAATCATGGAAGTATTGCTGTTCTTGATTGTATGCTTGTATAGGCATACATAGACAAATAAATTCAGTACACATAATCTAAAAAAAGGAGTGTGAGAAGAATGGATTGCTTGCTTTAACCTGGTAATAATAAATGTATCATCAGTGTATGAAAAAATGAATGTGAGACCAAAGAAATGCAAATATTGAACTTTTCAGACATCAAAAAATTCAAGTTAAAATATTAAGGTAAGATGTCAATCTATTATAAACAAAACAAAATAAAAAAGCTCCAACAGAAGAACACAAGGTCTCAAGGAACCTATTGCAGTGTTACATAGTTTTGTGTGTAAACTGGAACAAATAATTTGGAAAACAGTTTAACAATATAATATAGTTTAATAGTTGTAAAGTATTCATATTTTTACTTAATAATTCTATTCCTTTAAATATATACCAGAATAATTAGTGGAAAATGATGATGTTTGTGAACAAAAATGTTTGTTGTATATTTGTCTCTAATAAAACATAGTATGATATTATTATATATTATTTTCAATATAGTAGAATAGCAAATTGGTAAAATTACTTTTATGCTTCCTATCCTACACTGTATTACTAATCCCTTTTGCAAAGGTCAAAACCTTAGCATACTTTATCCATCTGTAATTACAGACACTTGAATTAATATCTATGCATAACTTCTTTCCATCAGTTATAACCTTCTGCATTTCTCATTCTGCTTTAGAGATTCATTTGAGTTTCCTCCTACAAAATGAGTCAATGAATATATTCTCTTCTAAAGAAAAATTTAAAATGAGTGGAGATTTTAGTTAAATACAACATTTAAAATAATTAATGAGGATGATTATAAATGGTCACAATCTTCAGAGCCCCAGCAATATGAACTCTGACCCAAAGGCTTTTTTTCAAGGTTTATATTATTATGTTTAATTTTTATGATGTCCAACATGCAAAACAATCACAAAGGAAATAATACAATCCATTCTCATTCTTCCACCCAGAAACAAAATTCATTCCAATGTCAGGACATTGGTTGTACCTAAATGGATGGCATATAATGGAATGAAAAACTGGGTGGTTTTTTTTAAATTTTATTTTATGCCTTGTGTTTTTTCCTCTAAGGATTACAAATAAAGAAAGCTGATTCTATTGTCTGCTAATAAGCTGCTTCAACAAAAATTCTACTTCAAAGTCTCTATGCCATTTGTAGTACTTTAGCAAGATTGAAATAATTATGTTTCTAATGGGATTTGAAAATCATAGTTCTGGTGCTTGTAGCAATGCTTAATGACAATCGGCTATTGTGGAACGGGTGACTTTAAAATTTAAGGTGGAAGATATGAAACAAATTTACCTATGTAAAATCTTTCTATTACTAATCAAACTTTGTGAAATTAAAAAAAAAAGAGGTGATTCATATTTGTCTATAAAAATTTAGCTTTGCTTTGGTGGTTTTAGGGTAGCTTCTTAGAAAATCACAATGATTGTTAAATAAACAGGGTAGAAAACTGATGTAGATGTAATAAATATTTGCCTTTTTTTGTTTTATTTAGTCTGTGGGTATATGTTTTGTAGAGACTTTCTGCTACCTGGTGGGTACCACATTTTACTTTCTTTCTAAATGTACTGCTAACATTGATTAAAGAACACTCAGTTTAATTCATCAATGTGGGAAGCAGCAGCCTACTGTTTAACAGATCTAAATCTACTTTCTCTCATTTAAATTTCTGCTTGTACTGAGTGTATTGTATGGATCATTTCTGTAAAAGAATTATCATCTATTTTGAACACCCCTCTTATAGACACTTAAGATAATTTTATCCCAGACCTAAAATTATGTTGATGTTAATCAAATTTATATAGGTTATTATTAATATTTTGAACATTTTTATGATTCTTCCCAAATTAAAAAAAAATATATATATAGTTAAAGGGAATAATGATACTCAATTAAGATATTGTGTTAAATAAGTGAAATATTGAATTTAAATAACCCAACAACGTATTTGAAGTATAAAAGGGACTCCATAAATGTCACTTCCTTTATTTTTTTTCTGGACATTATACAATTACAGTCACTTAAAGAAAAGAGAAACAAAACATGAAATAAAGAATATGATGTAATAGAAATTATAATCTTAGATTTTATTTCATCCACTTTTATAGCATTTTTACAAAAGGAATTCGTTTTTAATTGTTATGTTACTATATATAGAATTCTTATAATATGAATAAGTATCTTTTCCTTTGTTTGGTTTATTATGGATTCTTCTATGTTCTATCTTTCCAGAACAAACTACATAAAGCCCAAGGGTTTTATTTCTTAAGTATTTGGCAGGAATCTCCAATTAAACTGCCAAGACCTTACATACATGTGTGGGAGGGTGTGTTTTTGTGTAAGCATTGTGTTTGAAATACTAATGAAAACTTTTTAATATACAGTGAACTATTCCTGTTTCTTATTTCTTCTTGATTCAGCTTAAGTAAGCTATGTTTCTAGATTTCCACAGTTCAGTTCATACAAGTTTCAGACTGGAACTACTATTCCTACACCTGTGAGTTAGAAGGTATCTACATCTTTTAAGAGAGATTGTTAACTTAGTTCATGTAAAGAACGTGAATATAGTAAAGTTTCAGAAAATATTCACTCATAATCTTCTCAAGGGGGTAATAGAGATCATGACCTAATGACCTTTATAACTCTTTTATTAAGCAAGTACTAGAGGAGCTTATTTATGGCTGAACAACATGGTGCAAATATTATGTTGAGGTCAAATATGAAGGAAAGCAAAGATAGTAAACATTGTTAACCACATATTTCAACTAAACCATTTCTTACACACTATATCATTTGATTCCTTCAAGATCCTTGAAAATTAACTATTTCAGGGAAGTGGAGATTCTCATTCAAAGTCACACACTCAGTAAATATTCAGCCCCTATTGTAACCCAGATCTGTTGGTTTATGAGCCACTATTCTTTCAAATCTCCATACACAGTTTCTCCCTCTGTATCACCCAAATATTGTATTTGATCTAAAAGACTAGATAATCCATGGTATGTGATTAGGAAAAAATATTGTACTGAGAACAATATATTATATAAAAAGTAAAGGACTGGCTTTTTCCTATTAAGAAGTCAAATCAGGAAAACAAATTCTGAGCTGAGTCTAGAAATATTTAGTGAAGAGGAATATATTTGAATGAGCATAAATGGGTAGAGGTTTTGTTTAAAAGGTATGCATTATGATATTGTGTATTATATCACGGATTATGTTTACCAAACCTAGAGCATGGCTTTTGATCCCATTTTTTTTTTTGAAGATACAAATTTTTATTACTTTGTAACGTCATTCTTTTTTTTTTATTTCTTTTCAGCGTAACAGCATTCATTGTTTTTGCACCACACCCAGTGCTCCATGCAATACGTGCCCTCCTTAATACCCACCACATGGCTCCCCCAACCTCCCACCCCCCGCCCCTTCAAAACCCTCAGGTTGTTTTTCAGAGTCCAGTCATGGTTCACCCCCCTTCCATTTTCCCTCAACTCCCTTCTCCTCTCCATCTCCCCATGTCCTCCATGTTATTTGTTATGCTCTGCAAATAAGTGAAACCATATGATAATTGACTCTCTGTGCTTGACTTATTTCACTCAGCATAATCTCTTCCAGTCCCGCCCATGTTGCTACAAAAGTTGGGTATTGATCCCATTTTTTATTTTCTGTTTCCATATGGAAGACAGGATTCAATAATGGAAAGAGCAAGGCTGTATTAGAAGACCTGACTTCGGGTCTTTGTCTCCCACGTTTGGTTGGAGTGCACCAGACAAGTCATTTCTGCTCTTTGGGTCACTATCTTTTTTATTTTTAATTTAAGGGGTTGAATGAGACAATTTAACTTGAACTGGTGATATCACCAAACCTTTTATGTCAATTTTCTTGTCACTGCATCATAATATGCCAACTAACATGTTGTTTGAGGACCAAAGAGGAAAAGGTATACAAAGAAGAAAAAAAAAACTACTGTATCTTTATAAACACAATGGAATGTAAACTCCCTTCTTGATGTTTGAAAGGTAGAGGCCATATTCTTCAGAATAATACTAGCACAGCATAGAAACATAGAAAACAAGCCCTCAGAAACAAAATGGAAACAATTAAAAAATTACCTTACCCTTATGGTCTCTCTGTTATGAGAAGGTTTCAACAAATCTCAAGTCTATCAAATCAGCCTGAATAGTTAGTAGTCATTGTTTGGAACAGAATCACATTTAAGTATAATAGAAATTTAATTTTATGTGTTTAAAATGTTTTGATGTATAAATATATGAGACACTGAAGGGCTGTCCAGTGATGGGATAATGAAGCCATTTCACCCTGGAAACATCTTTTTGGGGAAAAAAATCTGTGCTAAAGCCTGTTCATTGACTATCAATGGAATGATAAGAATAAATGTTAATAGGAAGAAATGACTGTTACACCCATGTTTTTTGTTATTGAAAACAAAAGGAGATTTTTTAGCCAGACTGATGAGATAAAAAGAGATAAAACCCCACTAATCCCCTTCATGTTCAGTGAACTTAAAAAACTGATAATTGAGGAATATGTCTCTTTTTGTCTCTCCTTTAATTCAGGTTTTTGGGGATTTGGGATAGAAAGGGAGTTGGATATCAATGAGCCCTTGATCCATTTTTCTCCTACCTTCTGTATTTTGACACAGTTTTTACTTGATCTGTGAAATCTCATCAGAAAAATTTCTCAATTCTGTTACTTTTTTTATAGTAATTGATATTATTTGGATTCTTATGCTAGTTTATTTATTGATATGTCCTATTTTTCTGCATTTGTGTCTTCTATCTTTTATTAATAAATATTTTATTTTGAAAGAAGAGAGGTTATATAAGCTATTGCTAATCAAATACTGAACCATAATGTTTGCATTTGAGTAGGACTTAATTTTGGAAAAATTATCATTTTTATTTAAATAACCAAATACATTAAATAAAATATTCCATAGCATTTATTTGAATGGTAAAATAAGAGTACTTGAACAACATGGGAATTAGGGGTGCCAAACATCTCTTACCCAGTTGAAAATCCATGTATAATTTTTGACTCCCCCAAAACTTAACTACTTATAGCCTACTGTTGAACAGAAGTCTTATCAATAACATAGTCAATTAACACATTTTTAAAATGTTATGCATATTATATACTGTATTCTACAATAAATAAATAGGGAAAAGAGAATGTTATTAAGAAAATCAGAAGGAAAGGAAAATACATTTCCATATTGTATGATATTTAGTGAAAAAAATCTATGTATAGGTGGACCTGCACAGTTCAAACCTGTGATGTTCAGGGTCAATTGCAATCTGAATTAAGGAACAAATAAAATTTTATACTGTTTTGGAAGGTCTAACCTAGTGACTTCCCTAGTAGAGTATCGAAACTTGAGTCTTGGGTACCACAGTATATAAAGCCAGTGAATCATAATCTCTGGGCTTATGGTCTGTATATCTCTATTTACTTCCAAGTTACAAGGAAATCTTAACATGTTGACAGAGTTTAGACCTCTTATTCTGCTGTATAAAAATAATTTTAAAACATGTAATTTTTAAATAAGGTAATTTGATATTTCATTATCTATAGGAGATACAATATATAAAAGACTGTTTTCCTGGAACAGCCAATAAAATAAATTGAGACCCTTTCAGAAATTGTTAGGCCATTTTAAATAGTATGTGTTAAAACGTATGTATTTTAGAAAGTTGATAGTTTTGTTTTCATTTAATTGATTTTTTTTTTCAATGATCCATAATTCATTGTTTATGCACCATACCCGGTGCTCCATGCAGTAGGTGTCCTCCTTAATACCCACCACCAGGCTTACCCAACCCCCACCCCCCTTCCCTCCAGAACCCTCAATTAAATCAGAGGGGAAGATAAACCATGAGAGACTGTAGACTCTGAGAAAGTTGATAGTTTTTATATAATCTAGCAAAAGTCCTTTAAATCATTGTGGAAGAGGTTTTCATTAATAGTAAGCTTTTTTTTAATAGTAAGATTATTTTATAAAACAAAAATATAAAGTACATTGTTAAAAAATAATAAAAGTTTATGGAAAGTGTAAAAGATAAATTATAAAAGGAGATATTTTCTAAAGTCCTGCCAAAAAAATGAAGTACCATGTACTGAAATCACCATGTTGCAACAAGCACACCTAAGCATTAGAGAAAAACAGGTATTAAGACAATATTGACAAATCTTGCTAGTCCAATTTGAAAAAAAATCTGTAATTCAAAAATTACCATAGATAAATTTAAAATAAAAAAAAACATGTAAATAAGCAGAGCGTAGCTGACAGATGATGGAGTTTTTATACAGCACTCTTAAAATTACTAATCAGGAGATGAAAACACAACTGGAATTATTAACAAAGCCTATAATAAGCCATTTACTAAAATAAATACAAATGGCAAATGGACATAGCCATAAATATTCAAACTCACTAAGCAATCAAAAAATGCAATTTTAGCAAGAATGCAAACCAATTTTTTGCCTATTGATTTTGAAAAGAATTTTAAAAATCTAATTCACTAGGTGGAAGGTGAGGAAAAATGAGCACTTTCAATCACTGCTGACAGGCATGTTAATTGCTAGAAACTTACTTCAATTTAGAAATATTTATCAGAAACTCTGAAAATGTTCATGTAATTTTACATAGCAATTCTACTTAGGGAAATTTGTCCTGAGGGACTAATCATAAATGTGTGCAACAATTTGGTATAATGGCAAACAGTATATAATGCAAAAAAAATGAAAATGAAAATCCTAAATGTTTACCTAGAGGAGAGAATTTAAATGATCTATGAGAACAGACACTGAAATCCAAAGTAAAATACTATTTAAAAAAAAAACATAAATAAATATAGGTAAACAGAATGAAACAACACATGGGTCAGTAATAAATGAAGGACCCAAGGATTACAGATAATTCAATTATCTAATTCTGTGTACTGCAATTTAAAATTTTTTTGGTTCTTGTTATTAAGAAAATCAAGAAAGTTGATGAATCACATGTCCCTAGAGGTACTAAGCTAGTTTCTATTAGAGCATATTTCATATTATAATAAGTAAGATTTATTTAATATTTAACAAGGACTAGTTTACTCCACATGACAGCCCTCTAAAATAAAATGATTAAAAGAATTCTATTCATTCAGTAGGTACAATACACATTAAAATCAATAGTACTTCATTATTTTTTTTTAAGATTTTATTTATTTATTTGACAGAGATCACAAGTAGACAGAGAGGCAGGCAGAGAGAGAGAGAGAGAGAGGGAAGCAGGCTCCCTGCTGAGCAGAGAGCCCGATGCGGAACTCGATCCCAGGACCCTGAGATCATGACCTGAGCCGAAGGCAGCGGCTTAACCCACTGAGCCACCCAGGTGCCCCAATAGTACTTCATTATTTAAAAAAAAATTTTTTTTAGTTTCTTTTCAGTGTTCCAGAATTCATTATTTATGTACCACACCCAGTGCTCCACATAATACCCACCACCAGACTCACCCAAACTCCCACCCGCTCCCCTCCAAAACCCTCAGTTAGTTCCTTAGAATCCATAGTCTCTCATGGTTCGTCTCCCCCTCCAATTTCCTCCAACTCCTTTCTCCTCTCCATCTCCCCATGTCCTCCGTGTTATTCCTTATCCTCCACAAATAAGCGAAACCATATGATAATTGACTCTCTCTGCTTGACTTATTTCACTTAGCATCATCTTCTCCAGTCCCATCCATGTTGATACAAAAGTTGGGTATTCATCCTTTCTGATGGAGGCATAATACTCCATAGTACATATGGACCACATCTTCTTTATCCATTCATCCATTGAGTGGCATCTTTGTTCTTTCCACAGTTTGGTGACTGTGGCCATTGCTGCTTTGAACATTGGGGAACAGACGGCCCTTCTTGTCACTACATCTCTATCATTGGGGTAAATACCCAGTAGTGCAATTGTGGTGCCATAGGGTAGCTCTATTTTTAATTTCTTAAGGAATCACCACACTGTTTTCTAAAGTGGCTGCACCAACTTGCATTCCCACCAACAGTGTAAGAGGGTTCCCCTTTCTCCACATCCTCTCCAACACTTTTTGTTTACTGTCTTGTTAATTTTGGCCACTCTAACTGGTATAAGGTGGTATCTCAATGTGGTTTTGATTTGAATATCCCTGATGGCTAGTGTAAAATCAATAGTACTTTAAAAAATACCAGTTGTAATCACCTTGAAAATCTTGTATAGATACAAGATTCCATTCATAGTAGTAACTAAAAATTATATAGGCACAAGTGATGGAATCAATGGCCATGTGGCTGAACACAATTTCCAGCTTCTCTTCCCTTTCTGGAGGTTGGGCTAATATCATATAGCTAAAAACCCCAACCCTCTAGTCTCGCAAATGGTCTTTCTGAGGTGGTCAGTCCTCAGTCTCAGTCATCCATCTTGTTTAAGTATTTAGTCCCAAGGACCCATCATGAATAAGAGACACCCTGTTACTCAGGAAATTCCAAGGGTTCAGAGATTACCTCCCAGGAATGGAGGACAAAGTCCAGACAAATTCTTTATTGCATATAAATCTTGTCAAGGACATGGGCAAACAGGAAATCTTGCAAACTGATGATTGGGAGTGCACACAGGTACTCCATTTGAGAGGCAAATTTAAAGTAATTGAGTAAATTGAATATTGGCAAAAACTATTACTTAGGAACCCCACTCTTAGATATACTAGTTCTTAAAGGAACAAGTGTTGGGTTTTTTCCCCACAGTGTTGTTTCAGATGACTGGACTTGAGGTGATTTTCAAGTCCATATGAGGCAATAGAGAAATAAAATGTGTATGCAGCAGCTGTAGCAATTACTTAGATGTATTCCCACCAACATGAATTTATATTTAAAACAGGACTGCATGAACAAAAAAACCCAAATAAGGTCTACGGAAATTGTATACTTTAAAAACACAATGGCAGCAACAATAACAAGACTGCACGTTTGACAAAGAGCAGCTTAAAATTGAAGAACGTGTACTAACACTTAGCAACCCGCCCCTCCCCCGCCCCGTGCTTCTGGGATGGACGACAAAACATATAGAGATGAATATAAAAGAGAAATTATAAAAGAACTGAGAGTAGTTATAGGTGGACCAATGAGAGCTATGTAAACAAGAAGTTCACATAGAACTTTGATCTTATGGCTAAAAAACAAAGAGAGAGAGAGAGAGAGAGAGAGAGAGAGCACATTCCTAGCTCCATTCTTCCATTCTTCTTAGGCTAAAGGATTATTTTAATAGAGCAGAAAGTGTGACTTTGGAGGTGAAATTCATTCATTCATTCATTCAATAAATATTTATTGAGCACCTACTATGTGCTGATATTCCTCCACTTGATGAGAAAAAAACAGAAAGCTCCATCTAAGCCCTTGGTGACCCTGGATTCCCTGGGTACACAGACTCATGCATGAGCCTTTACAGAACAATGAGACCCAAGCAGGAAGCCTATGCAAGGAGAGGTACAAGTGTGCAGGGACTGATATATTTTCTCTCTTAGACCACATTATCTGATCACATATACTCTGTACTTTCGTAGTCTTAAGACTAATTGCACTTTTTTTAATTGCTCATTTTTTTGATTGCTTAAAGATGAGCACCTGGTCTGTCTTGCTCATTACAGCATCATGAGTGCCTTACACAAAGCATAGGATCTAGCCAGTGTGCCATAAATATTTATAAAACAAGTAAGCACACAAATACTCTTGGTAAAAATTTTAGAAGTATAATTCTGCTTCCTTAGAATTTATTTTCATGAATTTCAACAGAAGAAGAGTCTTGGTTGATGATATAGAAAAATGCTAACTTACCCAATTTTCAATACACTAGTAATGGCTATGAAATCACAAGTAATTTTTTGTTGTTTTTGTCCCCTACCCAGTGTGTGACAATTCTCAAATTAACCATTGTAGTTTAATCCTGGTGTTCATTATTATTAAATTGCCACACCTGGGTATGATGTTATCCTGTAATTTATCTTATTTTCTTTATTTAATTAATTCATTTTAATTTGTATTATAGAAATATAGTTGACATGCAATGTTTTATTAGTTTCAGGGGATGCCTGGGTGGCTCAGTCATTAAGTATCTGCCTTTGGCTCAGGTTATTATCCCAGAGTCCTGGGAATAAGCCCACATCGGGCTCCCTGCTCAGCAGGAAGCCTGCTTCTCCCTTTCCAATTTCCTCTGCTTGTATTTCTTCTCTTGCTGTCTCTCTTTCTGCCAAATAAATAAATAAATAAAATCTTTTTAAAAATGTTATACTAGTTTCAGGTATACAATACAGTGATTTGAATATCTTCTTTTCTTTGAATGCCCACTTCAAAGAGCATTTTCAATGCCCTTTTGCAATCGGGCACAGTGTTTGTTGTTGAGGACCAAGAGATGAGTTAAAAACACACTCCATTCTTAAGGCGCTCACAGTCCATCTAGAGTGACATGTACGTGAATTCATTCAAAGTATTCATGTATGCAGAGAGTAGTGTAAGAACACAGAGAAGGAAATGAAATTTAGTATGAAGTAGAAGAAGCTAGGGACAACTCACAGGAAAGATGAATTTTTAGCAGGTCTTAAAAGAAAAGCAGCAGTTTGCCATCTGAACAATTAAAAAAAGGGTATCTAGGAAGTATAAACAACAGATTTAGGGAATAAAATCAAGGAAAGGATCAGTGTATCTCAGAAGCTGGGAGGAATCAAGTGTGGCTTAAAACATAGGCTGTTCTTATGGGACAGACTCAAGAGGAGTCTGCAAAACCAGGATGGACCTCAATTCTGGAGAGTGCAGTCCCAAGTTTATTCAGTAAAGGCAAGGGGAAGTGATCAGTAGGCTGGAAGTTCTTCCGTTTATTTCTCTTACATTGTAGTTTCCAGACTCGCTCGGACTCGCTCGGTTTCTTGTGTATGAAAAAGTATCATTCAAAATTAAATGTAAAAGAGGCTAAGAGTTCATACAACAGCTAATCTCTTTTCAAACACATATTAGCACTTGGATTTGGCATATAGATCTAATTCATTCCAGAACACTATTCTGAAGTTCATATTCTTATGTGGGGTTAAACATCCCAGAGCCACAGTGTTTGCTGAATAAGGAATATAACTAAATTATCAATATCTCAACTTGACAAAATCCATATTTACCCTCTTATGTTCTGCTGCAGACATTAAAATTCTCTGTGGAGAAGGAAATTTGTTGCGCATATATGCGGTAGAGTAAATTAAATAAAAAAGAGTAATGTGAGGCTGCAGACTCAAGATAAATGGTGTATAAATCCAGATATTAAATTAAATGTTTCACTGGGCAATGATGAAGTGTTATACATTTGCTCTCTCCTGATGTATAAGAAATTGATTAGCTAAATTTCAAATTCACAAGGTAACTGACTGACACTCATTTTGCATAATTTCTGAAAGGGTGCTTTAAGATACATGACAAAAGTCAACCATGATCTTAACTCAAAAAGTAATTTCTATCCTGCATATTTTACATGTGAGCTGTGAGGATGCAAGAATTATGGGAAAGCAGTAAGAACGTTTCAAATGCAATAACTGCCTAATAATGAGTTACTTATTTTAATTGCCTTGCCTGTACAGTTAACATGCATATTATCAGCAATATGGATATAAGATGCCAGCATTTTCTGGCATCTTGTTATTTTACAAGAAATAAATGGTAACCATCAGGTGTGCAGTATCTCTCCCTATAAATCTCTTAAGATATTTCCTTGAGTAACTAGATGCTAACTGTAGAGTCAGTCCCACAGAACAATTAACTTGGAGACACTGGTGGAGGGGGTACATAGGGAATGAGGATCTCCTTGCTCTCCTAGCAACCAGTGATATAAATGTTGGGTGTAAGTAAAGCATTCATTTAGTTTCAGTAAGGCAGTTTGAGCTCATTTATTTAACTCTTCCTTCTTTCCACCACCCCCCCGTCCCTGGGTTCTTCTAAAATTAGTAAAAAGTAAGAAATAAATATGGGGATGTATATAATGTTAATAATGAGGAGTTTCAGATATCAAAAAATAGGTTCCAAATTCAGGAACTGAGTGTCAATGGTAACCCATTACATAGCATTACAGCACAGAACAAAAGCACTTAGAACGGAAATTAATGGAGTTCCCCAGGGATCTATATTCATAGAAAAAAACCACACACACACAAAGAAACAAATTGGAAGCATCAGAGACTCAAAATCCTGGGAAACTCTGGGGTGGTGAACGGAAGATAACTGGGATAGTCTGAGCAGTTCCTGACTTTATTGCATCAACAACAAACCAATTTACTGTAGTACATGTAGTCATTGTTTTAATACAAATGCATAGCTAAGTGAACCTTAAAGATCTCTATAGCCAACTCCTAAAGGCTTAAAGAAAAAGAAACAGTTCAGCTGACTCAAGCATGGTCAGCAGAGTGGTGGTGTTCTCCCCAGCTGCAAGTACCACCCTCTGTGTTCTTCCCAACCATCTAGAACAAGCACAGACTAGCCAAACAAAACCATGGTAAATGTCAGCTTTTCCATTTTCCATTTACAGTTGGGAAAACTGAGTAAAAACATCAAACATCTAATGCTATTAAGGAGAAAGAGGAGGAATTATATAAGGATTCAGAGCAAAGAACCCCTTATGAAATTTATTTTAGTCTAGGAAACAATAAAACATGAGAAAAATTAATTTGTATGAAGATTAAAGAAGATTTTGCATTTTTAAGGTGAAAAAGACAAGAGTAGCAGAGAAAAGTTATGAATGAAGTCTGCAGTTAGAAATTTTAAACTTCAAGAATTATACACAAAGGGAAACTAAGAACATGCTTAGAGGAGTCCCATGGCTCACTTACTCATGTCCTTGCTTTCTTCAGGTGTCAGCTCCAGGATCACCTCACCTATGTGGCCTCTGGACTTTTTCTCATAGACCGAGAGCAAGGCCCATTCTTTATGGTTCTGTGTTTTGCTCTTTTTCATCACTAAGACCAGATATATTTACTTGTTTACTTGCATTTTGCTTGTCTTCCCCCAAGAAAGACCAAGCTATTTTATTTGTTTGTTCATTCTTTCCCTCCATTATCAGAACCATCCATCACAAGTTGCTGCTGTGCAAAAAGTTATCTGGAAGAAAGAGGAATGAGAGCTAGTGAGAGAGCCACTCTGACCACAGAGTCATTCCTAACTGAAACTATGGCATTGGTTAACCTATCCTTTCAAGAATGAAATAACTTAGTTTTAAGAAGTCTATTTCAAGGCAGACCAGATTATAAACAATGCCCATTTCTCCTACTCTGGTTCTTTAGGAATTATACTTCCATGCCAAGTGATCTTGAGTGCCTTATGTAAAAATCACATAAGATTTACTGAGTTTCAGTGCATAAAGCTCCAAGTTTCATGTTCCTCCAATGCATTTAGATTTGGTTTTATCATCTTTACCCTAGTAATCTTTACCCTGGATGCACATCAGATCATCTATGTATGTCTGACAAGGACAAAGGGCCAGGTCCTCTCTACAACAATTGAAGCCAAATTTCTGAGTAGGACCTAGGTCTTCGTAATTTTTTAAAAGTGCCCTGAAGATCCAGATATAAAGTTAATGTTGAAATCCATTGCTTTACCCCCTTCTCTACTTCTCTGGAATAGCTAGTGGTTTACTATATTACCTGTGAAAAATAGTTGATCTCTATCCATTCCTTGTATAGATTTTGTCTTATCAGTTTTCTAGCATGAATTCTTCAAGGCAACAGAGATAGGATTTGGTAAGCCATAGAGATGTTATTATGTTCATAACACATCTAGCATGTACAGAGATTCAGTACAAACAACCTCTGACGTTTCTACCTAGCTCAGAGTGATTCCATATGCTCCCATCTATCTGCGAATTACTGGCCATTAAGTTCCTCTTTCATACCGGGCAAAGGGCTCAGTGCTCTTCACAAGCTTTCAAATTGGCTTAAGCCTTTAGTTGAGCTAACATCTCAGGTTATGACCAAATGACTAGTAGACGAAGACAGAGAATATCGTATTTCCATGGATACTGAAAGACAAATGAGCACAGTACCAAAGCGTAGGAGACATTGGCCCTCCTTGCCTCAAGGCCTGATCAGGCATGTGGCTCCCAAGTGAGTATTTACTTTGAGTGAGATGGTGAACCCTGCTCCTGCATGGACCCCTCTTACAGCCAATGAACCCCACTTCCCTGAAATCTAGTGAGGCTGTCATAGATAATCACACATTTAAAACTTTTTTCAGGCTATGCCTTCCCCATTTTCTCTTTAACATCCTAGTATACTTTATTGAAAATGACAAACATAAAATAACCCTTTAGTTCCTTGTTTTTGTTAATGTGACTGTGGCAAAGTCTCAGACCTGAGACAAGCAAAGACCCATTTCACACATATCCCTTGGGAGAAGGCAGAAGGTAGGGAGGACATTCTGGGACCCTCATTTTACTCCTGATGAGCCTTTCTACTGACCTGGTTAAGTCCCCCAAGGTAAGCTTCAGAAAATACAGCCTGCTACATGTCTAATAATATATTTTGCAATTCAGTCTTATGCTGTCTTATACATTTCATTTTCAAGGACATATGCGACAATAAGGAAACCCAATAATGCTCCTTGAATCACCCACAGAGCTTAATAAGAAATGCAAATTCTTGAGCACCAAATTCAGATGAAATAGCCTCTCTAGGGAAGGGGTCTGAGTGCGTCTTCATCTTTACGGATTTGAATACATAGAAATCTGAGCTTCAGTGAACTAAAGAAACAGGTAAGTGGGATGTCAGAGCATGTCAGAGTGTAAATAGACAGTGAAATGCATTTGAAAACAATGTGTGTTCCATATGCTAAAATCTTTCCTGATGATTATGGATTTATCTATTTCACATTTTATCTGCTGATTTATATATAT
This sequence comes from Enhydra lutris kenyoni, assembly GCF_002288905.1. Lineage (NCBI taxonomy): Eukaryota > Metazoa > Chordata > Mammalia > Carnivora > Mustelidae > Enhydra > Enhydra lutris. The sequence goes on along the minus strand of NW_019154096.1, from coordinate 33,783,103 downwards.
ATATATATATATAAAATAAAAAATAATACATACATTATATATATTAGAAATTATTTTATTAGGTGCAAATTCAGATTTGTTATAATTTTCTTGTGTATTGACTCTTTAAGTAAAATTATTTCCACTTCACTCCTCTATTAAGTTACTAATTTACTAGTTTTTTATTGGTTAATTCTTTCTCCTGAATTTATCAGAAACTGAAGTTTGTTATTTAACATTTTTCCTCTATAACTATAATATATAAAGTGTCAGAGGAAATCTCCATTTCCGTCTTGTGATTCCCATGCAGAGGACTTTCTCTTAAGCATACCCATGGCCTTCCCATCAACCCTATACTTATTCTTCCCTGGGAAATTGTTGAGTACCCTCACTCTGCCCTAACTGATTGCTGTATTTGGAAGGATAATTTGCCATGCTAGATTCATTTGCCATTGTTTTTCCTGAGAATGAGGTCTTCCCATCAAAACACACATTCTCCTCTCCTCTTCCAGACTTTTATTTGTCCAGGAGCCTCCTCCTATAAGGGAAGACCAGCCTGAGTCACTGATAAAATCCCTGGGTGATTCAGTCTGATTAATATTTAGGGTCATGTTAAGATATTGACAAGAATTCTTAAAGCCACATTGTCTGCCAGCATATGTCTAATTAGTGATGAAGGTCATATTTTTGCCCCATCTTCCTTCTTCTTTTTTTATGTCCCAAATTATTTTCAATACATGTTAAGAAGACTGGTGATAACAATTCTGAGAGAAAGACACCTCCTCAAAGCCTGCATTTATTGTGATCCTTATATGAACCATTTGGTCCAGATTTCCAAGGAATAGCAAAGGATACAGAAGGTAATGGATATAACTTCGGGATTCTGATATCTAATAGCAGCATCTCTTTAACATCCTCGGGAGAGCTGTTCCCTCTGCTTGAGTCTCCCTGAGACTGGCATCCTTCTACATGTTATTGTGTTTTGTTACATTCAGGCATCACAGAGGCAGGAAGTGCTTGTCCTGCCTAACCAAGGTCATCAATATAGAGGAAACCGCTTGGACAATTTTTCTAAACTGCTGTTACTCCTACATAGATGGCTTATTTCAGTCATATTATTGCTGTATAATACTCCATGGACACTGAGTCAGCCTTTCTCTCCCCATATAATTTTGAATATTGAAAAGACAGAACAACTTGTGAGCACTGAGTTGAGTCAGTAGAAACTCTAGAGGGAAAATCTACAAATTCCAAAAGTTAGGGATCCTTATCCTAACACTCTCACAAGCCTCTTTTTCCTTTCTTGCATGATGATACTCCTTCTGGTGCTTTCCTTTATCCTTTTCTTCCTTGACTAGCTGAAGTTAACCATCCACATTAAGAAATATTGAAAAGATCTACTATATCCTATGATATTTTTCAGCTACAATGGAGAGTATGCTGTATTGACCACAATGTAAAATATATAATATTGACACAAGAGAAACCTATGAACATTGTCTTGAAATCTTTAGAAATGTCTAGTTTTACTGTGACCTCTCTCCCTCTGTATATATGTACCTATAAGGAGGAAAAAGGGATATACATCTTCAAGGATCCTAGGTTCTATGTTTTCGAATCACAAAAATTTTTAATGAGCTAAATTATAATAACTTCCAAGTAATGCATACTTAAAGATGTACTTGTCTTTTACCGTGTAGATGTATGCGTGTACATATATTGGTATCTCAGTGGGTGTGTTTGTGTGTGTTGTGCGTACACGCATACACGTATAATGTTTATTTGAAACAACAATGAAGTTGGGAAACAAGGAAATTTTAAATAAGAAGTGGATTTCGTATGTTAGTTATGTGCATGTGTGTAAGAAGGAAGTGGCCACTTCCAAGTACGTATGATAAACAATGTCATTAGATGACAGAATGAATCATTTAAATAATGGGAGTTACTTTTCTAGACCTTGAATATATTTTTACAGATACTGAAAATAGATGAAGAAAAGTAATTAACAGCACTCTGATAGCTTTAATGATAGGAACAGATGTTCACAGTTAAGGCATCAAATCTGAGTGGTTATCACTTAACCGCTGCTGCTTGCAAGCAATGGTATAATGGCTCTCCTTTTCATAGGAGAGATTATTGTAATGCAGATTATTGTGATTGTCTGAAAATATCTCCATGGCTGACAATACTTTTTTTTTCTTTTTCTACTCTCTTTGAAAGTTAAATGGGGACTACATTTAACGGCACAATTATGTCCTTTCTTGTCTACCATGCTGTATTTAAGCATAATTGCTTGCAGAAAGCCTATAGAGGCATCTTCAAGCTCAAATTCCTCATTTCCACCAGGACCAAAGAAAGATAATATGTATATTATGTTTCCTTAATGTTTCATGAACTATATAGTGAGATTAGTGACAGTTTTGATAAACAAGACTGGGATTAAGGATTAAAAAAATCAGCATCTAGGAATTTGATCTAAAATTCTGACTTAGGCCTAGTCTGACACTTTTTTTTTTCTCATGGAAAAATTGAGTCTTCACTCTATTGCAACTTACTTTTAAAAAATAACCCATTACCTCCCGTTTTATACCTTTCAGTTTCCAGTGGGTCAGAGTATTCCTCATGTAAGTGACCCCATAATTTCTTTCTGTTCCTGAATTCGTACTTTCCCATCAGTAATCAGCTAAGGCTTTTAAAGATTTGAGGAATTTATTACGGGACAGTTTTGTTTTAGGTATTTAGTGTACATAACACTTGGAAATGCATAAAACAAAAATATATAATGAATTAACCAAAAATTAGTATTTTGAAGTATCATTCTGAATATTTTAATTGATATGCATATGTACACATAGACATTGTATTTTTTCAATTAATATTACATATTGAGACTTTCCATATTAATAATTCATTAACACCTTAATTTTTAAGCTTTATATTATATTTTTTGAGTATGGTAAAATTTACTTAACTTCTTTTGCTGAACAGTTAGTATATTTCTAATTTCTCTCAATTGTAAATTACACTGACTTGATTTTACAGTAAAATTTTCTTTAGCTTTGATTTTTTTTTCAGACTGGACTTTTAGCACTGTTATTTGTGGATTAACTATTAAAAACTCTAAAATCTTATGACTTTACACTTACAAATTATTCTTCAGGAAGGTTTTGTACTTTTAGTCTAAATGAGGAAATCAGTAACTTCTTAGGTGGGAAAATATCTCATTATTATTTAAATTTACATTTTCATTGATCATGATGAGTAAGTTAGTCATCTGCATTTTTTCCTCAGTGATTGTTTCTTCCTATTCTTTTGATCATCAATTATTTCAAATCACTGTAAGTATTTTTATAAAGGATTTTTGACACTTCTAAGCATTACATCTTTGCAAATATCTTTCACTGGTGGGAGTTTGCCTTTTTATTTTAGCTTAAAATGTATTTTACAGATATGTATGGATATTTTCAATTTTTAATGTTTCAGTTCCATTGAATTTTTATTGTGATTTTCCACATTGCATCCTATTATTAAATATTTATAGCTTTAAAAAATTTTATTTATTTATTTATTTATTTATTTGAGAGAAAGAGAGAGAGAGTGCATGTACCAGGGAGAGAGACAAGCAGACGCCACACTGAGCCCAGGTCCCCACATAGGACTAGATCCCAAAACCCTGAGATCACACACAACCTGAGCCGAAATCATGATTGGAACCAAAGTCAAGAATTGGAGGCTTAACTGACTGAGCCACCCAGTGCCCCTAAGTAGTCATAGCTTCTACTATGTTTTACAGAAATAGTTAAAATTTAACACATTTAAATTTTTTTTAAATTTAGATATATACATAATTCTGCCTGAATTTTCAACTTATAAAAATAAGCTTTCATCATAAGAATGAAAAAATGCTATTACCTTAATTTGACTTTGGTAGCTGTGTATGATACCCCTAATAATGTATCTACATAGACTATGTGTGGATATTTCTTTAAATGTCACCATTCAAAATATCCTTCCACAATTTTAACAATCCATACAATCTGTAAGCACTAATGTTCCAATTTAATGGTGAGATGAATTTTTGTTTCTTACTTGGTTCACTAAGTTTTGAAACAGATTGCAATTTATAATATGAAAGACAAATGCACCAAACAATTAAGGACCTGATTTTACTTAGGCTATTGCAATGGAGTGAATGTTCATTAATGAGAAATATCTCAAAGAAGAGGAGGGTGACCTGGGGATTTATAAAGGCAGGTATCTAATGGAGTCATTCGCCAATCTCATGGAAGTCATGAAGAAGGATGGAAACAGGTGTTATCTCAGAATAGGTGAGAAGAGTGTTATTAGCAGATTCCAAAGCACAAAAAGTGTGGGGGCATTTCTTAACTGTTGCTGTTTTCCAGGAGCATGGAGCTGAGGTAAGGCCCAACATTGTCAGTTAGTATGAGGTGTCATATGGATGAAAGACACATTTAAGTATTGGCTGTTGGAATTCTGTAGTCATTTGTCTTGGTGATGTGGAGACATAAATAAGCCTGATGTTTAATTACAAACAGATAATTCTGACATTTTCAGAATCAAAAGTTTTATTAATGTTTCCTTTCCAGTCTCAAGAAAGTGTTTTTAAATAGATTACAGCTATTTAGAAAACATTTAAAAATCTTCAAACATTGGAAAATTATTTCTCTTGCACTAGTCAAGGAGATTCCCTAGGGTATTCTAAGTACTTTGTTGCAGTATTCAAGTGAAGAAAATATGTTCAGAAGGCATTCTCATTAGTAGGCAAATTGCGAAAGGAGCAACTACCACAGATTTTTTTGTTTGTTTGTTTCTCATGACAATGAAATTGTGCCTGAAAAATAGAGCCAAGTGACTCATTATGGCTGAAATTGGGCAATTACTCCTCAAATTAGCCAAATGCAGGTGTAATTATTATTTTAATAGGACTAATTGCTCAGTGGTAATTTGCTAAGGGGAGCCTGCATTTGGTGGAGACATAAGAACTCTTGCTACTTGACATATAACAAATATAATGTGGTATTAAAAATAAGAAGTGAAACTAATTTCTATACACACACACACACACACACACACACAGTGTGTGTGAGAGAGAGGGAGGGAGAGAGAGGAAATGATGAGGTAAAGGAAAGATCCAGAGAGATCTAACATCAAGCTATCAAATTTTCTATGAAAATGATCAAACAGGGAAAAAATTTTCTAGTACCTGAAGTTGACACATATGAAGCATATGTATATATGTATTCTATATACATAAAATATATGTATTCTATGAGAATATATGTATTCTCATATATATGAGAATCCAAGATTTCCAAAACCAACCACACCGTTTGCAAATTGTTTTAAAAAGTCACTTCAATTGAAAATTACTACTTTACTTTCCCGTAAGTTTTTAACATTTTTAAGCTGTTGTTATGTCTCACCTGGTCACTGAAACGACTTCCTAAATAGTTTCTCTTTGCATATTTTTCCTAGAGAGTAGCTTACATGGTCTTTTTTTTTTTTCTTTTCTTTTCTTACGTGGTCTTTTAAAACCATAGATGAGACCAGATTGTTGTCACCCTCGATACTTTCCAACAATATTCTCACCACACTTCCAAAAATTCCAAAGAATTTTCCATGCCTTATTCAGTCGTCAGAGCTGATCCCCACTGCACCCATCTCTACCATATCTAAATTACTTCTCTCCCCTACACTCTTTGACTTGTTCCTTCTAGTTCTCACTGTTTCTCAATGATGATAAGAAATTTCTTGCCCCAGGACCTAGGCAATCCCTTTTACAGATAACCTCACGACTCTCTCCTCTCTTTTAAATGTCACCTCTCCAGAAAACACAACTGATGAACTTAGCTAAAATGGAAACACTTCTGTAATACTTTATATCCCTAATCAGTAAATTGTTCTTTTTCTCTATAAGACTTAAGAGAATCCATAATGTTTTCCTTCAGTTATTTGCCTGTTTACATTTGTATACCTTTGTGAATGAATGCTTGAATAATGAAGGCAGAGGTTTCGCTGATTTTTTTCATGGCTGTATCCCTTAGTTCCCATAACCGTGTCCAGAATTGTGACATTTGCAACAAATAGTTATTGAAGAAGGAATGAATAAATGAATTAAGGGTGACCCAGGTTGGACTTTTTTTAAGTCCTGAAGTTGGAGAACAGAAAGATAGACTTTGGGGTCAGCTTGTGGCTTGGTTGCTTAAGTGTTCCTCTCTTGATTTCAGCTCAGGTCTTGATCTCAGGATTGTGAGTTCAAGCCCCACGTTGGGCTGCACACTGGGCATGGGGTCTGCTTAAAAAAAAAAAAAGAAGAAGAATAAACAAAAAGAAAAGATAGGCTTTGTGTTGAGCAGAACTACAGTGCCCAAATACGTTCTGTAAAGTAAAGTAAGAGAATTCTTTTCAAAGTAGCAGTTTTTCAAAGAAACAATAGAGTCAGATAATAAAGCAGTAAAAATAGATTTTACTGGGGAACTATGACAGTAGGGGAAACTAGACCTCAGTACAGAACTAGACTCAATTCCAAATTGAGCATGGACAAGGAATTTAAAGCCAAGAAACAGGGTCCGGGTCAGTGGTTAGAAAGTTAGTAAGAGGAAACCTCATGGGTAAAGAGGATTCTAGCTGAGCTAACTCGACAAGAGACAGTGGACTTAGGTCAGTGTGATCAGAAAACTAGAAGAGCGGATGAGGAATTTAATCAGAATTTAATCAGGTGAGCAGGTGGGGATTCTGGCTAAACTGACTCAGCACAGGCTTTGAGGCATCTTTGTTTCTTTCAAAGGAAATTGTATGTGACTGCACAGGGGCCGCGACTCCCTTTCCCAAAGGTCTACAACCTCTCCTGCTCTGAACTTTTCCTGGTGTGCTGGAAATAAAGAAGATGGAAAGGGTCATCAGACTAGTTCAAAATCTGGGACAATCTACCAGAAAACTGGTGTCACTCATGTATTTTTTTTTTAAGTTTATTACTTTTGTTTATATCCAAATCTTTCCTCCTGCCCTCCACCTTTCTGCTTTGTCACCACCTCTTTTATTTTATTTTATTTTTTTTTTACAATTTTTATTTATTTATTTATTTGACAGAGAGAAAGATCACAAGTAGGCAGAGAGGCAGGCAGAGAGAGGGAGAGGAGCAGGCTCCCTGCTGAGCAGAGAGCCTGAAGCAGGGCTCAATCCCAAGGACCCTGGGATCATGACCCGAGCCAGCTCTTTTTGTAAGGCAGCAAGTCAAACGTCCATAGGGTTTTATGGCAACAACAGTCCTGTGCTCATTCACTTCTGTGTTGCCTATGGCGGCTTTGGCTTCCAACAGCAAGTCATTCCCGCAGAGGCTGCATGGCCCACAGAATCTAAAGCCTTTACAATCTGACACCATACAGTAGAAACTTGCTGACCTCTGCTTTCAGTTAGGCAGCAAGGGGCCTAGGAGCCAAGTCAGCACACAGAAATGATGGCAGCTCCAGTTTACTTAGCACTCATGGCATCACAGGCCTGTCGTACGTGGTCTACATGCATTATTTCCTTCAACTTTGCTATCCATAGCACTGAAGCAGATAGAACTGTTTTTTTTTGTTCTTGTTGTTTTGTTTTTTTTAATTTTAGAAATGTTGGAACTGAGTTTTAGATCTAATAGCTAGATTAAGGTCTAAGCAGCAGCCGTTGGGGCCCTGCTGCAGGTTAGGATCCAGCTCTGTCTGTTAAAAACTTTTAACATTAACACTTAGGATACTTTCTACTGGAAAATAGGAGTGTTTATTTTACAATAAGTATAGGGGCACATGAGTGGCTCAGCTGGTTGAGCCTGGGACTCTTGATTTCTGCTCAGGTCATGATCTCAGGGTTGTGGGAATGAGCCCTGCTACCGGCTCTGTGCTAAGCATGGAGTCTGCTTGAGATTCTCTCTCCCTTTCTCCCTCTGCTCCTCCAGCTTGTACACACACACACTCTCTTGCTCTCTAAAATAAATAAATTAATTAAAAAATACTAATAAAATACAGTAATTATAGATTCACAGGATGTTGCCAATAGATGTGCGGGGAACTCCCATGTACTCTCCCTGAGTCTCCCCCAAAGTCATTCTCAAGTTGAACACTGTCTTCCCTTTAATACATTTGAGATTTAAAGTCTTTTTTGTTTTATTGTTTTGTTTTGCTTTTGTGAGGAAAATGATAGAAGTTTATTAAGTGAAGATACAGGGAAAGCTCTCAAGAGTGAGAGAGGTCCCAACAGGGTCACCAGTGAGGGCCTTTAGGGTTGGTCTTTTACAGAAAGCTAGCCAGGGAACTTAAATCCTTTAAAAATCTCTATTGATAACACCTTCAATGGCTTACTTCCTTTTTTAGGATCTGGTTATTCTTTTGTTGATCACAGGTGATTAAAATAAAGACACCCACCCCACATGACCCACCCCATATGCCTAGGGCAGGATGGTTAAAGGTGACCAAGTTGAAGGGCCAGGTGAAGCAGGAACGGGAAGGATCTGGGTAATGGGTGACTTCAGGAGGCTATGCAACAGCACCTTCTTGCTTTCTACTCTACCAGTAGGCAAGCCTGGAACCTTCAGGTCTAGAGGGCCAGGCCAGAATCCATCCTGTCTGTTAAATGAGTGTTGAATGAGAGTTATGGAGATATACCAGGAGCAGTCCATGCCACTCAGTCTATCATTACTTCAGGACTGTGCATACATTTTGGATGGCACTGTGGGGGTTTTGAAGTCCTGAGAGGTTCAGTTGCACTCTGTCAGGTAGACACTAAGATTTTAATGCCTGACAGTTTCTACGGGAACATTTATTTATTTATTTATTTTTAATTTTTATTATAGATTCACAAGATGTTATAAAGATAAGGAAGGCTCATGTAAGCCTCCTCAATGTTAATACTTTGGTAAAACCATACAAATTAACAGTTTCAAAGGCAATAAAACCTTGCTGTGTAGTTCATAGTGCTTATTCAGAATTTACCAGCTCACAGGCACTCATTTGTGTTTGTGTGTATAATTTGATCACGTGTAACCTTATGTACCACCACAATCAAGATACTCAACTGTGTATCACTAGAGGCTCACTTGTATTAACCTTTTGTAGCCACATCTATCCCCACCTACTCCATCCTTAACAGTGGGCAACCATGATCAATTCCTTTTCTCTATAATTATCTTCTTTTACAAATGTTACCAAAAAAATGGAGCCATGCAGCTTATATCATCTTAAGATTGGCTTCTTTTTTCTCTTAGTATAATTTCCTTGAGGTTTGTCCAAGTTGTTAGGCATATGAATAGTTCATTCCTTAATGGGTAATGAATAGTTCATTTTATTACTAAATAGTATGCCATAGTATTTATGGGTGTATCATAGTTTGTTTAACATTCATCCACTGAAGGACATTTGGGTAGTTTCCAATTTACAACTTTAAAAAAATTTTTTTAAAGATTTTATTTATTAGAGAGAGAGTGGGAGAGAAAGCACAAGCAGGGGGAGTTGCAGGTAGAGGAACAGGGAGAAGCAGGCTCCCTGCTGATTATGAAGCTTGATGTGGGGCTCCATTCTAGGCCCCAAGATCATGACCTGAATGGAAGGCAGTTGCTGAACTGACTGAGCCACACAGGTGTCCCTCAATTTATGGCTTTGATGAGTAATGCTGCTATGAATATTTGCATATATGTCATCGGTAAAACTTAGTCTTGATGCCCAAAGTGTGCAAATGCTGGGTTGTATGGTAAGCCCATTTTCAGCTTTAAAAGAACTACAAGGTATTTTTCCAGAGTGAAGGTTCCAGTTTACATTCCCAACACCAATTTGCGGAAGATTCACTTTCTCCAAAACCTCAGCAGCATTTGGTGTTGTTACTACGTTTCAATTTTTTCATTTTGACAGACTTGTTGTGATAGCTCACTATGGTTTTAAAAGATTTTATTTATTTATTTGACAGACAGAGATCACAAGTAGACAGACAGGCAGGCAGAGAGAGAGAGGGAAGCAGGCTCCCCGCTGAGCAGAGAGCCCGATGTGGGACTCGATCCCAGGACCCTGAGATCATGACCCGAGCCGAAGGCAGCGGCTTAACCCACTGAGCCACCCAGGCGCCCCTCACTATGGTTTTAATTTCTAATTCTTTAATTGCTTAGGAAGTTGAAACATATTTTTATGTGTTTATTTACCATGTATATTTCCTTTTCAGTACATTGTATGTGTCTTTTGTCTATTTTCTTTTTTTTATTATGTTAGTCACCATACAGAACTCCACTAGTTTTTTTGTTTTTTGTTTTTGTTTTTTTTTAATTAACATATAATGTATTTGCTTCAGGGATACAGGTCTGTGACTCATCAGTCTTACACAATTCACAGCACCCACCATAGCACATACACACCCCAATGTCCATAGCACAGTCACCCCATCCATCCCACCCCCAGCCCCTCCAGCAATCCTCAGTTTGTTTCCTGAGATTAAGAGTTTCTTATGGTTTGTTTCCCTCCCTCATCCCTCTTGTTTCATTTTTCCCCTCCCTTCCCCCCATGATCCCCCACCCTGCCTCTCAAATTCCTCAGATCAGAAAGATCATATAATAATTGTATTTCTCTGGTTGACTTATTTCACATAACATAATACTCTCTAGTTCCATCCACATCATTGCAAATGGTTTTTTCCTCAACTCCTGTTGAGTTTGTAGGTGTTTGGAATGGTTTAATAACTATCTGGCTGAACTTCTGGGACCCAATGATATTTAGGTCTCCTACTTCTCTGCCATCTTGCTCCTCCCTCAGAACTCCATTAGTTTTTGATGTAGTACCTCCATGATTCGTTATTTGCATATACCATCTAGTGCTCATTGTAATACTTGCCCTCCTTAATACCCCTCTTGGTGCTAACCCCTCCCACCCCCAAAACCCTCAATTTGTTTCCCTGAGTCCATAGTTTCTCATGGTTCATCTTCCCCTCTGATTTTACCCCTTTCAGTTTTCCCTTCCTTCTCCTAATGTCCTCCATGCTATTCCTTGTGTTTCACATATGAGTGAAACCATATGGTAATTGTCTTCCTCTGCTTGACTTATTTCACTTATCATAATTCCCTCCAGTTACACCCATATTGATTCAAATAGTGGGTATTCATCCTTTCTGATGGTTGAATAATATTCCATTGTATATACAAACCACATCTTTATCCATTAGAATAGCAAAATTTAACAAGGCAGGAAACAACAAATGTTGGAGAGGATGTGGAGGAATCCTCCTACATTGTTGGTAGGAATGCAAGCTAGGGGAGCCACTTTGGAAAAGAGTATGGAGTTTCCTCAAAAAGTTAAAAATAGAGCTATCCTATGACCCAGCAATTGCACTACTGGGTATTTACCCCAAAGATACAAAGGTATTAAAAAAAGGGGCACATGCACCCCAATGTTCATAGCAGCAATGTCCACAATAGCCCATTTTCTAATGGGCCTTTTTTTGTTTTGTTTTATTGTTGAATTTTAAGAGTTCTTTATGTATTTGAGATACACCTTTGTCCACTGTGATTTGAAACTATTTTCTCCAGTATATAGCTTGTCTTTTTATCCTATTAACAGGTCTTTCTCAAATTTTTGAGATTTTTAAAAAAAATTTTGATGAGATCCAATCAGTTTTTCCACTTATGGGTCTTGCTTTTGCTGTTAAACCTAGGAATTATTTGCCAAGCTCTATGTCCTAAAAATTTTCTACTCCATTCTTTCCCTAGAAGTTTTATAGTCTTCTGTTTTACATTTGATCTATGATCTATTTTGAGTTAATTTTTGTATAAGGTATAAGACTTAAGTGGATCATATTTTTACTGAGGTATGTATTATTTTTTCAGCACCAATTTATTGAATTTAAAATGTTTTTTTTTTTAACTTTTGGGCTTTTGTCTTTCTATGTTAATTTTAGAATACACTTATTTATGTCTACAAGAAGACCTTTTGTTTATGTTCACAGACTGAGATTTCATTAAGGAATTGTGCTACACTCCTAAGTTAATTTAGCATTGACATCTTTACCTTGTTGCAACATTCAACCCATGAACATGATATGTCTCTCCAAATATTTAGTCTTTGATTTATTTTATGAGCATTTTATAATTTTCATCATATAGAACCTGTATATGTGTTGCTAGTCTCACTTCTAATATATTTTTTTGGAAAAACTATAAATGGTATTATAATTTTGATTTGTCTCCACTTGCTCATTGTTACTATGTAAAAATATAATTTTTTATGTGTCAATCTTATGTCCTGGGACCTTAGTGAATTCACTTCTTAAGTCTAGGTGATTTTCTTTTTTGTAAATTCCTTGGGATTTTATAGACCCATAGATAATCATATTGTCTGTAAAGAAAGACCGTTTTATTTCTTATTTCAAAACAATCCATTTTTTTTCTTACTATAGTGTCTAGAATTTCCAATAATATGTCAAGTAAGAGAAGTGAGAAAGTATCTTTGTCCCTGATCTCAGAGAAATTCACTCAGTCTTTCACCATCAAGTATCAGCTGTAGGTTTTCTTGTGTATGATCTTCATGAAGCTAACTTCCTCTCTATTCCAGTATAAGGAAATTTTTTAAAAATCATAAACGAGTAATGAACTTTATGGTGTGTCTTCTTGGTTCCAATTAATATGATCATATGATTTTTCTACTTTGACCTGTTATAGTGGTGGATTGCATAATTTATTTTTAAATAAAGAAACAATCTTACATATCTGGAATAAATGATTCAATATGGTTATTATGTATTGATTGTTTTATATGTTGTTGAATTCACTTTGCTAAAATTTTGTTAAGACTTTTGCATCTAAATTCCTGAGGGATATTGTTTGTTTTTTTGTATTGGCTTTCCCTAGTTTTGGAAGTATAGTAATGCTGGCTTTATAAAATGAGTTGAGAAGTGTTCTCTCTTCTGTGTTCTAGAAAAGATTGTGAAAATTTTTGTCAATTTCTTTAAGTGCTTGGTAAAATTATCCACTAAAACCATCAAGGCCTGGAGATTCCCTTTTCTAAAGCTTTTAATTTACAAATTCAATTTCTTTAATAGTGATAAGACTAATACTATATCTTCCTGGGTAATTTTTGGATTTTATTTTTTAAGGAATTCAATACTTGTTGAATTGAATTGAATTAAAAAATGTTACTGAATTTTAAAATGTCATTTTGTATATAGTATTCCTTTATTAACCTTTTAATTATTGTGGGGTTCCTTTTGCTATTTCCTCATAGTCCTTATATTAGAAAACTGTGTCTTCTTTCTTCTTAATCTTTGTTATTCTTTCTAGATTTTATGAGGAGCTCTGTCTGATGCTTGCAGGAATTTAATGTGTGGTCAGATCACCTGAAACAAGCCTTAAATTAAGGTTCAGTTGTAGTCTTCAGTGAGGACTAGTCAGGATATTTCTTTCAATATCATTTCTGGAGATTAGATAGATGGTTAGATGGATGGATGGATATCTGGTATAGACATTTGATATGCTGGTAGCTTGGATGGGGTTATTACTTTCTTTTGAAGTCCTCAATCATGTTTGAATGGTTGTATAATAAACACATGTTAATTTTACAGCAGTAATGGGATAATGTTTCTTAAAAACAGTAGAAATTTTTATTACCTTGACATGATATATAATCAGAAATTTTAAAATTAAATGTTCTAAAATAAGGGCTTTGAAAATGTTGATTGCATTTTATTTTTGAAGCTGGCATAGACTTCAATTTCAAAAAATTGCTGACTAACTTTTGAGACCGATAGCAATCAGGCAGTATGTAATTTGGAAGTGAAATCCTGCTGTATTAAATTCTGATCCTTTTTAATAAGATGCTTTTAGATGAGCTCAATTGTACACTGTCAAAAAGGTCAGTATTTATTATGTAAGAGAAATATGTAATGTAGTTTCTGAAAACCCAAAAGACCAACTTGACTAAGATTCTGTTTCCCAGTCAGCACCCTAAAGGTTAGAGTCCCTCAGAAGACTTACATATTTTTTTTCACCAGATGAGATGGCTTCAAGCAAAGCATGCATCAGTGATGTAGGTTGCATTATAAGTTATCTGGATGACACTGATCAGCATTATCAAATACAAAAACTTAGGGCCTGTTGGTTACTGCAAAGGGCACCGCCATGCTCACAACTGCCCCATCTTTTGGTCTTCAGTAATAGATATTCATCCCAAGATCTCTGTTTCTAAAAGACTCTAAGAGGTTAAAAGAATGTATATGCTATCAGTCTTTCAAGACTTTCAAAGGGACTTATTTCATTGGTCTCTCTCTCTCATAAAGTTAGAGGATGTTGTGACTAGTATATTCCAATCATGTTTAGAGGTAGCAGATACTTCCTATCTTTGTCAAGAATTCTAGTTACCCCAGTTAGATGTACCACACCAGCCTTGCTGATGAAAGAACATTTAAATTTTTTTTTATTTTCTCAGGTAACTTATATTAATATTGTCTTTTTTTCGCTTTTAGGTGGATATTTACAATTCTACCAGTTTAGCACATTTATAGATTTGTGTAAGTACCATTATAATTATCGCCCCAAATAATCTCTCTTGTGGGAATCCTTTGAAGCCACAACTTCCCTAATCCTTAACCTCTGGCAAAACACTGATCTCTTTTCTATCACTACATTTTGTCTTTTTGAAAATGTCATACAAATAGAAGCACAGTTTGTATGCTTTTGAGCTTGGCTTCTTGTACTTAACAAAATGCATTTGAGGTTCATCCAGGTGATAAAGTATATTAATACTACATTCTTGTTTATTGCCAAATAGTATTTCACTGTATGACTGTACCAAGTTTGATTATCCATTAGCTCATTGAAGGACATTTGGGTGGTTTACAGTTTTTGACAACTATGAATAGGTTGTTTACATAAACTTGAAGGTTATTTCTTGAAAAAATGTGAGTTTGATTAATGGTATATAGTACTGATGGTAGGAAATAGATAAAAAGCCTACTGAGTTTCTTTAGGGGATTTCAGTGCCAAAGAATCAAGACCCTTGTCTAGCAAGCTTCTGATTATATGATGAGCATCAGAAAAGAAGCAATCCAGGAATACTGGGCAGTGTCAATGGAAGGCATTACCCAGCAACAGCATTTTAACTGTGGCTGGGGAGGATGATAGACAAGTGTCTTCCAGAAGTCAGAGTCTGGAATCTTAAAGAATAATGGACAAGACAGAAAAAAATACAGTCTAATCAAAGAATTTCTTCCTCTTTGTTCCTGTTCTGCAGAACAATCACTGATCTGTATTTCCCACCCTTTTTTCCAAATGGAAGATTTTTTATGTCTAAGCTGTCTCTGTTCTACCACTGTATATTGGTTGAGGAGAGTGGATAAAGTAAGCAATATCTTTTGAATTCAAAGGCCACTGGACCATGAAGACACTTCCTTACCTAATGCAGAATAATGTGTACCATCTAGAAAACCAAGAACTGAGCTGGGTGTAGTTGGTAATGAAACTTTTTATTATCTCCTTTATTAAAAGAGTGTGTCAATGTGCAAGGGGAAAAAAAGGTGAAACTGCTATTTGGTGATCAGAAGATCAGATTGTAGCAAAAAAAAAAAAAAAAGCACTATTTTTGTCAGACTTTATTTTCCTCTTCAGTAAATAGAAAAACTGCAATCCCAAGATTTCCTGGAGGATTAACGGGCCTATTTGACTTAATTTTCTATTTGATTGAATGAAGGTATTATTATTGATGCACATCAGTTCTGAACTTGGCCTTTAATATTTCCCATACGACCTTCCATAGTTTCTTTCTTGCTTGATCTGTGACTGGTAGGGTGGGGATGGCAAAACATAGCATATATATCTTATAGTGTAAGGTTAACTTTAATTTAATAATTTAAAAATACATAAAATTTTAAAAGTCATGGCAAAAAATTCTATTAGCAGAATGAAAGACAAATTACAAAATATTCTCCAAAGGACTAATAACCTTGATATATTAAAAATATCTTAATATTGGGCGCCTGGGTGGCTCAGTGGGTTAAGCCTCTGCCTTTGGCTCAGGTCATGATCCCAGTGTATTGGGATCAAGACCCGCATCGGGCTCTCTGCTCAGCGGGGAGCCTGCTTCCTCCTCTCTCTCTGCCTACCTCTGCCTACTCGTGATTTCTCTCTGTCAAATAAATAAATAAAATCTTTAAAAAAAAAATCTCAATATTGAGAAATGAAGTTCTAAATACCCAGTAGAAAAAGGGGAAAAAAGACATGATCAGAAAATTCCCCAAAAAAGTCTGAAAAGATTCTTTAGAAATGTGCAAATTAAACCCTGACACCATAGTTCATGTATCAGATTGACAAAAACTATTGAAATGTATAGCAGCATATTCTGTTGTGAAACCTGTGAGGAAGAAAACACATTCATTAAACCCTGGTGGGAATGTGAATTTCTTCAGCCCTTCTGGGAGGGAGTTTTGAAATACTTAACAAAAATACATATGCTTCTTCATTTTGACCTTTCAATCCCATTTCTGAGAATTTTCTCTGGGGCTAAACCTCCAATAATAAGAAATATATTTGCAAAGTTATTCACTGCAACATTGTTTGTAATTGCAAAACAATAGAAGCAACCTACATGTCTATACATAGCATAATGGTTTAACAAAATATGGTTAGTTTAAACTTTAGAGTGTTATGTAGCTTTTTTCAAAAATGAGGGAGAGGTATCTGTGTGGCTCAGTCACTGTTAAGAGCCAACTCTTGGTATAGGCTGAGGTTGTGATGTCAGGGTCGTGACATTGAGCCCCATTCCAGACTCCATGCTCATAGCAGAGTCAGCTTGAGGGTCTTTCCCTCTCCCTCTGTCCCACCCCTGTTCACTCTCTCTCAAATAAATAAATAGAATCTTTAAAAAAAAATGAGGGAGGGACGCCTGGGTGGCTGAGTTGGTTGGACAACTGCCTTTGGCTAAGGTCATGATCCCAGAGTCCCGGGATCGAGTCCCGCATCGGGCTCCCAGCTCCATGGGGAGTCTGCTTCTCCCTCTGACCTTCTCGCTCATGCTCTCTCTCACTGTCTCTCTCTCAAATAAATAAATAAAATCTTTAAGAAAAAAAAATGAGGGAGATCGCTTTGAACTAATATGCAATATCTAGTGGTTTCTAGGATCTAATGATGACTTAGCCAACAGTAAGAATGAAGGTGAAGTCTTAGTTATACATACAGCTAAATTAATTCTTCCCAGAACTGGAATGGATTTGGAAGTGGATTCTTCTGTGATCAAACCTCTACATGAGAATGCAACCTGGTTAACAGCTTGATTGCAGCCTTGTGAAACCCCATGCAGAACAGCTCACTCATCAACGACCATTCTCCTGATCTTTGGAAAACTGTGAGATAATAATCTGAGTTGTTCAAACCACTACATTTATAGTAATTTGTCTCACAGCAATATAGAACCAATTCAGTGATATAAAGTAGTAAAAATGAACGAACAGATGAATGAATGGTGGAGAAGAGACAGCTTTTCCTTGTATTGGAATTCTAGACAAGGGATGTGGAAGGAATGATGAAAATTAAAAAAAAAAAATGGTTAGGCAAATGTCACAGTAATAATTATTTTAGGCAAAATAAGGAAATGTTAGGGGCACCCGGGTGGCTCCATGGGTTAAGCCTCTGCCTTCGGCTCAGGTTATGATCTCAGGGTCCTGTGATTGAGCCCCGCATCAGGCTCCCTGTTCAGCAGGGAGCCTGCTTCCCTTCCTCTCTCTCTGCCTGCCTCTCTGCTTACTTATGATCTCTCTCTCTCTCAAATAAATAAATAAAATCTTTTAAAAAAAAGTAAGAAAATGCTAAAATTAGTGGGCAAAAATAATGATAGGGAACAGTATTTGCACAGTCTCAAAGAATCTCTACACATGACACTGTAACAAAAAAAAACCATAACAGAAGGCATCACCTTAACCAAGTAATAAATGTTCACACCCATGGTATGACACATATGGATATTGTGTACACTCTGGTATGTTGCACTGAGGAGGAAAACCATCACTTTTGTCATAATATTGCTCAAAATGAATAACTTTGCTGTAATCACACAAAAACTTCAGATAAATATAAATCGAAAGACAGTCTACAAATAACTCTTTGGGATTATTAAGGTCCCAAAGGACAAAGAAAGATAGAAGAACTGCCATTGACTGAGGGAGATTAGAGAGCCATGACAACAAATGCATTGTGCTATGCCACATTGGATCCTGAATAGGAAAATGGGGGTTATAGTGGGAGAATTAGCAAATTTTGAATAAGGTCTGTGATTATAGCATTATATCAATATTATAAGAATTTTCTAACGTTGGTGATTGTACTACAATTTTGTTAGACATTAGCATTAGTGGATAAAGAATAATGGGTACTCCTGAACATTTTTGCATTTTTTCTGTAAATGCAAAATTTGAAAATAAAATTGAAAAAGCAAGATAGAACATGTCATAATCTCAGTAACACCAAGAAACTAGAATTAGTTGAAGCACACACAAAAGAGGAAGTTTAAGCAGAGATGACTAATGTATTATGAGAAAAAAAGAAAATCATAACCATAGAAGAACATATTGCTATGAAAGTAGAAAACAATATGCATTGCCTTATAAATGAAAATACAATCATTACATATTTTAAAATGTCATATATGATAAATATTATAGACTCAGTTGAAGAGGAAATTATACAGCTGAAAGTGTTTTATATTAAAGAGTCTCACTAGTTCCTAAGCCAGATGAATGAAAGTGATATGCTAGAAAAATGCTAGAAAAATGCATTTTCTAATGCTAGAAAAATGGTGATCTTTTAGAACTCCAGAGATAAAGAGAAAATTCTAAAGTCTCTAAAATGGAAAAAATTGCAATTTAAAATGAAATTGAAATCACATTGGCATCAGACCTCTTGGCAGCAATATTTAGAAAACCAGAAGAAATTTTAGGAGATACTGAAAGACACAAAGTTCTAAAGTAAAAATCTATAATAAAAGTTCTAAAGAAAAGTCATTTTTGGATCTACCATTTTATAAAACTAAGCTAGCATTCAAATTAGAGATCAAAATAAAGATATTTTAGGATACTTAAATGCTCTTTTTGCATCTAGAAACCTTCTCTGCTATGTTTAGTCAAAAAAACTGCTTGTGAAATAAAAAGTATTCAGAAATACAAATATTTGGGACACAAAATCAGTAGTGAGAAAAAAAACAGTACTGATTTTAGTTGGCTAAATAATTTTTGACAAAGCATCTAGAAAGAAAATATAATTATTTCATCATGAAATAGTGAAGCAAACAGAGAGCAAAATTACAATGTTAGAAATAAGTTAAAATACATCATTAATCAAAATAACATCCAAAGAAACAGATTTAGTGGAACACACAGATTTATAAAAGCAATGATTAATATCCTCTTGAGAATGAGAAAAGATATTAATTTACAGATGAGTAATGTGCAGGAAGGGGTAAATTAAAATACAGAAAAGATTTTTGTTTGTTTTCTGTTTTGGTAGATGACATAGATCTTTACTGACTCTATATGGGGAAAAGTATAAGCAGAAATTATATGTGTTAAAATTATGTGTAAGTTATCGGAATACTAGAAATGACTATGATATACTGATCTATTACTGCAAATATTTATTTAAATATTTATCATTTTATAATACATATGTAATTTTTATATGTAAAATAATATATAAGAAAAGTTTACAAAGAAAAGTTGATTAACCCATTAAAGCAGGATGATACTATAATGTCTAAGACCCATTCAAGGCAGCAGGCTATCATGATTGACAGTAACTCAAAATGTCTTCCAGAAGCACACAGCTAGGAGGGTCTCACATTCATTCAGACTTGGGACTTTCTTCTAAGCATCAGCCTTTCAGGCAGAGTATATAAGGCATGGTAGATATGTAAACTTTTTGACTTATTGACTTTCTGATTCATTTATATTTACCTTGACTAATGTTACAGGAGATTGAACGATACTGTACCTTCTGAGTTTCTTGACTATGCATTCTCTTTTATTTATAAACTTAAGACCACAGTTATAGGGCATTATTTGTGGTTTTTGTTCATTTGTATATTGCCTCAGAATTTTCTGAAGTGTAAGTATAAAACCTTGAATTCCAGTATAAGAACTTTTTTTTCTGAACTATTTGAATGGATGCTAATGACCTGATGTCCCTTCATCTCCAAATCCTTTTTGTGTATTTTTCACAAATGAGAACATTCTCCTACATAAGCCAAATAAGTCAATGACACAAGGAGATTAACATTAGAACATATATACCACCATTTGTGTTCTGATGCCACACCAGTCCAGAAACTTCATGTTCATACTCTACTTCTTTGGGCTTTGACACAGCATTCCATCCCCTCCCATGTATAGAAGTCCTTTTGCTGCTGACTCTGTTCCCTCATTATGGACTGCCTGATGTGGGCATACTTCTTACTCTGATCAAGTTCTGACATCCTGCTCTGGTCCATTGTATTCCCCTAAACCTTACTATAGACACCTAACTTGTTCTCTCCCACCTAATGGATTTAGGACTGAATTGTTTAGAATGTAAAAATGGAAGAATTCTCATTTTATTTTTTTAAATTTAAAATAATGTTGAGATAATTTATTAAGATTCATGTGCAGATAGAACTAGTATCCAGAAATCCCAGTCTACCTTTTACCCAGTTACCCCAAGTGAAGCAGTTTGTAAAACAATATGTTGTGCAACATTAGAAACACAATACTGACATTGATATAATCAACTAATCTTACTCAGTATTCCAGTTTTTCGTTACTTATTGTGTGTGTGTCTGTGAGTATATTTAGCTCTATACAATTTTGTCACTTGTGTAGTTTTGTTTATTCACTACCACAGTCAAGATACCATACAATTCCATCCCCATAAGGATCTCTGGTGTTACCCTTTTATAAGTCAAACCAACTCTCTCCTGCTCCCCTTTCACATCATCCCCAACTCAGGGTAATCACTATTTTTCCTTTGTTTCTGAAAATTTTCCACATCAAAATGTTATATAAATTACATCATGCAATGATTGATATTCTGTAATTCATCTGGAAAGACACAGGCTCTTGAATCCATTAAGCAATCTTGAAAATAGAGTAAAGTGGGAGAAATAACTCTCCTTAATACCAAAACATTGCAGTAATCAAGGCAGTATGTTGTCTGCAGAGAGAGTAACACAGAGATCAGTAGGACAGAATAGAACAGAAAAGATCTAATAAACATCAAATTTCCATACCTTATTAAAAATTAACTCAAAATTAATATAGAACTAAATATAAAATATAAGCAATAAAACTTTTAGAAAAAAAAACTTAAAAATTTTAAGATCACACACTCATGCAAAAAGTTCTGAGACTTGACCAAAAGCAAGAACCAAAAAAATTTTTTTTTCTTATTATCTAAACATTAGCAAAATTAAATATATTTACCCTACAAATGATACTGTTAAAAGGATGAAAAGAGAAATTATAGACTGGAAGAAAAATTTGTGAGCCATGTTTGTGAAAGTGCTCTAGTGTCTAGTTAATACATAAAAAATTCTCAAAACCCAGCAATTAAAAAAAAAGTAGGAAAAAAACAAACAACCTGAATAAGAGATGAGCAAAGGACTTGAATAGATATTTCTCCAAAGATATACAAATGGCTAAGAAACATGAAAAGATGCTTAACATCACTGATCACCAGTGAATTGCAAATCAAAACCACAATGAGATGTTATTTCATACCCATTAGGATGGCTATCAGAAGAATAGCCAAGTGTTGGTGAGAATGCAGAGAAATGAAACCTTTGTACACTGTTGGTGGAATTATAAAGTGGTGCAACCACGGTGAAAGGCAGGATGGCAGTTCCTCAAAAAAATTGAAAATAAGACTAACACATAATCTAGTAGTCCCACTTCTGGTTATATATATTCTGTGTATAAATAATTAAAAGCAGGGTCTGGAAGGTATATTTGCATAACCACGTTCACAGAAGTACTACTCAAAATAGCCAAGAGGTAGAAGCAGCTCAAATGTCTATCTAAGGATGGATAAACTAAATGCATTATATTTATACAATGGAATACTGTTCAACCTTAATAAAGAAGGAATACCTGTCCCATGCTACAACATAAGTGAGCCTTGAGGATAATATTAAATAATACAACACAGAAAGGAAAATACAGTATGTTTACACTTATATGAGGTACCTAAAGTAGTGGATTCATGGGAACAGAAAGTAAAGTAGTAGTAATGGGTAGGAGGGGGGGAATATGTTTAATTGTTGTTTAAATTGTTGTTTGTTGTTTAAATGTTGTTAAATGTTGTTTAAATGTAGTTCTATAAGATGAAAAAGTTCTGGAGATCTGTTGAACATCAATGCGAACATACTTAATATTACTGAACTCTATACTTAAAAGGGTTAAGATGGCAAATTGTATGCTGTGTGTCTGTCACCACAAGAAAGAAAGAGACAGAGAGACAGAGACAAGGAAGGAAGGAAGGGAAGGACGGAGGAAAGAAGAAGGGAAAGAAAGAAAGAGAAGTAAAGCGAAAGGAAAAAGAAAGGAGAGGAGAGGAAGGAAGAGGAGGGGAAGGGAAGGGAGGAGAAAGGGAAGGGAATGGGGAAAAGAAAACATATAGGGCAAAACAAACCCTAGTTAGATAAATCCACCATTGGATTCATCTCCGTTATCAATTGTCATTTCTTGTTCACGCTGTGATTTTCGGAGTTCTTGGTATGACAGATGGTTTTCTACTTTATTCTATACATTTGCCCATTATGTTAGGAGAGTTTGGGTCTCTTGTTTTAGCTATCAGTCACCCTATTTAAGTTTAGCATACAGCATCTGTCTTTTTGTGAGCTGTCATTAAAAAAAAAAAAAATCTGCCTGTTTTGCAAGGTTGAGAGTAAGAAAGTACTGGGTCTGGGTCACCGTCTTCTATTGGGTAGTATGACATGCCTTTTGTCATTCCTCTAATCCCCCATGCTAAACCACTTCATTGTCTTACTATTTTTCAGATCCTTTTCACATTGCCTCTTTGCCTTTTCCATTATTTCTGGGTTTGTAGTTGTTACCTAGCAAGGAGAGGTGGAGAGAACTAGGTGTACAATACCTTGTGTAGATCAGAAGTCTCTCTTTTTTTAATCCCTAAACATCCTCCTTGACCTCTTCTGCAGCCTTAAGCATGGTAGCAACTTCCTGCACTTCTGTCTGTCTATGACATCAGTTTTACTTATTTTATTTTCTTTCCTTTCAAATCCTTCATACAGGTATAAATAATACTTTATACTAAATGCTAGGTTAATGTAACTGGTTTGATTTTAATTTTCCTGACTAGATTCTGATTGATACAGAATATAAATATTCTGTAACTAATTTTTCCTTACTTTGCTGACCATAGACATTTTGCACTGAAATTAAAATATTTCAAATATGAATGCCTATAATTTCAAACACTCTCCCTGTTTACATGGCCTTTTACAAAATTCAGTTGGAATTTACATGAATCTAGGTACACTTCATAATAGATTACAACTATATTTTTATACCAATACATAAAAGCTCATTGTTCTTCTTATTACATCCTGTTAAAATAATTTAATATTTGAATATCCTGTTGAATAAATATATTGAAGTATTCAATCTATTTAAATATTGAAGTAATTTAAGTAGCTGCAGGATTCTTGATTACTAGAAAGGACATATGTGCTATGTATCATAACAATATAAAAGTCCTAAATAGAATGCCATTTGAAATTGGGTTGTGAAAGGCATATGGTAACTAATGATTCTAACATCTTTGGGACATTGATGTCCTCCATCTTATTTGAGATGTTACATGTTTTGTGTTTTAAAAACTTACTGTCATTACTATTTGGGTGTGTTAATGAGAATTCTACTTACCTACTTGTAATATGGATAATTTACTTGTTTATATTTTTTAAATCCCATATATTTTGATAGGATAACTGTATAATGTATTGAATAGAGTTTGAGGACTCTTGTAGTGATACACAGACAAAGATTCAAGTTCAGAAATTACCAGGAGCCTGGGGATCACCTTAGGCTCTCATTTGGAAAACTTCAGGACCATGGCCCCAAATCTAAAGCAAAGAGCAGGTAAATGGAGGCTAAATGAATTCTGAAATCTAGCCTTATGGAGTTTAGCCCTTGAATAAATTAAAATGATTAGCTTCTATTCTGCCTATCAAAGAAAAAGTAAACTCTCTGGAAGAAATAAAATAATACAAAAAAAATCCACAATTCTAGTACATAATGTTCAACATTTTCTTTAAAAAGACATTGTAATTGCCAAATGACAAGTCTTCATGATCAAAGAAGAGGGTATAAACAGAATCACAAGTGATGAAAACTTTGGAGTTATCTGACAAGGATTTTAAGTTTGTTTAAATAATATATTCAAGAAAACACAAGGCAAGAAATTAAACAATAAGATTCAAAGTGTTAATAGAAAATTGAAAACTATGCAGCCAAGAATACTATATCCAGCTAGGCTATCATTGAAAATAGAAGGAGAGATTAAAAGCTTCCAGGACAAACAAAAACTGAAAGAACTTGCAAACACCAAACCAGCTCTACAGGAAATATTGAAAGGGGTCCTCTAAGCAAAGAGAGACCCTAAAAGTAGTAGATCAGAAAGGAAAAGAGACAATATACAATAACAGTCACCTTACAGGCAATACAATGGCACTAAATTCATATCTCTCAATAGTTACCCTGAATGTTAATGGGCTAAATGCCCCAATCAAAAGACACAGGGTATCAGAATGGATAAAAAAAACAAAACCCATCTATATGTTGCCTACAAGAAACTCATCTTAAACCTGAAGACACCTCCAGATTTAAAGTGAGGGGGTGGAAAAGAATTTACCATGCTAATGGACATCAGAAGAAAGCAGGAGTGGCAATCCTTATATCAGATCCATTAGATTTTAAGCCAAAGACTATAATAAGAGATGAGGAAGGACACCATATCATACTCAAAGGATCTGTCCAACAAGAAGATCTAACAATTTTAAATATCTATGCCCCTAACATGGGAGCAGCCAACTATATAAACCAATTAATAAAAAAATCAAAGAAACACATAAACAATAATACAATAATAGTAGGGGACTTTAACACTCCCCTCACTGAAATGGACAGATCATCCAAGCAAAAGATCAACAAGGAAATAAAGGCCTTAAATGACACACTAGACCAGATGGACATCACAGATATATTCAGAACATTTCATCCCAAAGCAACAGAATACACATTCTTCTCTAGTGCACATGAAACATTCTCCAGAATAGACCACATTCTCAGTCCTAAATCAGGTCTCAACCGTTATCAAAAGATTGGAATCATTTCCTGCATATTTTCAGACCACAATGCTCTGAAGCTAGAACTCAATCACAAGAGGAAATTTGCAAAGAACCCAAATACATGGAGACTAAACAGC
This sequence comes from Enhydra lutris kenyoni, assembly GCF_002288905.1. Classification (NCBI taxonomy): domain Eukaryota; kingdom Metazoa; phylum Chordata; class Mammalia; order Carnivora; family Mustelidae; genus Enhydra; species Enhydra lutris. The sequence goes on along the minus strand of NW_019154096.1, from coordinate 33,757,647 downwards.
ATCCTTCTAAAGAATGAATGGGTCAACCAGGAAATTAAAGAAGAGTTGAAAAAAATTCATGGAAACAAATGATAATGAAAACACAACGGTTCAAAATCTGTGGGACACAGCAAAGGCAGTCCTGAGAGGAAAATATATAGCGGTACAAGCCTTTCTCAAGAAACAAGAAAGGTTTCAGGTACACAACCTAACCCTACACCTAAAACAGCTGGAGAAAGAACAAGAAAGAAACCCTAAACCCAGCAGGAGAAGAGAAATCATAAAGATCAGAGCAGAAATCAATGAACTAGAAACCAAAAAAACAATAGAACAAATCAACGAAACTAGGAGCTGGTTCTTTGAAAGAATTAATAAGATCGATAAACCCCTGGCCAGACTTATCAAAAAGAAAAGAGAAAGGACCCAAATAAATAAAATCATGAATGAAAGAGGAGAGATCACAACGAACACCAAAGAAATACAGACAATTATAAGAACATACTATGAGCAACTCTACGCCAACAAATTTGACAATCTGGAAGAAATGGATGCATTCCTAGAGACATATAAACTACCACAACTGAATCAGGAAGAAATAGAAAGCCTGAACAGACCCATAACCAGTAAGGAGATTGAAACAGTCATCAAAAATCTCCAAACGAACAAAAGCCCAGGGCCAGATGGCTTCCCGGGGGAATTCTACCAAACATTTAAAGAAGAACTAATTCCTATTCTCCTGAAACTGTTCCAAAAAATAGAAATGGAAGGAAAACTTCCAAACTCATTTTATGAGGCCAGCATCACCTTGATCCCAAAACCAGACAAGGATCCCATCAAAAAAGAGAACTACAGACCAATATCCTTGATGAACACAGATGCAAAAATTCTCGCCAAAATACTAGCCAATAGGATTCAACAGTACTTTAAAAGGATTATTCACCACGACCAAGTGGGATTTATTCCAGGGCTGCAAGGTTGGTTCAACATTCGCAAATCAATCAATGTGATACAACACATTAATAAAAGAAAGAACAAGAACCATATGATACTCTCCATAGATGCTGAAAAAGCATTTGACAAAGTACAGCATCCCTTCCTGATCAAAACTCTTCAAAGTGTCAGGATAGAGGGCACATACCTCAATATTATCAAAGCCATCTATGAAAAACCCACCGCAAATATCATTCTCAATGGAGAAAAACTGAAAGCTTTTCCGCTAAGGTCAGGAACACAGCAGGGATGTCCGTTATCACCATTGCTATTCAACATAGTACTAGAAGTCCTAGCCTCAGCAATCAGACAACAAAAGGAAATTAAAGGCATCCAAATCGGCAAAGAAGAAGTCAAACTATCACTCTTTGCAGATGATATGATACTATATGTGGAAAACCCAAAAGACTCCACTCCAAATCTGCTAGAACTTGTACAGGAATTCAGTAAAGTGTCAGGATATAAAATCAATGCACAGAAATCAGTTGCATTTCTCTACCCCAACAACAAGACAGAAGAAAGAGAAATTAAGGAGTCCATCCCATTTACAATTGCACCCAAAACTATAAGATACCTAGGAATAAACCTAACCAAAGAGACTAAGAATCTATACACAGAAAACTATAAAGTACTCATGAAAGAAATTGAGGAAGACACAAAGAAATGGAAAAATGTTCCATGCTCCTGGAGTGGAAGAATAAATATTGTGAAAATGTCTATGCTACCTAAAGCAATCTACACATTTAATGCAATTCCTATCAAAGTACCATCCATTTTTTTCAAAGAAATGGAACAAATAATCCTAAAATTTATATGGAATAAGAAAAGACCTCGAATAGCCAAAGGAATATTGAAAAAGAAAGCCAAAGTTGGTGGCATCACAATTCCGGACTTCAAGCTCTATTACAAAGCTGTCATCATCAAGACAGCATGGTACTGGCACAAAAACAGACACATAGATCAATGGAACAGAATAGAGAGCCCAGAAATAGACCCTCAACTCTATGGTCAACTAATCTTCGACAAAGCAGGAAAGAATGTCCAATGGAAAAAAGACAGCCTCTTCAATAAATGGTGTTGGGAAAATTGGACCGCCACATGCAGAAAAATGAAATTGGATCATTTCCTTACACCACACACGATAATAGACTCAAAATGGATGAAGGATCTCAATGTGAGAAAGGAATCCATCAAAATCCTTGAGGAGAACACAGGCAGCAACCTCTTTGACCTCAGCCGCAGCAACATCTTCCTAGGAACATCTCCAAAGGCAAGGGAAGCAAGGGCAAAAATGAACTATTGGGATTTCATCAAGATCAAAATCTTTTGCACAGCAAAGGAAACAGTTAACAAAACCAAAAGACAACTGACAGAATGGGAGAAGATATTTGCAAATGACATATCAGATAAAGGGCTAGTGTCCAAAATCTATAAAGAACTTAGCAAACTCAACACCCAAAGAACAAATAATCCAATCAAGAAATGGGCAGAGGACAGGAACACACATTTCTGCAAAGAAGACATCCAGATGGCCAACAGACACATGAAAAAGTGCTCCATATAACTCGGCATCAGGGAAATACAAATCAAAACCACAATGAGGTATCACCTCACACCAGTCAGAATGGCTAAAATTAACAAGTCAGGAAATGACAGATGCTGGTGAGGATGCGGAGAAAGGGGAACCCTCCTACACTGTTGGTGGGAATGCAAGCTGGTGCAACCACTCTGGAAAACAGCATGGAGGTTCCTCAAAATGTTGAAAATAGAACTACCCTGTGACCCAGCAATTGCACTACTGGGTATTTACCCTAAAGATACAAACATAGTGATCCGAAGGGGCACGTGCACCCGAATGTTTATAGCAGCAATGTCTACAATAGCCAAACTATGGAAAGAACCTAGATGTCTGTCAACAGACGAATGGATAAAGAAGATGTGGTATATATACACAATGGAATACTATGCAGCCATCAAAAGAAATGAAATCTTGCCATTTGCGACGACATGGATGGAACTAGAGGGTATCATGCTTAGCGAAATAAGTCAATCGGAGAAAGACAACTATCATATGATCTCCCTGATATGAGGGAGAGGAGGTGCAACATGGGGGGTTAAGGGGGTAGGAGAAGAGTAAATGAAACAAGATGGGATTGGGAGGGAGACAAACCATAAGGGACTCTTAATCTCACAAAAGAAACTGAGGGTTGATGAGGGGAGGGGGTTTGGGAGAGGGGGGGTGGGATTATGGACATTGGGGA
>NW_019154096.1:33689138-33754317 GCF_002288905.1 Enhydra lutris kenyoni | reverse complement strand
AAAAAAAATATTAAAAAAAAGAAAATTGAAAACTATGAAAGAGATAAAAATAGGACCTCTAGCATTAAAAATAGCAAGAACTAAAGTTATGAACTTAAAAGATGGGTTATTAACAGATTATACAAAACCCAAAAGATAGTTAAAAAACTAGAAAAGGATTCAATACAAATTTTTACACTGAATCACGTAGAGGCAAAAGAGTAGAAAATCTAGAATATGGGATACATTAAAAAGCCTTCTCAAAGAGAAGAGAGATTGCATGGACTAGAAATAATATTTCAAGAGTTAAGAGCCAAATATTTCAAGTATTTTATAAAATTGATGAAAACTAGCAAAACACATATTTAAGCAAAATGATGATAGAAAAATCTCATGCCTAGGTGCTTCATAATACAAACTATTAAAAACCAAAAAGAAATAGAAAATCAAATATGATTGAGGTTCAAAAGAAAAATAGGAAGCAAAAAGACAATGGTTCAATGTGCTGGAAAAAAAATCTCTCTGGAGAAATATCTTTTAAAAATATTAGTACAAATATTTTTACTAAATACATATTTAGAGAATTCATTGACAAATATATGCACTTGAAAAAATGTTGAAGATAATTCTTCAAGCCCCACTCTCCCCAAAACTCAAGGAAACATAAAAATCTAAAAAAGAATGAAGTCCAAAATATATACAAAAATCAGATAAATACAAACAAATATCAACCATATGAAATAATAATAACAACAATTATAATTATATGAGGTTAAATATATGTAGAATTAAAATGTATGATATTGATGGTAAGGGAATAAATGGAGCTAATGAATCCTAAGGCTATCACATTATCATGAACTGGGAAAAATGATAATTTATATTAATAATAACTCAAAATGTCTGTTGCCATCCCTAGGGAAACAGAAAATAATATTAAAAACTATTACTGAAAGACAGAGAAATAAGTTAAGTAATAATAAATAAATAAGACCATTGTTATTTGTTCATGTTGCAATTGATTTCATAAAAAATTTTTAGTAAAATATGAGATTAATAAATGACCTTAGCAATATTTTAGGATACATGACTATAATAATAGAAAAAATCAATTGATGTCTTTGTCCCAGCAACAAACAAAGAGAAAATCCAATTTAAATAATGATAATATTTTGGATATCATCAAATAATAAATTTTTAAAGAATAAATCTTATGACAAACCTGCAAGGTATCTATGTTGAAAGGTACTAGAATTATTGTGAAAATGAAAGAAATGTCTTTTTTTAAAAGATTTTATTTATTTATTTAACAGAGAGAGAGAGAGAGAAAGAAATCATAAGCAGGCAGAGAGGCAGGCAGAGAGAGAGGGGGAAGCAGGCTCCCCGCTGAGCAGAGAGACTGATGTGGGGCACAATCCCAGGACCTGAGATCATGACCCGAGCTGAAGGCAGAGGCTTTAACCCACTGAGACACCCAGGCACCCCCCAAAATGAAAGAAATGTCTTAAAATATAGGGAGAAGCAGCATGTTAATGAATAGAAAACTCAAACATGTAAAAATGACACTGCTCCCAGAACTGATCTCCAGCATTAATGCAAACCCAGCAATTTCCCATCAGTTTTGAAAAAATTAAAATCAATACACTTGGCTAAAATTTAGATGAAATGTAAATGGCCAGGAGTAGCCAATGCTTACTGAAAAAGTGCAAGTGTTTTACCTCCATTATAAAGCTAGAGTAATTCAGGTAAGCTGTTATTGATGTAGGTATAGACAAATAGTCTGTAGCATGAAGCTGAGAGTTCAGGAAGATGCCTAAATATATATATTTACTTGATTCATGGTAAAAGTGACACTGAATTATAGTGGATATGAGTCTATCACTTCAATAATGTGTTGAGTCAATTGGATATCCACACAGGAAATTATCTTGACTTTATCTCATGAAATACATCAACATAATTTCCATATGGGTTGCAAATCTTTATGTGAAAGGCAAAATAATTCATCATCCAAATGAAGCAACACCTTAAAAAAAAACCTCAGGAAAATATCTTCACAAACCTAGGGTTGATAAAAATTTTTCAAATAAGACAAAAAAAAAGAGGTCTTAATCATAAGGGAACAAGATAATACTGATATATAAGACTTTATTAAAATTAAAAACTTTTATTCAACAAAAACATTATTAAAGTGAAAGGGGAAGACATATTAAAGTTGTAAAACATATGTAAAGCAAACAGCTCCTCTATAGATTATGAAGGACATCCTAAAAATCAATAAAAGAAAAAGACTTGACCATGGAGAAAGATGGCAGAGGAGGAGGGGACCCTAGTTTTGTCTGGTCCCTGGAATTCAGTTCGATAACTATCAAATCATTCTGAACACCTGTAAACTCAACCAAAGATCTAATAAAAGAATTGCTGCTATTCTACAAATAGAAAAGTTACCACTTCTTGCAAGAATGACAAGACAAAAAAAACTCACCTCAAAAAAAAAGAACAAGCGGGGCACCTGGGTGGCTCAGTCATTAAGTGTCTGCCTTTGGCTCAGGTCATGATCCCAGGGTTCTGGGATCAAGCCTCAAATTAGGCTCCCTGCTCAGTGGGGAGCCTGCTTCTCCCTCTCCCACTCCCCCTGCTTGTGTTCCCTCCTTCACTGTGTCTCTCTCTGTCAAGTAAATAAATAAATGAAATCTAAAAAAAAAAAAAAAGGAGAGAGAGAGAGAGAGAGACAACAAAAGGCAGTACTGACTGCCACAGACCTAATCAGTATGGATATAAATAAGATGACAGAACTGGAGTTCAGAATAATGATTATAAAGTACTAGCTGGGCTTGAAAAAAGCATAAAAGACACTAGAGAATCCTTTTCTGGAGAAATAAAAGAATGAAAATCTAATAAGATCAAAATAAAAAAGGCTATTAATGAGATGCAATAAAAATAGAGGCTCTAACTCCTAGGATAAATGAGGCAGAAGAGAGAATTGGTGATATAGAAGACAAAATGATGGAGAAAAAAGAAGCTGAGAAAAAGAGAGATAAACAACTATGGATCATGAGGAAAGAATTTGAGAGATAAGTGATACCATAAAGTGAAACAATATTAGAATAATGGGGTTCCCAGAAAAGGAAAAAGAGAGAGATGTTAGAGCAAATTATAGTTAAGAACTTCTCCAATATGGGAAAGGAAACAGGCTTTCAAGTCCAGGAGGCTCAGGGAATCCCTCTCAGAATCAAGAAAAATAGGTCAACACCTCAACATATAACAGTGAAGATTGCAAATTTCAGAGACAAAGAGAAAATCCTGAAAGCAGCTTGGACAGGAGGTCCTTAACATACAAGTGTAAAAATATGAGACTGGCAGCTGACCTATCCACAGAGACCTGGCAGGCCAGAAAGAACTGGCATTATATATTCAGGGTGCTAAGTGACAAAAATATGCAGCCACGGATATTTTTATCCAGGAAGAGTGTCATTCAGAATAGAAGGAGGAATACAGAGCTTCCAGCACAGACAGAAACTAAAAGAATTTGTGATCACTAAACCAGCCCTGCAAGAAATATTAAAGGAGATCCTTTAAGTGAAGAGAGAGCTCAAAAGTAACATAGACCAGCAAGGAGCAGAGATGATATATAGAAACAGTGACTTTATAGGTAATACAATGACACTAAATTCATATTTTTCAATAGTTACTCTGAATATAAATGGGTTAAAAGCCACAATCAAAAGACACAGGATATCATATGCTGTCTAGAAGAGATTCATTTTAAACCCAAAGACACCTCCAGATAGAAAGTGAGGGAGTGGAAAGCCATTTATTATGCCAATAGACATCAAAAGAAAGCTGGGGTAAAAATCCTTATATCAGACAAATTAGTTTTTAAACCAAAGACTGTAATAAGAGATGAAGAAGGACACTATATCATAATTAAAAGGTCTATCCAACAAGACGATCTAACAAATGTGAATATTTGTGCCCCTAACATGGGAGCAGCCAATTATATAAACCAATTAATAACAAAATTAAACACAGTGATAATAATATAATAATAGTAGGGGACTTTTAAAAGCCCACTCACAGCAATGGACAAATCATCTAAATAGAAGATCAATGAGGAAACAAGTGCTTTGAATGACACACTGGACCAGATGGACTTTACAGATATATTCAGAGCATTCCATCTTAAAGCAACAGAACACACATTATTCTCAAGTGTGCATGGAATATTCTCCACAGTAGATCACATACTGAGTCATAAATCAAGTCTCAACTGGTACCAAAAGATTGAGATCAATTTCTTGCATATTTTCAGACCACAATGCTTTAAAACTTGAACACAATCACAAGAGGAGAGTTGCAAAGAACTCAAATAAACTGAGGCTAAAGAACATCCTACTAAAGAATAATTGGGTCAACGAGGAAATTAAAGAAGAATTAAAATAATTCATGGAAATAAATGAAAGTGAAAACGCAACTTCTCAAAACTTTCAGGATGGTAAAGGTGCTAAGAGGGAAGTATATAACAGTACAAGCTTTTCCCAAGAAACAAAGAAAGTCTCAAAACCATGACTTAAACTTTCACCTAAAGGAGCTGGAGAAAGTACAACAAATAAAGCCTAAACTGAACAGGAGAAAAAAATAAAAATTAGAGCAGAAATCAATGAATTAGAAACCAAAAGAACAGTAGAACAAATCAATGAAACTAGGAGCTAGTTCTCTGAAAGAATTAATAAGATTAATAAACCTCTGGCCAACTTATCAAAAAGAAAAGAGATAGGACCCAAATAAAATCATGAATGAAAGAGGGGAGATTACAACCAACATTGAAGAAATACAAACAATTATAAGAACATATTGTGAGAAAATATATCTCAACAAATTAGGCAGTCTGGAAGAAATGGATGCATTCTTAGAAATGTATAAGTTACCAAAACTGAAACAGGAAGAAATAGAAAACATTAGCAGAACAATAACCAGCAAGGAAATCAAAGCAGTAATAAAAAATTTCCCAAGAAACAAGAATCCAGAGCTGGATGGCTTCAGAATTCCATGAAACTTAAAGAATTAGTAACTAGTCTTTCTGAAGCTGTTTCAAAGAATCAAAATGGAAGGAAACTTTCAAACTCTTTCTATGAGGCAAACATAACTTTGGTCCCAAAACCAGACAAAGACCCCACCAAAAACAAGAATTATAGACCAATACCCCTGATCGACATGGATGACAAAATTATCACCAAGACACTAGTCAATAGGATCCAACAGTACATTAAAAGGATTATTCACCATGACCAACTGGCATTTATTCCTGGGTTGCAAGCGTGGTTCAACATCCAGAAATCAATCAACGTGATACACTGCATAAATAAAAGAAAGGACAAGAACCATATGATTCTCTCAGTAGATGCAGAAAAAGAATTTGACAAAGTATAACATACATTCTTGATTAAAACTTTCATAGTGCAAGGATAGTGGGACCTGCCTCAATATCATAAAAGCCATATATGAAAAGCCCATAGTGAGCATCATTCTCAATAAGGAAAAACTGGGAGCTTTTCTGCTAAGGTCGGAAACATGGCAGGGATGTCCACTGTCATCACTGTTATTCAACATATTATTAGAAGTCTAGCCTCAGCAATCAGACAGAAAAAAAAAATAATAAAATGCATCCTAATCAGCAAAGAAGTCAAACTCTCATTCTTTGCAGATGACATGATACTTTATGTGATAAATCCAAAAGACTCTACCCTCAAATTGTAGAACTCATACAGGAATTCAGCAAAGAAGCAGGATATAAAATCAATGTACAGAAATCAATGACATTCCTATACACTAACAATGAGACAGAAGAAAGAGAAATTTAGGAGTCAATCCCATTTACAACTACACCCAAAATCATAAGATATCTAGGAATAAACTTAACCAAAGAGGCAAAGGATCTGTACTCAGAGAACTATAAAACACTCAGGAAATAAATTAAAGTAGACCCAAAGAAATGGAAAAACATTTCATGCTCATGGATTAGAAGAACAAATATTGTGAAAATGTCTATGCTACCTAGAGCAATCTATATATTCAATGCAATCCCTATCAAAATACCGTCAACTTTTTTCAAATAAATGGAACAAATAATCCTAAAATCTACATGGAACTGGAAAAGACCCCATATACGCAAAGGAATGTTGAAAAAGAAAACCAAAGGAGGGTTGCATCACAATTCTGGACTTCAAGCTCTATTACAAAGCTATAATCATCACGACAGTGATGATTTGCACGACAGTATTTGCACAAAAACAGACACATAGAACAGAATAGAGAGTCCAAAAATGGTCCCTCAACTCTACAGTCAACTAATATTCAACAAAGCAAGAAAGAATATGTAGTGGAAAGTCTCTTTAACAAATGATGATGGGAAAATTGGATAGCCAAGTACAGAAGAATGAAACTGGACCATTTCCTTACACTACACACAAAAATAGACTCAAAATGGATGGAATACCTAAATGTGGGGCAGGAATCCATCAAAATCCTAGAGAAGAGCACAGACAGCAACATCTGTGACCTCAGCTACAGCAACTCTTTGAAAGACACATCTCCAAGGGCAAGGGAAACAAAGGCAACAATGAACTATTGGGACTTCATCAACATAAAAAGCCTTTGTACAGCAAAGGAAACAGTTGACAAAAACAAAACTCAGCCTACAGATTGGGAGAAGATATTTGCAAATGTCTTATCAGATAAAGGGCTAGCATCCAGAATCGATAAACAACTTATCAAACTCAACATCCAAAGAACAAATAATCCAATCAAGAAATGGGCAAAAGGCATGAACAGACATTTCTCCAAAGAAGACATCGGATGGCCAATAGACACATGAAAAAGTGTTCACTATCACTCGGCATCAAGGAAATACAAATCAAAACTGCAATGAGATACCACCTCACACCAGTCAGAATGGCTAAAATTAACAAGTCAGGAAACTACAGATGTTGGTGAGGATGAGGACAAAGAGGAACCCTCCTACTCTGTTGGTAGGAATGCAAGCTGGTGCAACCACTTTGGAAAACAGTATGAAGGTTCCTCAAAAGGTTGAAACTAGAGCTACCCTACAACCAACAATTGCACTACTAGGTATTTTCCCCAAAGACACAAATTAGTGATCTGAAGGGGCACCTGAAAACCAATGTTTATAGCAGCAATGTTCACAATAACCAAACTATGAAAAGAGCCCAAATGTCCACCAATAGATGAATGGATAAAATGATGTGGTACATGTATCCAATGAAATATTACTCAGCCATCAGAAAGGATAAATACCATAAAATGAATGAAATCTTGCCATTTGCAATGATATGCATGGAACTAGAGAGTATCATGCTAAGTGAAATAAGTCAATCAGAGAAAGACAATTATCATATGATTTCACTCATATGTGGAATTTAAGAAACAAAACAGAGGAGCATAGAGGAAGGGAGAGAAAAATAAAATAAGATGAAATCCAAGAGGGAGACAAACCATAAGAGACTCTATTTTTTTATTACATTTATATTTTATATATATATATTTTTTTAAATTTATTTTCAGCGTAATGGTATTCATTGTTTTTGCACCACACCCAGTGCTCCATGCAATCCGTGCCCTCTCCAATACCCACCACCTGGTTCCCCCAACCTCCCACCCCCCCCCTTCAAAACCCTCAGATTGTTTTTCAGAGTCCATAGTCTCTCATGGTTCACCTCCCCTTCCAATTTCCCTCAACTCCCTTCTCCTCTCTAACTCCCCTTGTCCTCCATGCTATTTGTTATGCCCACAAATAAGTGAAACCATATGATAATTGACTCTCTCTGCTTGGCTTATTTCACTCAGCATAATCTCTTCCAGTCCCGTCCATGTTGCTACAAAAGTTGGGTATTCATCCTTTCTGATGGAGGCATAATACTCCATAGTGTATATGGACCACATCTTCCTTATCCATTCGTCTGCTGAAGGGCATCTTGGTTCTTTCCACAGTTTGGTGACCGTGGCCATTGCTGCTATAAACATTGGGGTACAGATGGTCCTTCTTTTCACTACATCTGTATCTTTGGGGTAAATACCCAGTAGTGCAATGGCAGAGTCATAGGGAAGCTCTATTTTTAATTTCTTGAGGAATCTCCACACTGTTCTCCAAAGTGGCTGCACCAACTTGCATTCCCACCATAAGAGACTCTTAATCATAGAAAACAAACTGAAGGCTGCTAGGGGGTAGGGGGTGGGAGAGTAGGGTAGCTGAGTGATGGACATTAAGAAGGGCATGGGATGTAATGAGCACTTGGTGTTATATAAGACTGATGAATCACTGAACTCTGCCTCTGGAACTAATAATACATTATATATTAATTAATTGAATTTAAATTTAAAAAAGAAAAAGACTTACAACATGTACATCAGAAGCCTATTAAAAGATGCTCAATCACTTTAGTCATTAAGAAATGCAAATTAAAAGCATTACAAAATAATACTACACATCTGATTGGCCAAAATGCAGAAAACAGTGCAAATGTTGGCAGAGTACAAGCAATTCCACCACTAAGTATTTACCAAGAGAAATACATACTAGGTATACCAAATATATATACAAAAAATGGTCACAGCAGTATACATTTTAGTAATAATTAAAGGAAAGCACTCAAATATGCCAACAGAAAATATGAAATAACTTTTATGTTCATAAAATGGCTTTTTATACAGTAGTAAGAGTGAACAAACTTTTATAGGTACCTGTATATTCAGGGGTGAAAATCGGTTAAAATTTTGAGCAAAAACCCAAACCAAACCAATAAAAACATAAATAAAATACACAACAGAGTATATACAACACAAATTCACTTATATCATGTTCAAACATGAGTCTAACTAATTTAAGGATTTAGAACTCTGAATAGTATTTATGTTTGAGAACAAGGAGTACCTCAGAGCTTACATTAAGGGATCAGTTCAAGTTCTGATAATGTTCTATTTCTTGTTTTGGGTGCTGGTTACATGGGTGGTTTCCCTATAAAATTCATAAAACTGTATCCTTATGATTTGTTCACTTTGCTTTATTTATATTTCAATATTAAAGACATGATAGAAATATAAAGGAAAATGGAAATGATGAATTTAGAACTCCAAAATACAAATGATGTTCAAAATTAAAATCATGTCAGTTTACCAAAATTAGTTGCATTATTTCTGAAACATGTATTACCTTAATGTATAAACAATACTTGAAAATCAATTTGACTAAGAGGTCAGATAACAACACCTAATAAGAAAGTATAATAAAAAATAGTTCTATATGAAAAAGCAACCACAATCATAGTAGCTAGTAAACATAGAAATAGGAAATGAACTTATCAACAATAGACAAATTAAGGAAAGAACCTAAATGTCCAAATGTGTACACACACACACACACACACACACACACACACATACCTGTACACTGAAATATTACTCAGCCATCAAAAAGAATGAACTCTTGCTACTTCCAATGATGTGAATGGAGCTAGAGTGTAAACAGGTTAGTCAGAGAAAGACAAATTCCATATGATCTCACTCATATGTAGAAATTAAGAAGCAAAATGGATGAACATAGGGGAAGGGGAAAATAAGAGAGAGGGGAGCAAATCATAAGAGACTTTTAAGTGTATAGAAAAAACTGAGGGTTGCTGGAGGGGAGGTGGATGAGGGATAGGCTCAGTGGGTAATGAGCATTAAGGAGGGCACTTCATGTAATGAGCACTAGGTGTTATATGCAAGTGATGAATCACTAAATTCCCCTGAAACCAATATAATACTATATCCTTTTGTTGTTGTTGTTGGTATGAGTTGGGTAAGGAGGGGTGGAGAGATAGGGAGAGAGAGAATGCCAAGCAGGCTCCATGCCCAGCATGGAGCCCAAGTTGGGGCTTGATCTCACGACCCTGTGATCATGACCTGAGCTGAAATCAAGAGTCTTGATTTGGATGCTTAATCAACTGAGCCACCCAGGCACACCGACAGTATATGTTAACTAACTAGAATTTAAATTAAAATTTTAAAAAAACCTAAAATTGTAAAAAAAAATAAAATAAAATAAAGTATTTGAACAGCAACCATAAAGAAAAAAAAATGCACAAAGAGAAAATTTTACAACTTTGCAAAAGGACATAAAATTAAACCTAAAGAAGTTGAAAGACAAACCATATTTTGAAATAAGAAGTACCAATATTATAATATCATGCACCAAAGCATATTAGGAGGTGAGAAAGAATGACAGAACTGTAGTATTCCATAAATGTGAGAAAAATAGAAATATATTGTACAGATATGTATATAGGCATAATTGCACAGAAAAGGCACTGTAGAGACAAACACCAGACTCCTAAAGATTCTTATTTCTGCTTTAGAGAATTATAGAGCTTATATTTGTGTGAGAGATAAGGAGGTGAAGCAAAGTTGGAAATTGAAGTTTTATTACAAATTTTGAGGTATTTCTAGGAGTATAATACTTAAAAGATAGGTGTAATCTACTGAATGAATATGTGCTCATAAAGAAAAAAAATCACATATCAATCAAATATATGAAAGATGTTTAACTCTATTTTTAATTAAAGAAACACATCATTTTCTCAATGATGTATTTATCAATGAAGATTTGGAGAAAGGAAAAGAAATATTAATGAAGGACTCAGGTAGCAAGGGAAATAAAAAGAAGATAGTAGGCAAGGAGTCATGGAATCCTGAGAAAGAAATGTGAGAGAATCTCCCCAGAGAAAAATTCTGTGGAACTGTGTTTCACGTTGGTCTTGATCTAGATCTAGATATAGATATAGTCCTTTGTGTGTCCCTGCAACACACACATAACTTCCTCCAAAGTAATCACAACAGACAATGAATCAAAAGGCAAAATATTTTTTAAAATATTTTATTTACTTATTTGATAGAAAGAGATAGCACAAGTAGGGAGAGCTGCAGTCAGAGGAAGAGGGAGAAGCAGCCTTCCCACTGAGCAGAGAACCTGGTATGGGGCTGGATCCCAGGACCCCAGGATCATGACCTGAGCCTAAGGCAGACACTAAACCTACTGAGCCAACCAAAAGCCCCTCAAAAGGCAAAATTTTAACAGTTCATACAAACAGCCTATAAATGACTCTACTCAAAAATTTAAGATACATAAAAACACAGTGTGAACCTCCTTTATCACTGAGATGGGCAGTTTCTCAACTTCAAATTAATAAAGGAGATAGAACCACGAAGACTAGAAAAATCTAAATGAATCTTCCAGATTTTCCTACCTGTCTCACTTGTCTTCAAGACTTTTGTGGCAAGTAAATATGATTATCTTTGTAAACTTTTCTTTGGAACTATAAATTTGTTTAATTAGATTATCCATGATCGCCTGAAAAATAAAATCCCCTAAGACAGAGAATTCCATGGTGGAACATAGCTTGAAGGCAGGATTCTCAGTGTTCAGAAGCAAGCATAGAATGTTATCTTAGGATCAGGACTTGGCTAACTATTCAGTCAGATTTCAGTTAGATTTCTAAATAAAATATGCAAATATTGATTATTGTTTTATCCCCAAGTTGTGATATTAGAGAGTGGCACAGTGTAGTGCATATACATGTTAGTATGTAATTTTTTTATCTTTTACAAAATGACAGTATAACAATTTGCCCTTGTTTTCCAAAAGAGACATCAATGAACATTACCTAAAATTGCAGCTAGTAAATAGAGTGAGTATGCTCTTTAGAAATATAGTAATAAGTGCAGAATTAACAGTTAAAAGAGCTGAAAGTTTTTACCTCTAACTGGAGTGCAGAGGTGATTGCATATAGGGTAGTGGACTAATTTTAGGGGTTATAAACATGCAGTAGTATTTGCCTATTGCATTATATATATGCTTTCTTTGCTAAAAGTAAAAATGAAATGTAAAAGTTAAGTAAAAGCAGAGTGAAGAAGTGAATTTTTAAAGATTTTATTAATTTCCTTGAGAGAGAGAGAACACAAGTCGGGGGCCGGGGACAGGGGCAGAAGGAGAGGGAGAAGCAGGTTCCCTATTCAGCGAAAGCTCAACTGAGGGCTTGACACAAGGCTCACCTCAGGACCCTGAGATCATGACCTGAGCCAAAGGCAGATGCTTAACCAACTGAGCCACCGTGAAACCCCAACATTGAATGAATTTTTTAAAAACACTATTTCCTACATTATACATTTACTAATACACCACTAGTCACTTAGGTCTTCACAATTTACTTCAAGAACACCTCCTATGCAGATATACCTAGACCTCCCCAGTCAGTAATTATGTATCTTGTTTTTGGCATGTCAGGGTTCCCTCTGCATTACATCAATTACATTATTCTACCTTTAAAAAAGTGTTCTCACATACCTGGCTCTATAATTTAATCACAAATTTGTGGGCATGTATCAGTTGCAGAATACTCTCTTTTTTGAGAGGATTTCAAGGATTTCTAATTTACTAACCGTTTAATTGAGATGATTTACTAAATCATGTACTCAATATTAATATCATTACCCTCTAGTGTATTTTTATGAAATCAAAAATGAGATTCAAAGTAGATATTTGGATCAGGGCTAGAAGTATAGTTCTAGTTTTAGATAGTTTTAATTTTTAGAGAGATAAACTATTTGCCTATTATAGTATGACCATTCAAACTCATCTCTGCATCTCGTTATATCCACATTAAACAAGGTCTTATGTAAATGTAATTAGAGTACAAAGATCAGGGGCTATCCCATGACACTGGAATATAAGTACACTCATTCAATTATTTCCATACGACTCTTAAGATTTAAAATTTTCAGATTATACAAAAAGCAGCAAATTGAATTGAAAAATGAGGAAAAAACTCAGCAGTGAATCCTTTCATATTAGACTAGATATTCATAACAGACTATGCACTCATAAATTTAACTTAATCTATTTTATAGAAAAATTTAGTGAGAAGAGTGATAAGCGAGGTATTAGTTTTTGATCTCTTTCTTACAATTTCTGTGACTATGGACAACTCATTTAATATTGACTACACCTTGATTTCCTCACCTACCATGAGAGTGACACACTTTTTATTGTCTATTACTAATGTTGATAGATACTACATTCCCCAAATAACATTTGTGATGTCATTAGATATGCACTTAAGATATTAACGTCTGTGTAAAGATGCATGTTTTGAAAATAACCATGCATAGTTTTACTTCTATCACAAACTTATTCTTAGTGTCTTAGAGCTAGCGCATTATTAATTTTATGTCTATACAGTTAAGGAGACACATCAGCTGAGTAGAAACTAATGAGAAATTCACAGTAAGCTAGTTAAATATTAACAATCCATTCACATACTGGCCATATTAAGATTCTGTTGGCTTTCATTTATTATGAGTCTACAGGTTGGTTTTTCAACATATTTTTTCCATTGTGTTAGGCCCATCATAAAACACAATGGACAATTTTGGAATGAGAAGAGTTGCAAGTATGTGAGATACCCAGGTTGCTTTATGGAAGGCAATTATTGTGTACATCGCCACATGTAATCAGAAATAATATGTATCAATTCTTTTACATAAGTATGTAACTGATAATTTAGATTTTGTTATTACATCCAGACAGTAGGTCACAGCAATTTTTAAAAACCACATATATTTAAGAGAAGACCCTAAGAAGGATATTTATTGAATACCCACTATGTGAAAGGAACTTGTGCATCTAGGGTTCATGAAAAGCAGTCATTCTTCAAATTCTCCCCAAGTTATGATAAGGTTCATAGTTTAAAAAAAGAAAAAGAAAAAGGACTTCTTTAGGAGTGAACATGTCAATTTGGGTCACAATGGAACAATGTTGGAGATCGTTGAAAGATATGAGTGCTGATTGACCCTGGAGCTCAAGCCAGGCAACCAGAGTTTCCTCACCTCCTCTTCCGTCCTTGGAATGTACATTCTGTCCACCCTTTCCACTGTGAGAACCATTTCAAGGACATAGCCTGGAGAGAATAAGGTGTTGCTGAGACAACCTGAACAAGATACATGGATGAACCCAGATGAGGCCTCTATATAAACTTTATTTCAGGATTGTGGGGCTCTGGTACAGAGATCTACTGGTCTTATGCCTCCCAGGATAGGACAAGACTTGTAGGTAAGCTCCCTGGCTATTGAACCCACCACTATCAATCTGGAGCAGCCTGCCTCTCTCATAGGTCTCTCCTTGCCCTCTGTGTACCTGGGTCACTTTTAGAGGTAACCTGGGGAGCTCCCAGAGTTGTGAATCAGCAGACATGTCTTATGTGATGAGTATTCTTGATTGTTAATTTTCCTGTTATAATAGAATTCTCTCTCTCTTTCTCATATGTACATAGCACCTTCAGCACTTGTACTATACATGTTATACTGTACACACAGACAAACACACAGACACACTGTGTGGCAATAATTTTAAAAACATTATTATTATATTTTCAGTGGCAATAATTTTAAAAACATTATGCCCAGATAATTCTTTTTATTCTTCATAATAGCAAAGTGAATTGGAAAGGCTAGATTTCAGATGCCTTGTAATATCTGATTACTATGAAAATGCATTTTAGAGCATTATTATAGAATAATAAGTACCTCATTTCCTGGCTTCACTTACTTTATCCAAGTACACCTGATTTTAGTTAACATGAACGATTTTTACCCCAAAATCACTTTTGTCTCTACCCTTGCTTTTTGACAGAATGACTCATTTCTGATTTTTTTTCCTTCCAAATTTTATTTTCCTCTTAGTTCACAAAGATAATGCATGTGATTATTAATTATGTTTACCTATCAACTTGTTCTTGTGTTGTTCATGAGTGGCACCAGCTAGTGAGGAGCAGAATCACTTAATATTATTTAGAAATTAAGGCCAAGGAAAGTGTGAGTTAAACTGTCATACAAAATAAATTAAGTTGAACAGATTTAAGCTAAGTTGTATTTTGATGCTCTAAAGCAGCCTCTTACTATTTGCTGCTGATTTGCTCTAATTTGCTATGGTCTCTCTGTATATGAGTGTTTATGTTCTTTTCTTTAGTTAAATGCCGTCAATTTAGAGGTGCTACATGTATTATAATACAAAAATGATGAAGAAAATGCATTGCCAGAAGTAGATCAGAGTGGTTAATTGGCAAACGAGCGTCAGTATTTTTGCCCCTGTTTGTCAGGAGAGGAAAACAGGTGGTGTGTGGTTCTCTGCCAGCACATTGCTATATAAATAATCATAGTCTTTGAAAATAATACCTGTAAGTAAGTCATTTCAAGATAATTTCAGTGTTTATAAATGTTTCTTTTGAAGAAGCCTTGAAAGATTTCACATTTGCCAAGTGATGTTTAACCCTTTCTGGATCACTCCAAACACTTCAAGAATCCACTTAGCCAGAAAGGGTACTGATAATTGAAGTCAGAAGGACCAGATCTTAATAAAGTTCATTGTATCTTACCAGTGTAGTGAATATTGTGAATGTTCATAAACCAACCTAGCTGTTTGGTGATTTTTAAACTTATTCTTTTCTTGTTCTACTTTTTCTCTTTTCCCTTCATTCCATCTAAGAAGCTAGTAGATTTCATTTCCCAGAATGAATGTGATTGAACAGAAAGCCATACTCCATACTGGTTAGGATTGAAAGTGGGGTCTCGAGGAATCCCTCATGCTCCCAATGAGGCTTATACTTGGCCCCTTCCAATAGTTCTCTTCTTATTCCTAACAACCATCCAAGACTCCAGGACCAAGAATAGCCTGCAATGAGAACTGAGTATCTGCCTCCCACTAAGAAGCTCTCAGGGCAAATACCATTGTATCTCACATCTCAGGAGCCCTCAGACTCTCTGAGGAAGCCAGGCCTCCAAGGTCAGACTTCATCACTGGCCATCCTTGGGCCCACATGGCTCTAGCTTGACTCAGCTCTGTTCGCTCTCCATTGGTTGCTGGAAATGAGTCTGTTTTTTGGAAAAACTTCTCTGTGTTCTCAAATTTTCTCTGAAGTTATTTTTTATTTTTGTTCTCTCAGAAACCTGCATACTCCCTGAAAACAGTTTCCCCTATAGTCCTGTTACTATGTTGCTGTTTTCTTTCCACATCATATTTCATACCTGGTTTTCTCTCTCACTAGCTACAACTAACTCTTGTCAACTTTTTGGTTATTTTTAAAAAGATTTATTTTTTTATATTAGAGGGAGCAAGGGGAGGGGCAAAGGGAGAGGGAGAGAAGCAGACTCTCTCTGAGAATGGAGCCTGATATAGGGCTTGATCCCAGGACCTCTGAAATCATGATCTGAGCCAAAATCAAGGGTCAGATGCTCATCTGACTGAGCCACCTGGGTACCCCAAATTATTTTACTATCACTCATGTGATTCATCCAACTCTCTGACCTCTCTGTCTTAGACCTCCATATTTCTAATGTCTCAGTCCTTTATCTGAATTTCAACCGTGGTGTCAAAGCCCCAGAACTTGCCATTATGAATTAATATAGACTTCCAATTTAAAATATGTCAATCTCCAACCACATTCTCTTTCTTTTACTCCCTCTACAGAACGAATAACTCCTGTACCCACCAGGACTTTCATCTACCCTGCCAGTTTTACTGTGTAATACCATGTCCTTAACAGTGTGGGTTGGATGATCCACTGTTGCAATAACTTCATTGTTTTCAGCCTTACTTATTCATCTTTTATTGGATGAATTTTATTACTTATTTATCCATTCCATATCCATATCCTTTATTACTTATTCATCCATTCATTCCTTTATCCCTATATATTTTCTAGTAAACCTCAGACCTGGTTAAATCCATTTTTGCCTCTCCATTCCTCCACTCCTCAGTGTAGCTGGAGAAAAACACAGGAGGATGCCTATCCATCTCGCCTAAAATTGATAACCTCTAGTTTAAATGAACCAATAGAATCAGATTCAACTTTCGAAGAGTAATTAATAGGTGTCTATAGGGTAAGGAATTGGGGATGGTGCAGATTTAAATAAAATAGCTCTACAAAGCTTCACCAAGTAGGTCAAGTCTAAGCAAAACCTTGAAGGAGGTATAAGAGTGACTCCTACAGACATCCAGGAGGGGAGAAAAAAAATAAGGAAAGAGCTGGAGCAAGGCCAAGAATCAGGGGCGTGTCTGGCAAGTTCAGGTTTCCACAGGAAGACTTGTAGGCTTGAGTTGAGAGAGTGAGAGGATAACGAGTCAAGGATAATGAGGAGAAATGTTTGGCAAGGTAATTGGGATCTAGAACCCAAAAAGACATGTAAGTAACTCTAAGATTTTTGGATTTAATTTAAGCAAGAAGAGAAAGGATTGTGGGGTGTAAGGCAGAAGACTGGTATGATTTGAATTATATTTTACAATGATCACTCAAGCTGCTATGTTAGGATAAGACTGTGGTAACTAAGTGAAGACGTAGGGTGAATTATTCTGAGGTGATGTAGTATTTCAAGTGTTTTTGATGAATTAGACCAGAGTGGGAAAGATGGGCCCGTACTGTCACCCCACAGGGAATACAATCCAGTTTTGCCTTGTGAATTCAAGACTTTTACCATAACAATTACCCCTCTTTTCTTCTTTTCAGGATTATTCCTGTCAGCATAGAGACAAGCTATAGTAGTATTCCCTTCTAATCCAAATAATTCTAAAAATAGAAATTAAATACTTCCTACTTGAGAGTGCCCCTATTTCTCTGCCCCTCTTTATATAAAAATTTCCAAAGAGAATATTTGCTTCTTTCTTCACTTTCTTCTCACACCTCTTTACCAAACAAGTCTGGCTTTTGATGATATCTTTCCATAGAACCTATTTTCAGGGGCACCTGGGTGGCTCAGTGGTTAAGCGTCTGCCTTCAGCTTAGGTCATGATCCCAGGGTCCTGGAATAGAACCCACATTGGGCTCCCTGCTCAGCAGGAAGCCTGCTTCTCCCTCTCTTACACGCCCCTGCTTGTGTTCCCTCTCTTGCTGTGTCTCTCCCTGTCAAATAAATAAATAAAACCTAAAAAAAAAAAAAAGAAACTACTTTCAGAGTGAGAAACTTCCTTTTCAATTTTTGTCAAAATGTGTGTTTTATTTTAAAGCTCAATATTTTCAACAAGCTTTTTCATGAAAAGCAATAACCAACTGCTCTATCCTGATGACCACTGTTTCATTTTCTGTTTGCCACCAAGTTTCTAAATAACAGGCATTTTTTTTCTATTTCATAATCTGTCATAATCTGTGTTATCTCCACATAAGCACTACTCTCCCTTCACTGTCTTCCCAATATAATCATTATTTTTGGTTAATTAGCATTCACTCACATTAACTGTCTGGAATTTAAAATATTAATTATACTTGAATACTCTTCCTTCTTTATATTACTTTCTGTTTTCTTCTGAGTCCTTTATATTCTCTCTCTCCCTCTCTCTCTCTCGATTTCTCTTTCTGTCTTTCTCTTGTTCCATCAGTTTTTTGCCTACTTGTTCTTAGTAAACCAGGTGGTGGGTATTAGAGAGGGCATGGCTTGCATGGAGCACTGGGTGTGGTGCAAAAACGATGAATACTGTTATGCTGGGGAAAAAAAAAAACAACTTCTGCCAGATTGATAAATCTCCTCCCAACATTAGCAAAACATATTAGGAAAATTTGCAACCTCTAATATGTTTTTCCTGAGAACTTTCTTCTTAGAACCCTCTTTGCTCTACTGGACTATATGCTCTCGAATTTGATGTAGTCCTTGAGCATTCCTCCACCATCTGCCTATAGATTCCCATCATTTCTCTGATGTATTAAACCTCTGTGTCCTCTATATATTTTTCTTTATGGTGGTTTATACTTTTAATTGGAGCATATTCTCCAAAATTTTCTGGAAATAGGATTCGTGGGAGATGATTGTTTAATGTCTGAAATTTCTGACAATGCCTGCAGTATACTTTTTGTGGTGGTTTCTAACAGGAATAACTTGGTTACAATGTATACATTGGAACAACATATACACAATTTCTGTCCCTCAGATTCCAGCTTAGGTTTGGCCACAAGAAAAATGTGGGTGAAATCTGGGAGTGATACTGAAGCAGCGGCCATTCAACTCTATAGGCCAATGTAGGGTCAGGCATCACTGCAGCCCTCACACCTTGTCCTTCATCTCCTGGCTCACCTTGCCCATGCAGAGTAGCAACCAGGCCTGCAGCTCCTCCAGCTCCTGCCTGATCTCTGCCTTGGCTTCTCAGAATTCTGGGTCAGGAACATGTGCAGCTGTGAGGTAAAAGTACTGACATCTTTTGCAAGCCACCTACATCAAAATTGGAAGGACAGAAAGACAGTAAGCATTCCAGTTTCTCCCTTACTCTCCTCTGCTTCATGTCCAGATTTTCATCCTATTTGCCAGTCCTGCTGACCTACAATAACTTCATGCCTGCCATCAGACCTGAAAACAATAAACCTCCATAAATTTCTCAATAGCTCCCACAATTGCATATAATATAATCTTTACAATGTTTCTCTTTATTTCCTATCAGGCAAGTGGTTCCACAATATATCCAACTCACTGAGTTGTAGTTTGACTGGATTCTAGGTTGGACTTCCTGGGTAAAAAATTTTAGGTTGAAAATAATTTTTCTCAGATTTTCTAAATGCCTGCTCCACTGAATTTGATAGTTACCTCTTACGAGCTATGAGGTTCTTTGGATCCTTGACTTCCTATTTTTGTCAATGTCACATGATCTTTTCACCCAGTGTCCTGAAATATCATGGCCATTGATTCTTTAATCCATTACCCATTTTCTCTGCCAGCCAGCCATCTGCTTACAGCACCTGTTGGTTATAATTCCTGGGCATTTTTGGAATTCTGTGGTACAAAGCAGCCTTCTTCTGGTCTTCTTCATTGCTTGTATGGGTTTAGTTTTTTTCCCAGTATTTCTTATTTCTTCTCTCGTTGTTTTGTCCATGGAGGGTTTTTGGGTTTTTTTGTTTTTGTTTTTTGTTTTTGCTCCTTGTCTTTATCACTGTAACATGGTCATAACAGGTCTCCTTGCTTCATTATTATTAACCTATAGACTATTCTCTAGGGAAGTCAGAGTGGTCTTTTAAATACCTATCTGATCATGTCACTCCCTTTCTCAAAACCCTCCAACATTTTCCAATTGCATTTTGACAAAGCTCAGCTCTTACACTAAACTAAAAGAATTTGTCATTCTTCAGATAAACCCAGGTGTTTCCCGCCTCAGAACTTTTGGACTTAGTAGAGGACACTTTCCCATAAAATGTTATGTTTCAGGCACTCACATTTTTCAGGCCACTATTCAAATGTGGCCTCTCCAGACAAGTCTTTTCTTTTTATCAAAATAGCTAAAATAGCAGCTTAGACACTCTCTGTTTCATCCTATACACTATATCTTGCTTATTTGTTATTGCCTGTCTACCCACTACAAGATAAGGTGTTTGAGGTGGGTGTTCTCTTGTCCATGGTACTATCTCCAGCTCTGGAACTGTGGCTGGGACATGGTAGAAATTCCATAAATATTGACTTAAAGAATGAATGTTGAATGACCAAAATACCAGGCACTGTTCCAAGAGGTGGACCAAGGCACTGAACAAGATAAATGAGCTCTTCTCTTTCATGGCTCTTATGTTCTAATGGTCACAGTTATTTCTATACTATGAACCATGTAAATAAATTTACTTTTCATGTGACCCTATCTCTTTAGCTTGAAAATGATGTCCTCGAGATCATTTTTGCTGTCCTGCTCCTAATCTAGGACCTGGAACATAAAATCTTGCTAAGACATTTTTAGTTATCCTCCATATTTCAGTTGTTTAGCTGTATTTATAACAGAAAATCTAGCTTATCACAAAGTTTACGGTTATCTTTTAAAATTCTTAGTAAGCAACTACTATCCTATAAGTCAGGCTTAGGAGTTTAGTGGCAAATGGTTAATATCCCCATTTACAACTAGGAAACCACAGGAGAGTGTTGAAGTAACTTTCCCAAGGTTATCCAATGAATCATTGCCAGAGCTGGAATTAAATCCCATAACTCATTCTTGTTTAGGAAGCACTTTTATTCCTGGTTCTAAGATACACTGTGAGAAACTGTATCACCATCATTTTTCATTAGAGAGTTTAGAATAGACAAGGCCTAAATCAACTTCATAATAGAGGTCTTTATTTCATTTTGGAATTTTAGTGAAATGTTGTTGCGGATCATTAAATATTACAGATTGTTTTAAGCTGAGATTGGCTTATTGATCATCAATCATCTAGTGAGTTCTTAAATAATTAGTTACGCATATTGGAAAAAAAATATTGCTAATGGTCAAAGCTCATCATACCTACTATAAAAGATGTCATTATCAATTGTGAAAATAGTAAAAAAAAATAGTCAATGTCCATATAAAGGTATGAATTTGCACTGGCCATTGCCTATATAGGGATTAATAAGGTTAAGAATTCATTTACATGTAGCCAGAACACTCTTCTCTTAACAATTTGCAATTAGGTTCTACCCACAAAGTTGACAGAGATAGTTGTGGAAAGCAATAAACATGATATCCTTGTAATGATAATTACTAAAGCTATTACCTAAATTGAATTTTGGCTTCCTGAAATCAGCTAATACTATTTTACTTTGAAAAACTCTTCATTAAAAAAAAAATATTTATTTATTTGACAGAGAGACAGAGAGTGAGAGAAGGAATACAAGCTAGGGGAGTACTAGAGGGAAAAGCAGGCTTCCCAGAGAGCAGGGAGCCAGATGCGGGGCTCAATCCCAGAACACTGGGATCATGTCCTGAGCCAAAGGCAGAGGCTTAACCGACTGAACCACCCAGGCGCCCAGACTCTTCATTTTTTAAACATTTTACATTTTTCTTTTTTTCCCTACTATATCATGATGACTATACCTTATAAATTATAAAATCTGCCTCCTCACTTGGCTGTGTGATTCTTCTTTTAAACCTCCTCCAGTGGTCAAAATGATTTTTTTAACAACCTAAATCATATCATATCATATCATATCACTATTCTGTTTAAATGAAAAACCTAATAGATTTCTGTTTTATTTCCAATGAAATCTAAACCCTGTCATGGCCTAGTGTGCCCTGGGTGAGTTGATGCTTACAAGTCACCCCTACTCCATCTCCCATGCTTTTTTTTTTGGTTATGTCCATTTGTTTTGTTTCATAACAAAAAGAAGTTAGACATTTTTGTGAGTATCCAAACCTCAAGCCTTCAGATCACTGCATTCGTTCTTCCTTGTACTTGGAGGTCTTGCTATCTTATGGCTCCAGTCTTGTCAGAGGTAACATATTGATAGCATTCTGTCTGGAATATCAATTTCTATCCTATTACCCAATTTCTCTTACAGACAGGCTTTCTGATAATCCTTGTTTTTAATTTCCCCCCATACCTTCCTCAGAACTCATTAGAATATAAACTCCACAGAGACAATGTCTTGACGTTTTTGCTCTCCAGCTTATCCTTTGAGTTTCAGAAACGGTGCTCATTAAATATTTTGTTTGGAAGAATGAAAACTTTTTTCTTCAACATTGTTAGCTTTAACAGATTGAGGTAAGAAACTGGACTCCATGTTGAGTTCCTCTCCTTAATATTATATGAATGTATTAAAATAATATTATATGAACGATATTAAACTCTTTATTTTTTTTACCCTAATTAAAAAAAAAAGACTGTTTCCATAAACTACCCTAACTGGAGACTTTTATAAGTTCATAATTCCATATGCACAACAAGGCACTATGCAACCAATGGCAGAATTTAACATCAGTATCTTGAGTCTTTTAATTTGGTTTAAGTTATAACAAGCTAGTATACTTCGAAGTATGTAAACACAAGCTTTTCCTAGTTTGAACATAGGTATTTATGTTACCTTTGGTTTATTTTAATGGAATTGGGAGTTAGGGTTGAGAGAAAATATTTAGGTATACCTATCCTTCTGGCAAGTCCAACTACCCTTCAGAAAGCACAGTTCCAGAATGCAATATAATGTGCATGGCAGGAGGTCTTGGGATGTTTCAGGCTTATACAGACCAGGCTTATACAGACCAGGCTCCTTTGTCTGAAATATGAGTCTTTCTAATTCCCTTCCAGTTCTGCTCCTCCTGTTATGAACAATCCTCTTTCATAATAAAGAATAAGAACCACGATTATAAGAGGCAGAGGCAGAAAGGGTTGCATTGAAGCATTACAGGTCTTAGCCAAAAAACTATTTTAAAAAATTCTAAATTCATCCAATAAGGTAAATTAAAGCCTTCTCTAAAAACCAGCATTAATTTATTTAAAAAATTAAAACAATGCTTAGGATTTAAAAATCCTACCTAGCATTTAAGGAATATAATGTGGCTAATTTATTCTACTGTAATCACAGAATAGACTGTGAATTATATCACCCAAGTTAAAAAGAAACCTCTCTAGAGGCCCTCTTTCAGAAAATTAAAAAGTTTATTGAGAGATTTTTCATTATATAATTTAATAGGAAGGTTAATGCAGCATCAAATATAATATATTACCTTAAATTGGTATTCACAGAAGCAAAGCAAACTAGTCCTCTTTCAGTATTGTCGCTTATGTTTTGTCCATTCTTACGTGTGGCTCATAATGCAGCAGTGCTCTTCAGCATGGTTCCTGGACCAGCAGTATCAGCATCATCCGGGAACTTGTTAGAAATGCAAATTCTCAGGGCCCCTGTCAGTCTTATTGAATTATACATTCTGGGTGTAGGCCACAGCAATCTAAGTATTAACAAATCCTTTAATGGGGTGATCCTGATCACACCCATAATTTGGGAGCCATACTCGTACAGGGGCCAACTCAGGACAGTTTGTCATGTTTTTTAAGATCAAAAGCCGACCTATTCTAACTTGGGAAGTCTGTGATAAAATTGATCTTCCTTGTTGTACTCATTGAAGAGAGATTTCACATCTTCCTTTCAGTTTCTGTTTATTGAAATATCTTTCCATAACTTTTAATTTAATCAAGGTTTATATTCTAAGTTACTTTCTCTCTCCCTACTATAAACTTCCCTCCTACAGATTCTAAATTT
The DNA here is from genome assembly GCF_002288905.1 of Enhydra lutris kenyoni. Lineage (NCBI taxonomy): Eukaryota > Metazoa > Chordata > Mammalia > Carnivora > Mustelidae > Enhydra > Enhydra lutris. The sequence goes on along the minus strand of NW_019154096.1, from coordinate 33,730,275 downwards.
TCTTGTATTTGTGACCACACAGAATTGAAATACATCTAGAGGGTAACTATTGTAGAGCCTAGAAGAATTAACAAGAACCCATTTTCATTTTATTTCTTATTCCTCTAAAATGAAAAATGCTGGATACCATGTCAGGACATTCGCCAGAAGAGCACACAACACATACAAGTGCCATCAGTGCAATTCAAGTAATACGTAATGAAGAAAACTGGATTCTACATACCAAAACTCATCTGCTGTCTTGATTATTTTCCATCTGAAGGACCAATGAGTCCTTGTACATATTACTTCAAAAGTAGATTTTAAAAACACATGAAATCACAAACATAATTGTGAAGGTTCTGATGTAAATGAGCTCTGTAATAGCTTCTCTAATTTGTGCACTTAAACCCCATTTATTTTAATATGACAGCCTTCTAAAAAATCAGGGCATATTTTATAGTTGATTACATGAAAAGAGCCACACACATGTACACACACACATGCATACACTCAATTAAACAGAATGCAATAAATAAAGGACAAAATGGGGGCCAAATTAGTTTTTTTGTAAATCAATTATGATAAAAATGCTATCTGCTCCAAGCAGGAAATCTAATTAAAAAATTAATAAATTCCACTAAACAAAGTTACATATAGGATGTGAGAAAGAAGAACCTACATTTTAAAAATGTGATATAAAATTGTTCACAGATGATAATCAGAAAAATGAGGAGATGCCAAAAATGACCAAGACCTTTGTTAGCTACCATGATGAGCAAAATTCCAAATGTGTCATGGAATGCATTATATCTGTGTAGGTGGGAAAAGGTTGGGGAATAATGCCAAGAAACATGAATTAGCTCTCATAACTCATTCTATTGTACTGAGTGGGAGTAAGTAAAAACTTTCTTCTGAGCCTTCTTTTTTGAACAAACACCATGCCTACTTGTTCATCTTCTTCCTAATCTCCATTTCAAATTCCTTTCCTTTCTTATTTTGTTAGATGATTACATGGCAACTATACATTACGGTATTTTTTATACCTAGTATGCAACCAGACCCGTCCCATCCTGCTCTCCATTCTAAGCTCAGCTCAGTTAGTAGTATCTCTCACCACACAGTCAGGACAGATGGCATCATAAACAAACTTCTCATTAATTCCTCACACTCATATTTCACTTTCAAGTCACCATGTCTTGTTAGCCATTTCCTCAAAATAATCCTCCAACGTGTTGCCTCCTTTCTACAGCAATTGGCGTTTTGTCTTTGTTCGAACCTTATGACAGTGAAGCTTATTATCCTCCATTGTATCAGAAAGTTACAATGTTACAATGCTAATCAATATGAGCCAGAGCTGTGGCCTTCAGAAGAAAATCTTTATATGTCTCAATTCTTTGTAGCTTCTTGTAGTCATGTAGCTTCTGATAGTTCCTGGGGAAGACATATAGAAAAGAATCTTCAAGAGGAGAGTGCTTTTTTTCCCCTTCTTTTTCTTTTTTCTTGCTGGTTAAAATATGAGCAGACAGCAACAGCTGGAGTTGACCCTGTGGCACATGAAGTAGTCTCAGGAATGACCATCAGGCCGGGTGGAACAACAGGGGTAAAACCTGTGGTCCTGACAATATGAAGAGCCATTCTGACCCTCTGCCAACAACCTAGAGACTTATCAAATATGAGAAAAAAATATTCATTTATCTTGATTAATGTGATTATTTTGTATATTTTTGCTATTGAAGCCATACCTAATCCTAAAATAAATACCCTCAACTTTTGCTTGGAAGAGTTTTTAATAAATATTCTACCTGATCTGATATGACTCCATTCCAAAACAGACTTCAGGTAACTGCCAACTGGAACTTCTGAAACCCGAGTCCAATCACGTTTACTACTCTGGTTATTTCTGCCGATTGTCCACAGGATGAAGTTTAAAATATGCAGCCGAGTGAGAGTGGGATTTATGATCAGGTCTATATCTTCCTTCACAGGCTCAATTCTTGCTACCCTCATGCTCTCTCTGCATTTTTCAGAATGTAAGACATAGATTTTTCTTGAACACCTACTGAAGGTCTGTCATTTCAAGCACAGATATCCCTTCCCAGCTCTATGTACCAGAACTTGCTGCTTCCTCTGCTTAAAAGTCCTTCCCTCCTTCTCTGTCCCAAAGGGGCTTATATTTTGTCTTAAATAATGGGAAGTCATTCCTCAGTCTTTTCTTAACCCGTCATCTCTTCTTCTTTCTGTATTACACGGAGCATATTTTAATTGGTGATTTTTATTTTTGCCATATCACTTTATTTTTACATGTTGGCTTCCCCATTAGACTATGTCTCTTTGAAGCAGAAATAATATAACCACCTCCAAATCCCTACTATCTAGCAGGTGCTTTAGCCTAGTAATGTCCAAAACTATTTGTGGGCCAAATATCAACAAATTAATTTCAGACCTAAAAGGGACAGCTTGGCCACACGTCTTTTACTAGATGAGAAAACAGAGGTTCAGTGAGGTTGAAAAAAATAATCAAAATCATATACCTCTTTATTATAAAATCAAGATTAAGTCTGGTGTTATCTGACTCACAAATTAGTGTCACTTTCCTCACTTTATGTCAGTTTTATTTTTTTATCTGAATTATTTCAGTAATTAATCTTATTTTTCTTTTCATTTTTTCCCAACTATATCTGTCCACCTAATGTTAAACACATTTTATTTTCTCAGTCTCCTGGGATTTGACTTGTGTCCTAGAAATTAGAACACTGTCAGAAGACAGGCTGAGAGAAAGGTTAATGGATAGAATCAGCTGTGCAAAATCTTCATAAACCTTTGTACCTCCAAAGAAAAGATAAACTGCAACAGTCTGAATTTATCTCATGTTCAACATGCACAATGTCTCATTACTTTTCTTCCCATAATAATTGAAACCCATTACTAATTGAGGTGTTAACTACCAGGCAAAGTTGAAAGCCATATCTGATCTATTTCAGTGATGTTGAAAATGTTCACAAAGGAAAAAAGAAAAGTGGTTTCTTTCTTTGCTTTTGGAAGAAGGAAAGAACCACAGAGTTGCCATCTTCATTGTAGAAGAAATCAATCAATCTTTTGGACCACATGTTTAGTGTTATGAGAAAGATGTGACTAGAGCTAAAATTTCTAATCTCCCCTAAACAAAGCTCTTCCTCCCCCCACCGCCCCACATGCAGCACCTTCTTGATGTTTTCTCTGAGCTGAGAATATTTCATAAGTAAGGAAAAAGAAAGGAAGAAATGTAGCAATCATGTTTAAGAAGTTTTAGATTAGAGAAAGATACTATTTTTTTTGGTGACCTTCACAGAAGAGAGATGGGCAATATATTTATTTAATCCTTGTTTTGCACAACACACCTTAAAACTTACTTTAAAAAACTTACTTAACTTCATTCAAATCCCACAAATACCTCTTTGCTATCTCCTTTGTACAAAAGAGAAAGCCAGGACATGAAGAGGATATATATCAACAAGGGCAAACATTTCTTGGGCATTTACTGCACCAAGCAATCCACTATGTTGTTTGTAAGTATGATCTCATTTTCTTTGCACAGAAGCCATACAATATAGATGTTACTATTGCTGCTTAACAGATAATATAAAGATTAAGCAATCTGGAAAATTTCACATAAATACTAAATGAAGGGATCAAAATTGAAGCCCATAGCTTCACTTTTGACTCCCAAATCAAAAAGCTCTCTTTAGGAGGAAAAATAAAATAATGCTTCCATGTGGATTGTAGAGTCTTGTCAGTCACAGACCTGCAAGGTTGAGATGGTAAAACACTTGAACGTGACTCCCAGCTTGAGAAAATTGGCAAAAAGCATAAACATTTATAATGTACTAGATAGTGGTTCTTAAGTCTGGGCCTTGACCAAGGGAATCTATTAGAAATTCAAAAGATAAACTACAACATGCACAATATCTCATTACTTTTCTTCCCATAATAATTGAAACCCATTACTAATTGAGGTGTTAACTACCAGGCAAAGTTGAAAACCATATCTGATCTATTTCAGTGATGTTGAAAATGTTCACAAAGGAAAAAAGAAAAATGGTTTCTTTCTTTGCTTTTGGAAGAAGGAAAGAACCACAGAGTTGCCATCTTCATTGTAAAAGAAATCAATCAATCTACCCCCACAGATGTATTGAATCAGAGCACTGGGAGTGCCCCCTAGTAATCTGTGGTCTAAGAAGTCCTGGCTGATGTTTTCTAAAGCATGAGAATCACACTGCCCATTTGACCTTATCAGACCTGCCTCAAAGCCCCTCAACACAGGCCCTAATACTTTAGAAGACACTTTAATGATTTCCTCATTTGGGACTCTAGGACTGTGAGGGGGACATTTGCTCTTCATGCATAAATTTAATAATCTTAGCTTGGCCCACAGAGATTTTCTTTCTGGTGGTTTCATGGGAAATCAACTGTCAACACATTGGATTGAGATAAAGCTAATGTGTGACAACCTCAGAGAAATGGGGCCATGGATTAAATATCTCAATCTCTCTCTTCTTCAACCCTCTGATATGCTGCCAGTGCCTTTCACTGGCCAAAGTCAGCCAGAAAAAGAAATGGCAAGAGAATTTATAAAGTTGTCCATAAAAGTCACTCCCCGAGCCCTTACAATGAAGGTGATATTGGTGAAAAGTGAATGTGGAGGAAAAAACTGAAGAAAGCTACCAATATTTCCCAACTTACCCCTCAACATACATTAACTTCTTTTATCCAGAATAAGAATACTTGTGCCAGTCATACAGGGAACACATAGGGACCCCATCAGTTACCACATTATAAATAGCATATCACCTATGTTGTCATACTGCTACCTGGAGCCTAAAATATTAGTCACTTCTAGTCCTTTTCAATAAGATACTTAGGATAAAATGAAGAAAACAGAAACGAAAAGGCATGGCTTTTTTTGTTTTCACTTCTGTAGCTAGTCATGAGGTGTAGGATGATAATTATAGCTTCCTTTTTCAAGGGTATTCCATGACTTCCTTACTTTTTTCAGCATTCTGGCTGGATGGAATTTTTTTTAACGAAGCTTTGCTCCTGTTGTATTTGGGTATTCTATGGATCTGTGTTTACCAAACTGCTGAAGCTTACTAATGTTCAAGATTATTAGGAAGGGAATATTAGAGGTGTGCAGTAAGTCCCCCAATCTTCATGCTGAATCATCTTTTCACCCATTGGTTACCTTTGGAAATCGAATTTAATCATTCTGGCCCTAGAGTAATCTCCCCTTCATCCCTGTTGAATGAACAACATGAAAAACCCTAAATACCCAACAAGTATGTTTAGTTTACATAATCATAACTGTTTTCTAGAGAAAGTATTATTTTCCTAGGTACTCAAAGACTTCCAAATTCATTGATTCCCCAGGTTGATTGTACAAGAGTTAAAAATTCTTTCGGTAGGTTACTAGTATAATAACCACCTCCATTTGGTAACTGGACCTGTGTATCCTAAATAAAAGGATTTGATTCCAAATATTGGATGTTGATTCAAAGTAAATACTTCATACTTCTGGAAAAAATTCCAACACTGCAGGGATTTTCCTCTCAACTAGAAATACGACTGAGCTGTATTGATTCAACTGCTACTTTGCATCTGAGTACATGGTAACACTAGTGAATTCCATGTGAATGAATTTATCCTTGCATGTCATGCAGGCAGTGCTGTGTAGATTACCATGGTGATGACTAAGGCATTCAGGAAATCCATGATAGGGGCACTGGCAAAAGGATCAGGTCAGGGAAGGCATTTTCGCACCTGGAATATATCCGTCCCTGGAAGGAAACATCACTGCCATCCCCAGGATGGAAGGGATTTAATGTCACCAAACTATTAGCTGGTTTCCTCAGGAAATTTTCTCATATGGGGGCTGGCAAGGGGGTGCTCAGTTGGCCTCTGTCTTTGAAGGTTGGGCAATAAGTGAATTTTATAATCAAATCAGCCTTTTTAAGGAAAAACCCACTTTGTAGACCCCTGCGCAGCTACAACCCTTGCCACCATGATAACCTTGGACATTTTCTTATTAAAAAAGCACTACAATTGCTGGGGGTAGAAATCCTACTTATATCCATAAGACAAGTAATATTTTCTGTTAAAAGAAAATTCTCCATAATTTATCTACATATCTAGGATCATCTTTTGTTTGTAAGCTACGGAGAGTGCCTCTCTTTGGGTCAGAGAACAGATCTGTTTCCTGGTCAGGAGAATACAGGTAATGTCTTCCCTTGGAGACAAAGTTTAGACATATTTGCTAGCAATGCCCTTAAAGGATTAGGGGTTTCTAAGCACTGTGTGCATGATGCCTGCATCACCCTAATGAGAATTGGGGTCAAAAGGAACCAATGCAGACATGAAGCTCCTGCTACATACATCTCGGGCCATGAATAATAAGCTCTAAGTCAATTTTCACTTGTTGTCTCCTTACTGGTCAGATCTAGGAACATACAGCAAACCAAACTAGCAACTCCAGGAGATGCATCTGCTTTGGGTCTGTTTGATCAATTGAACTGATTATTGTCTTGCTTACAGGACTGCCTTTCTGGTGGGATGTTATATAACACCATACTGTCAATACTGTCTCTGGAGCTTGTTCTCTTTAGGTTGAAGATAAATTTGGAGAATATTGTAACAGAATCTCTTCCCTGATATTGATGAGCGTAATGAGACCCCAGAGTAAAAGAACTCAAGTGTTGTTCTTAGCCATAACAAATAGAGAGTTGCAAACCACTAAGGTAGAGAAGCAATTAGTCTCTTGATCATAGAGATCTATGTTATTTCATGTGTTAAATTTGGCTAAGCTTTATCAACGTAGCCCAGATTTATATATTTTTTCCTCCATGTTGGGAGGAAAAAGACCATGTTTGCAAAGAAGGTTCAGCTTCATCCATTGGGTCAAATTTCCCATCTCCTATTTTATACACTCTTTCCCTACCACTTCTCTTTTCTTAGAAGAGTCTTAGCAGAATTAGACCCTTAACACCACAACTCTACAAACATAATCATGTTCAGGGATGATGAACATATTTTTCCAAAAGTTATAAGAAATAAGTGACTCCTTCAAAACTTTCAAAAACGAGTTTCCATCTCTGTTCTGTTTAACTTCTGTTCTACTCTGTAGGATTACACATTTTTGTAGAAAGACTGTAGTTAATACTATGCCTAAGTGCTTCAATTTCTTGATTTTTCAAAGTCTTCCATACTAGATTTATTTTGTCCTAAGCCAATAGTATAATAATTTGTATAATCATGATGCCACCACATGTCAAAGACTACCGCTGTGCCATCCTGTATCCTTCTCAGCCTTTCCTTAAGGTTTCTGTAACTAAGTACCGCAAACTGAGAGGTATAAACAATAGAAAAATATTCTCTCACAGTTCTGGAGGCTTTAAGTCCAGAATCAAGGTGTCAACAAAGCCATGCTCCCTTGGGTATTTTGGATAATCTCCTTCCTTGTCTCATCTAGCTTCTGGTGGTGGCCAGTGATCCTTGGATCATCCTTGGCTTATAGACATGTCACTCAAATCTCTGTCTCTGCCATCACACAGCATTCCCTTGTGTGTCTATGCCTTCAGAGGGCACTTTTTCTCTTCTTTTTTGTTTGTTTTGTTTTTTAAAAATTTGTTTATTTATTTGAGAGAGAGAGAGAGAGAGAACGAGAGAAAGTGCATGCAAGCTGGGGAAGGGGCAGAGGGAAAGGGATAAGCAGACTCTGCACTGAGCACTGAACCTGATCTGGGGTTCCATCTCATGAGCTTGAGATCATGACCTGAGCTGAAATCAGAGTCAATTGCTTAACCAACTGAACCACCCAGTCACCCCACTTTTCCTCTTCTTGTAAGGACATCAGTCACAGCCATATTGGATTAGGACTCACTCTAATGATCTCATCTTACTGATTACATCTGCAAAGATATTATTTCTTAATAAGATGACATTCACAGATACCAGGGGTTAGGGTTTCAACATCTCTTTTTTATGGTCACAACTTAAACAATAACACCTCTTAAAGAGATCAACAATGTGTTCTTCAAATACATAAGCTGCTTGGTTAGGAAAGAAAAAATCCTCACATTCTGTAATTTATTTAAAGACACTATTTACAAAGGTGTGGCAGCACTATGGGAATCAAAAACTGTATACCTAACAGCAGCTTAAATTTGTTACTCCCTATAGGACTCTACGGGTAGGAGGAGAGTACAGTAACTGAAACCCAGGGGGAGCAGCCATGTGGAGAGAGTACTCTGACAGTTGCTTTAGTCTTTGGCAAAGAGATTCACCTAGCCTGTTATTCCCCTCAGGGTGGAATTTGGGGAATCAATATCTAGATCATTCATCTAATGTTCTGCCATTACCTCCTTTGGGTCAAACCCAACTGTTGGTACACATGACACAGAACATGGAGGAAAGGAGTGGAAAGTTGATTTGGAGGGACACAGAAAATACCCAAAGAACCTCGCTGAATCACAGTTCACAAATTAAAGAACATAAAAATAGATCACAATTTTTAAAATTCAAAAAAGTTTCAAGGGGAGTCCAATTATTAGATAATAAACTGGTCAGCATCATAAATAGATAATACAAATTTTTGGTAATATTTTTGGAAAAGATGTTAATCCTGTCTGACATTTAAAGGTAAATCCACTTAATTCTGCTATTTTGTTTGCAGGATTTTTTTCTATGTATCCACTGGATATAGTATAAATATTATACAAAGATATTTATAAAAGCATTGTTCATAACAGAAAAAGCCTGACCACTACTGAAATGTTTATAAAAACAGTTCAAGTGGAAATTATCATGTCAATTTAATAGAATTTTATGATTCCACAAAAATCATAACATTTATTTTAAATTGTAGCTAGAGTATATGCATTAACCTTCTTTCTAAGCTGAAAGAGTAGTAATAACTCAATAGCAATAAAAAAGAATGGGATAAAGGCAACAGCAGCTTTTATTTCAGGAAGAATAAGAGAACAAGTATCTAACTTCTCTCGTATACAGATATAATTTATCCTTGAATAATTTATTAAATGTTCCAAGCATGTTGACTGACCCATAAATTCAAATTATTTTATACCCACTTTCCACTTATGTGTAGGTCTATTTATAAGCTTGAGAATTGAGTCCCCTGTGTTTCATTTATTGTTTATTTGTTTTGATTTTATTTATTCTTTTGTTCATGTGAACATGTATTGCAAATATTTTCTCCCCATCTACAGTTTGCCTGTTTATTTTTTTAACAGACTATTTCGATGAACAGGGCATTTTAATCTGAATGAAGTCCAAGTTATCTTTTTGTTTTATCTTGTGCTTACTGATTTTTGTTTCAACTATGAAATCTTTCACATTCAAAGATGTTGAAAAAATTTTCCTATGTGCCATTTAAAATGTGTGTATATTAGGCTTTATATTTAATTCTATGATTCATCATAAATTAATATTTTCTATGCTACAAAAAGGGGTCAAATTTTTATCACATTAACCCTCATTTATGAAAAGGACCTTCTCCTGCTAAATTGCCTCAATGCCTTTGTGGAATAAAAAACTGTATTTCTCAGCATTCCTTACCATTAGAAATGGTCAGTGGAATAGAAGGATCTAGGAAGAGTCTTTTTTTTTTTTTTAAGACCTGTCTATTAATTTGAGAGAGAAAGAGAGCACACGAGCAGGACGAAGGGCAAAGAGAGAGGGAGGATCCTCAAGCAGACTCCCCACTTAGTGTAGAGCCTGGCATAGGCTTGATTCCAGGACTCTGAAATCATAACCTGAGCCAAAATCAAGATTCCACCACTTAAATGACTGAGCCACCCAGGTACCACAAGTCTTCCATTCTTTTTTTCCTCTTTACTAGTGGAATGTAGCCACAAAGTTGTCATGCTAGCACTGAGAAAGAAATCACATATTATTGCTTTGCCCTCTTCACAACAGAATTCTCTTACTGATAAATGTGGAGCCCAATCAGCTCTGGCTACTTCCCATAGGATTTTGTTACATTGGAGAAAAGTACATTTATTTTTGTCAAAAATGTTTATAAAAGAAGACAAAATGGAATACAAAAATAAATATATATTATTTCCTCTAAATTTTCTAATGGTTTCCATTTATGTGAATGTCCTTTGCATCCATTTATGTACTAACTAGAAGCTGAAATCCATTAGTTGATTTTTAAATTTTAATAATTTGTTTTCTTTTCTTAAATTATTTCCCTTCAAATTAGCTTGGTTATTTTTTAACATTCTGTAATTCTTTGACCTATTTTGTGATTCCACCATTTCCATATTAAACTTTTGATATATAGTTACACTATCTCTACCTGATTACATTATCTCTATGTAATAAATATATATTTATTTATAAATATATAAATCCTTTTGTTTAACTGGTTGTCGGTAATGATGGGTTCTTTGCTTGTGTGTTTTGTCATCTTTTATTGTGAATTCATGTTTACTAATCTTAATATGTAGAAGTAAATCAGACCTTATTTGGAATATCATTCTAAGAGGATTTAAACTTGTTTCTATCTGGAACCAGTGAGCACCAATATACTCGTGTTCATCCCAGCCTCTTACAATATCCAAAAATAACACTGAGTCTCAGAATCATTCACTGGACTTGCCATTGGAGAAATTTCTCTTGTAATTATCCAGCTCTGTTTTCAGATCAATGGTTCTAGTCCCTTTGATATCTCCTCCCTTCTAGTCTGGCACTAAAACTTTATATTTTATGCATTTCAATTACTTTGTGACTAAAAGACTTTTCAAATTTTCTTTTTCATCAAATGGACAGAAAATGATATCTGAAAAAAACAATTTTCAAAATAAAATATTCAACATCCAGTCAACTTGCAGTTTGTTCTTTGGGCAGGACAAAGGAATTTTCAACATGTAAAATATCAGAAAGTTTATCTAAAATTCTTCAATGCATATGCCAGTAGAACAAAGAATTTAACAAAAAAAAAAAAATGAAAACATTATATCCAGGAAAGAGTGCATTTATCTCTGTAGCTAAGGAATGGTCTGTAACCAGAAATAGTTATACTTAGACGACAAGCTGTTCAGAATGATCCAGGCAGACAAAGAGTAGAAGGGAGCACATTTTTCACAAACAAGGGGAATTAATGGAACATATAGAATAGACCTTGGGAGAAATTTAAGGTATGAGAGAAATATATACATACAGGAGTGCCTAATGGATGGTAAAAGGGAAGTATAAGCTTATATTTATATGCAGGACTATTCTTCCCTCAGTACAAAAGAATGGCATGGATCTTCAAGGAAAGAATTATACTACAAATACACATCTTGGTTCTGCAGTCAATAGATTTTACAGAGGAATAAACCATACTCTGTATTGGTTCTCAAATTTTAGAATCCACAAAACTAAAACAAACGACTTAATTATGGCTACAAAATAGAAAGTAATTTCAAAATCCTGACTAGGAAAGCAGAGACATGACGAAGGAAACAGAGCTGGAAAAAAGAATCTTCTTGAAAAACACTTTCCCTATGATTGATGTACACAGAATGGGTGTTATGCATGCTGTGAACAGGTGAAGGACTGACCATTACTGTCAGGCAAATAATAACTAAATCGGGAGGATGGAACACTATACGTTGAGAGTGGTCTAAGTATATTAAATCTTATCATCCTAATAGTAGGATGTTAACCAAGAATAGCTGAAATAGATAAGTAGAACATCATTGGGGCGCCTGGGTGGCTCAGTGGGTTAAGCCTCTGCCTTCGGCTCAGGTCATGATCTCAGGGTCCTGGGATTGAGCCCCGCATCGGGCTCTCTGCTCAGCTTCCTCCTCTCTCTCTGCCTGCCTCTCTGCCTACTTGTGATCTTTGTCTGTCAAATAAATAAATAAAATCTTTTTTTAAAAAAAAGTAGAACATCATTTAGGAATAGGAATTTTGTATTAGTTTTCTATATCTGCATGACACTTTACCAAACTTAGTGACATGAAACAACACCAACTTATTCTTTTACTGTTCTGTAGGTCAGAAGTCTGACTGGCTCATCTGGGTTCTGTGTTCAAGGTTTCACAACACTAGAAGCTCGACAGAAAAATCTACTCCTGAGTACATTCATGCTGTTGATAGAATTCACTTCCATGCCATTGTAGAACTGAAACTTGATTTCTGTTCTGGCTATTGGTAAGAGGACACCTTCTGCTTCTTGAAGCCACTTATAGTCCTTCTTGCATGGCTATTCCTGTCTTTAAGTGAACAATGATGCTTCAGGTCAACCATTCTTTGAGAATTTCTCCATCTCCCTCTTTTGTCTTCCCTTTGTGCCTCTTCTTCACCTTCATATTCTGTTACTAGTCAGAGAGAGTTCTCTGATTTCCAAGGGTTTGTGTGATTAAATCGGATCCATGTCTTTTTAATGTCAACTGTGGAATATCACATAAAACAATCATAGAGAATTGTATCTCATGACTTTCACAGGTTCCAGGGATGAAGTGATGTGGAATATTGGGGCCATTTCTAGAAATTCTGCTTACTACAGAATTCATCTCTAGAAAATCCTTAGAGAAATAGCTGGGTTATTTTTTTTTCTCTATGGAGATGATGATTTGAGCTTAGATGATCCAAAATATGCTGGGAATTTAATGTTCTATTTTAAAAAAGGCAAAACATTAATTCTATGGTAAAATAATAAATTATTCAATTTTTGAACCAGTTATATGTCTTAGGCAAAAATACACTTTGCTGTTGACTTTACACCACAGAAAATAAAATAAGAATAAAATATATTAAAGGATGAAACAAATATTTTAATATGTGAGATGACTTAGAAAGATATGTTTTACTTTACAATATCTTAACAACTATCATAAATAAAGTTAAATAATCCAAAGATAATCAGGATAAAGCTTGCAACTTACAGAAAAAAATTAATGTAGAGTATATCTTAAAATAACAGAAATGAAAATATACATCAAAATTTTATATAACTCATTATAATAATGGATCAAATATATTATCAAAACAATTCACTGTGGGAAATAGAAGTGGCTTTTAAATTTATGAAAGGATGTTAGTCCTATTGTGGCCAAAAAAAATGAAAATCAAAAATAAAATGAAATATGTTTTGCTCATCTGATTAACACTTAAAAAACATACACAATATACTACTTCAGGGACACATTAACTCCCTTATACTTAACTCACCTTATGCCCCCTGAGTGTATTTCTCCTATTTTGTACATTACTGGAATCTTAAAAATTCACATTGCACTATTATTGAAGTAGCAATTTTATATTTATAACTAATATCTACTCTCCACTCATTAATTCTTAGGTCTTACCATAATGTCTAGACTTTGGAAAACACTCACTAAATATATGTTTAGGTGGATAAAAAAGAACTGTTAATGAGAATATGAGATAATGCATACTTTCATATATTCTTGCCAGGAGGAAAAGCTGCTATAATCTTTTTTTGGAAATAATTTGGAAATTCTTACTAAAATTATAATGAACAAATATTTGACCAGGCTGTTTCACTTCTTTTTAAAAACTAAAAAAAAATATTGAGGTATAATTAAAATGTAACATTATATTAGTTTTAGGTATACAACATAATGATTTGATATTTGTATGTATTGCAAAATTATCATTACAATAAGTCTAGTTAACATCCATCGCCACACATGATAACAGAAATTATTTTTCCTGTGATGAGAACTTAAAGATATACTATTTTTTTTGGATTTTATTTATTTATTTGACAGAGAGAGATCACAAGTAGGCAGAGAGGCAGGCAGAGAGAGAGGAGGAAGCAGGCTCCCCGCTGAGCAGAGAGCCCGATGTGGATGTGGGGCTCGATCCCAGGATCCCGAGATCACGACCTGAGCCGAAAGCAGAGGCTTAACCCACTGAGCCACCCAGGTGCCCCTAAAGATATACTATTTTAACAACTTTCAAATATACAATATAGTATTATTAACACTAGTCACCATGCTGTATATTATATCCTTATGACTTATTTATCTTATAACTAGAAGTTATACCTTTTGATTCCCTGGCCCATTTCATACCTCCACCCCCACAACCTCTGACAACCACTGATCTGTTCTCCCTATCTATGAGTACAATTTTTTTAAATGCCACATATAAGTGAGATTACATGGTATTTGTCTTTATCTGACTCATTTCACTTAGCGTAATGCTCTCAAGGTCCAACTGCATTGTCATAAATGGCAAAATTTCTTTCTTTTTAGTGATTAAATAATATTCCTGTGTGTAATTGTGTGTGTGTGTTTGACACATCTTAAATATCTATTCACCCATCAATAGATGTAGGTTTCTTCTGTGTCTTGGCTACTGTAAATAACACTGCAATGAACCTCAGGGAGCATATATCTTTTTGAGTTAGTGTTTTTGTTTTCTTCAGAAGCTACTTAGAGGTGGAATGGTTGTCTCATATGATAGTTCTATTTTCAATTTTTTTAAATGTAAGGAAATTTCCACAGTGGTTGTACCAATTTACCTTTTACACTTTCAGGTTACATTTTCCCCACATCCTTACCAACACTTGTTATTTTTTATGTTTTTTTGATAATAGCTATTCTAACACTTGTGATGTGAGATCTCATTGTGGTTTTGATTTGCTTTTCTCTGATGATAAGTGATGTTGAGCACCTTTTCATGTATCGGCTTGCCATCTGTATGTCTTCTTTGAAAATGTCTATTTAAATCCTCTGCCCATTTTTCACTTATTTGTGGAGCATAACAAATAGCATGAAGGACAAGGGGAGTTAGAGAGGAGAAGGGAGTTGGGGGAAATTGGAAGGGGAGGTGAACCATGAGAGACTATGGACTCTGAAAAACAATCTGAGGGGTTTGAAGGGGTGGGAGGTTGGGGGAACCAGGTGGTGGGTATTAGAGAGGGCACGGATTGCATGGAGCACTGGGTGTGGTGCAAAAACAAGGAATACTGTTATGCTGAAAATAAATTAAAAAAAAAGATTTTATTTATTTATTTGTCAGAGAGAGATCACAAGTAGACAGAGAGGCAGGCAGAGAGAGAGAGAGGGAAGCAGGCTCCATGCTGAGCAGAGAGCCCAATTCGGCATTCCATTCCGGGACCCCGAGATCACAACCAGAGAGGAAGGCAGCGGCCCAGCCCACTGAGCCACCTAGGTGCCCCTCTGCCCATTTTTTAATTGGATTTCTTTTAGGGGTGGCAATTAATTTGTAGGAGTTCATTATATATTTTGAAAATTAACCCCTCATCAGATATATGATATACAGATATTTTCTCCCATTTAGATGGTTGTTTTTTCATTTTATTGATGGTTTCCTTTACTGTGCAGAAGCTTTTTAGTTCAGTGTAATCCCACTTGTTTATTTTGCTTTTTTGGCCTTTGTAAGAACTAATTTTTAACATTTGGAGATAGACTTGCTCATTGTATCATCTCATTATCTTTAGTTAATACCAAAGTAAAAATAATAATATGCTCATCAAAAGGAAGAACCAAAGAATAGTTTATTCAATTACTTACAACATTACATATTTAATTTTTTTCAATTATTCAGCATGTTATGCAATGGCTCGTCACTCAGTTGTTCTAACTTTATTGCTTTCTTAACTTTATGAACCTTTGAACCGAACACTGAGAAATATTTCCTACCTTGAAAGAGGTCAGTCATCTCTCATGGACTTTTTACAAGTTATTTCATAAGTAATTTATCAAAATTCAATTTTGTTCAATACTCTTCTAAATTAATTCAGACTAGAAATACTGTCACGGCAATAGAGAATGACATTCAACAGCTATTTATAGTAATCAGTTGTATACAAATCCCAAGTTTATAAGCCAAAGTAAGTTTTAAGTGATTCTTAAAATATATTGCATATCACAAACTGAATTAACAATGCCGGCTGATGATAAGTATCAGGGTACTTACTACTGGGTGTTCTATAGCCAGATGCCATTTTGCTTCAAGATTTTTATACATTTTGCAATAAAACTTTGCATCTCTGCCCAGTGCCCACTTTTCAATCACATTACTTTAAAAACATATGTAAACTAATGGAGAGTATATTTAAAGACAAAATATACTCACTAATAAGAGAGATTTCTTTCTTTGAAGGTTAATGAAAACAGCCAGTGATAATTAACCTTGGAATCTATAATACTGTATTTAGGTTCAGACTAGTTGTACTTACTGAAGATAGTGGCAGTAAACACACCATAGTCTTTGTAAACTACCACATTTAACTTTTGAATAATACTATTTTTAACTGAAAACAATCACTTAATTGAATAAAATAGGCAATGTAAAAAACTTTACCAAGATAAACATGTTATAAGCCTTCATTAAAAACCAATAATTAACCATAAAACCTCTCCTCCCTACTAATGAATGTGATCTTAAAAAAACAGTGGTTATAAAAAAGGAAAGCCTATATCAATATTTGAAAATAAAGAAGGTTGATTTCAAAATGCTAAAAAATAAAAAATTTCTATCAGATGCAGGGAAGTTGTGAATAGAGAGAAGAAAAACTATCAAACATGTAATTAAGTAAGTTCAGCTAATTAATAACTAAACTAGCCAAGAATTTATTGACTTTAAAAGTTTTGGAGTACAATGTATAGCCTACCAAAGCATTTGGGAAATACAGAGGAGGGTGTGACTCTACCTAGACCTACTGGTAGAAGAGCCCAACAGTCTGTTTATGAAGTCTTCCCGGGGATTTGGATGTATGTTCAAGTTTGAGAAACATGACAGTAGACTGATGTTTGCACTAATACTGTAATAAATAAGAAGGTCATCATCTTAACTGAGAAGCTGTATTGTGCAGTGAATAGAATCAGAGCTTAGTAAAAAATAAATACAGAGAGAATGTAGAATGGTTCCATATTATCTTCTCATTCTAAGATAAGCAGAAAGACATGTAGATTCAATGACAAGGTGACTTTGTCCTGGATGCACAGACTGGAAGCAGCAGGACCAGTTGCTATTAGTCCACACAGGGCTAGAGATGAGGAAGACCTAAATTAGAACAGTGACAATGACAAAGGGTTAAAGACAAAATACTATTGATGTGGGTGTAGCACACATTTGTCAAGATTTTATAATTGATTGGGTCCAAGAAATGAATGTAGTGGGAGTAAAGAATGACCCTTCAGTGTCTCTTTGGATCACTGGGTATAGAAATAAGAAAGTGTTGAGCACAGAGTGGGTGCTTAATAGAAGCCAATTTGTTGGTATAAAAAAATGGAAAGCTGTGGTGCATGTCATATTTTCCATGAAGGCAAACCTAGCCAGTGATTATGGGACTCTCGGCATGGCTGGTTATAGCTTTTGCATTATTGTAAAGTTACATTATATTTCTTTATTCATGCCTTTTCATCATTTTTCCTCCCTTTTCTAACTGATGAAATTAAGTGCCATTAGAAAGATACATGTTACAATCTTGGAGTTATACAATATATTCTAAATCAGTTTTAGAAAATCTACTTTTGACAGAATCCTGAAAAGTCACAAAGAATTGTTACCATAAGATAAGGAAGTCTTGTTGCAAAATATTTTGTTTTTCCACAAACTTTGTCTTCATGTTATACTGCACTTGTTTTTATGATTATGTCATGAATGGTAAAATAATCAGACTAAGTGATAGAAAATAAATAATAAGAAAGTGATTATTTTTTGCATAACCTTTATACAATTGCAAGATATGAAAAACAGTAGCACCACTGTTAATAATATGGGTATTAAGGAGGACAGGTGTGGTGAGGAACATTAGGTGTTATGTGCAACTAATGAATCTTTGAACACTACATCAAAAAGTAATGATGTACTATATGTTGGCTAATTGAACATAATAAAAAAAATAATAGCAGCATTGGCTATGGCAATTGGAGTGATGATAATGGTAATAATAGCATGAATGGTAGCGGGGTCCCCTAACAGAACACAATAGGTGTCAAAAAGTAGCAGCTTGGAAGTCAACTCTACACCAAACATTATCTGAGTCTCAGTAGAAAGTATAAATATTTTAAGTTAATGAATAATTTTAATGCTTTTAGACAATAGGCGTTTTCTTAATTTCCTATTTTATGTATTTCAGATAACTATTGGACCACTAAAGCTATTTGATGTTAAAGTATACTTTTGCCTCCTGTGGGTAATAATTCTGAAATATAACTTATCATTCATTGAGTTATAACCTAGAATTTTTAACATACTGTTGTAAAATGTGCCTTAGGCATAAACTAAAGCTTTCCTTTTTTTATTTACTTAGTTAGCCAAACACTTAGTGCCTGTGATAGTATATAAGTTCTATGTAATCATATTTTCTTCTTTATCTTCTATTGTTTCATCATATTTTTCCTGAATTCAAATAATCTATCTTGAGCTTTTTGATAGTTTTGTAATATAGTTGAGTTTGTGTATATGGACATGTTGAAGTGAATAGGAATGACCAGAACAAACTAATGAATGACCAGAACAATGAATGACCAGAACAAACTAATTTCCCATTTTCATGCTTACCTTTAATTAAGTGGAAAAAATAAAATAAATATATTTGCATTTCAGAAGGTCAGTTGATGGTTAGTACAATAAAGAAAAATAAAACAGTAGGAAAACAGAATGATAAAGGGTGCTATTTTACATGACTATTTGAGAGTAGTACTCTGAGGAGGTAACCTTTAAACCAAGACCAAAAAACAAACAAAAAGATTAGGTAAGGAATATTCCAGGTAGAGGCATTCACAAATGCCAATGTTTGATGTGCCTCATGTTTAGCAAGTGGAGAAACAGAAAGGAAGATGGTGTAGCTGTTGTTGAATAAGTAACAAGAAGAAAAGTTTGGAGATAAGTTTGGTTACCTGGACAGAACCTGATTACATAAGGTCTTGAAAGCCACTCTAATGGTTCTGTTTTATGTTAAATATGATGAGAAGCCCTTTCATAGTAACTATCATAAATAATGGAAAACATACTCTTTAATGAATGGTTGTAAAACTGAAAAAAAAAAAAAGGGAAGTATGAAGCACTGGAAATTGCAATGGTTTCCTAAAAAACAAAGTTGTGGAAGTATCAAAGTGATGGTAAGAATTGCACCAAGAGGCATAGGCAACAGACTACTGCCAAATATGGGACCATTGTTTCACAACAGGAAATCATAAGTAAGAGAAAGTGGGAGCTCAGGAGCATCCAACAGGACCATGAATTGCATTAATCTTTTCTCCAGGCCTGAGATAAAATTCAACTTATTTTTAAGTTCCTATAACCACACCATTCCCATTGGCCAAGGACAAAAGAGAATAAGAAACTATAGACCAACCTTACCTGTGAGCAAATATTCAAAAACACAAAACATAAAACAGAATTACTGCAGAGATATATTAAAAGAATATAATTCCAACACCAATTAAGATTTATTTGAGAGAATAAGAATTCTCTAACAACAGAATAACTATTAGTATATTTCAATAAATGTGAGGATTAAATTTGTGTAGTTATTTATTTAATTAGATGCTGGAAACTATTTTTAAAATTCAACACAAATTTGTGTTTAAGATAATTTTAAAACCCAAAAGTAAGGGTAGAATTTATCTTCATTGAAAAATGTGTTTATATGAGAAAAACATATATCGAAGAAAGCTTCAGCCATCATTATACTGTGTTCTGAAACTGAGGTGCCTTCTTCACAAAATCAGAAATGAGACCAGAATGCCCAGTGTGACATTATTATTTTATTCAATTATGTATTGAGTTTTGAATACAAATAGCGCAGTGAGGAAGTGGTGACAACAGAGAAGAGACAGAGGCAAAAAATGTTATTTATAGATCAGATTATAGTCTTCCTAGAAAATAGATAAATAACTTACAAGTATTAAAACTAACATAAAAGAGCAATAAGCTGCCAGATATAATGAGACATAAAACAATTAATTGCTGTCTATATATTTAGGAAATAGAAGAAAAAAGGGATTCTATTTTTAAAAATGGAAAAAGAAAGAAAGAAAGAGACAAAGAAAAGAAAAGAGGAGTGCCTGGGTGGCTCAGTGGGTTAAAGCCTCTGTCTTTGGCTCAGGTCATGATCCCAGGGTTCTGGGATTAAGCCCAGCATCGGGCTCTCTGCTCAGCGGGGAGCCTGCTTCCCTTCCTTTCTCTCTGCCTGCCTCTCTGCAGTACTTGTGATCTCTCTCTCTCTCTGTCAAATAAATAGATAAAATCTCAAAGAAAAGGAAAGAAAGAAAGAAAGAGAGAGAGAAAGAAAGAAAGAAAAGAAGCAAAGAGAAGGGAGGGAGGGAGGAAGGAGAGAAAGAGGAATGGTGGGAGGGATGGAAAAACATCTACAAAGTATCAAACAAATATGTGTAAGAAAGCGATGGAGAAAGTTATCAAACTCTACTAAATGGCAGAAAAAAAGGAAAAAAAGGAAAAGGTAAATTGGATGTGTGAATAGGGTGACTTAATATTGTAAAGATATCAATTTCCCCAAAAAGTAGTCTATAAATTCAATTCAACAACAGTCAAGTCTCTAAATGGAATTTCATTAGAAATTGACAATGTGATTCTAAAAGTTACCTGAAATAGTAATTGTGGAAACTTGAAGATGATTTTTCAATAGATGAAAGATATGCCACTTGCAAGGGATCTCGGGAAATACTATTCCCAGTGATAGAGTAGGGATATATACAAGAGCAGACAGGCAAATGTCCAGCACAACCTTTTATCCTCTTTATAAAATATCCCTTTGTGCTGAAATTGCTTCATTCACAAGAATAAAATATGTGAGGCAGGGAGAATGAAAATTTGATTTCTAGCCTGACTGTCTTGTACAGTGATTTGGGATCTTCAGTGTATTCTGGCTGGTGGCTAAAATAACCTTTCCTTAAGAGATGCTGTCCCCAGGCCTAACCTACCATCCTGAGAAATGGAAGGGCTAAATACAGGGATTGAATATTTTATTTATTTTTTTCTGCAAACTGCTGTTCTTCCAACATTCTCCTTTGAAATATGAACTCAATAATTTTTAAATAGACATTTCATTTTTGAGTCAGTAATAATTTACTATTAAGCCAAGGATTTAATTAGCTGACATTAAAAAAAAACAAAACCCATGATACCCCCCAACATACACCAATTATAGAACTGTCAGTTCTGCTGTCTCCTTTACTGACACCCATGCTATAAAATGCAAATATCTTTGGTGAAAATCTGATGCAACAAATTGTCTATCATCCCTATTATAACATCTGAAATACATTATATTTTATAAAGCCTTTGCCCACTTAAGTTTTACTAATTTTTGAAAATCTATATTGTTTTAAAATGTGAACAATTGTGCTTTTTTCAGGGAAGCCATCCAATGTGCATTTTCTTATGGCCATTGTGTATCATATTTATAGTAGGGTCTATAACAAATAAGCTTATAAAATACAATCAGAATGACATAAGTGGAAATGGTGGAGTAAGGAATTCCAAAATATGCCCATTCATAAAAGCAAAGAGAAAACTAATGAAAACTGTTAGAGTCAACTTTTGTAAACCTAAACTCTAACAAAAAGCTTGCGACAAGTGTGCCTGGGTGGCTCAGTGGGTTAAGCCTTGCCTTCAGCTCAGGTCATGATCTCAGGATCCTGGGATCAAGCCCCGCAGGCTGTCTGCTCAGCGGGGAGCCTGATTTCCCCCTCTCTCTGCCTGCCTCTCTGCCTACTTGTGATCTCTGTTTGTCAAATAAATAAATAAAATCTTAAAAAAAAAAAACTTGCAACAATCCGAAGAGTGCTTATTCTAGAAAAGTAGAAGTAGTTCAATCTCCATAAGAATATTGTTTTCTGGCATTATAACTTCCCTAGTCTCATCTCCTGTTAAACAGCTCAGCCCACTGCAGCATTAGCCTTAAATATAATAGCCCACATTCCTAGCACCAGTACTGGAGGGGACAGAATGCACCCAATTTACAAAGAATTTTAATTATTTGTGTTAACCTGTCTGGTGACTCTTGGGAAGACTGGCTCAAAAAAACTTGCTTTTATTTCTAATTCACTCACTCAGTGCTAAAGCTGCTACCTAGAGGCATTTGTCAAAAACTTGACAACATAGTAGTCCTTAAATGTTTGGGTAGTCTCTTTCTCCAGTATATGGTTGCCCAAATAAATGGCCCTAGGTCTTGATTATCCCATTGTCAATATTTTTTTTGATTGTATAGATTAAGTAATACCCTTATTGGCTGCCCATTTGTTGTACTTCTAGAAACCAACTCCAGTTTTCTATAGGTCACACTTTTCTGGCCGCTTGCCATTTTTTCCTTTCTTTCTTTCTTTCTTTCTTTCTTTCTTTCTTTTTTTTTTTTTTTTTAGGATTTTACTTATTTATTTTGAAATGTCCCCCAATGATAGGTCCGTGATCAAAGGAGCGAGACTGATACAAAGCGAAGGTCAAGCAAAGGTTTATTTCACGCCAAGCATCAAGAATCAAACCGACCGTTCGGGGATGCCTCTTACAGAGAGGGTGACCTCTCCCTGCCTTACGGACTAATTTTTATAGAGCAAAGGCCATGTGATTGAGCCTGGCCACACCCAGGTGGCCAATGAGATTGCAACACACAGAGAAAGCTGCACAGTCATGCTAGGACACACACGGATGACCAATTGAATTAAAATTCACCCCGTAGTAGTTAGTTGAACTAGCCTATCACCTTGGTCAGAATTGGCGCCCAAAAGGCACCCAAAAGGCGGGGCCCACACTCCTTGGTAGCTAGGGAGACAGCATGCATGCCCCACTGATTGGATGTCTCCACCTGGCCCTACTCATCCCTGCATCCGGGCTCTGTTACCTCCACCTGACCTGACCCGCCCTTGTATTTGGGCTCTGTTATCAGGGACTGGTCCACCATATTCTACTGGTTTCTGGGACTTGCTTTTAAGTAAGTTCCCCTGGGGTGGGGGGCAGGGTCAGTTTAAGTTTTTCTGCATAAACAACAAAATCACTGTTTAACCAGATGGAATCGCTCTGGCTAAATAGGCCCTTACAATTTGACAGAGAGCAAGAGAGCACAAACAGGGGGAGCAGCAGAGGGAGAGTGAGAAGCAGGCACCTGATGTGCAGCTCAGTCCGAGGACCCTGGGATCATGACCTGAGTCAAGGCAAATGCTTAAACCATTGAGTCACCTAGGCACCCCATACTCGTTTTTAATAATTATAGCCCTTTGCTTCTGAAGATTAAGTGCTGCAATCTGCCCTCTATTATTTTGGGATCCTAGAATTCCCATTGCTAACTAGGGAGCTCTGTTCTTTTACAGCTTTATTTACATTCAGCCTTGACATGTGGAGGACAGCTGCCACTGACCTTCTTAATAATGCTAATGCCACCTCACCAGGACCCTCCTTGTCACTTTGGTAAAGGGTGTCATTCAAACTGCTCATGGAAGATAGCACATTGTGGGTTTTCAGACCCTACGTGGTATAGTCATCCAACATTGGATGACTATCTAAAATGACAAGCTCATTTTATGAGCTTTCTTATTCTTTCTTTCACAACCTGCCATGGATATTTTTACTTTTCTACCTCATTTAGTATGGATTATCATGTTTTCATACTATCAAAAGTCATTCTAGTAACATATTAGCACAGTCTTCTGGGTGTTTGGCAGATCACTTATTCCTATGTCCTGGGGTAGGGTTTTTATGCCAATAAATTTATCATTATCCAACTTTATGCCTGTCTCTCTTGATTCAGCATTCTTATTATCATTCATGTTGTCTTGGCCCTATTGTCCCTTGACATATAATCCTTTCCACCCTTACCTAAACAAGAAATTCTCCTCAATGATTTTTGCTGAGATTTAATGCTTCATATGTGTTTGGTATGTGTATGTAATATGTGTTTGGTAATTAAGAGGGGAGTTGTGAGTAGATCCTGAGAACAGCATTTCTTATTTTTTCAAGGCATTAACATTTATTGAGTTTTCAAGTCATGGCAGTAAAGCACTAGGTATTGTTTTTTATTTTCGTTTTATTGTGTTATGTTAGTCAGTATACAGTACATCATTAGTTTTTGATGTAATGTTTCATGATTCATTGTTTGTGTATAATGCATATAACACACAGTGCTCCATGCACTAGGTATTAAATGGGAATACTGACACACATTTATGGAAGACTCAAAGAGTTCTGGGAATTCTGGAGTTTCAAGGTTCTGAACTGCAACCTATATGACTCAATCCCTAGTTTTAGAACCCAAGTCTTAGGACTCAGATTCACAACAAAATTGAGAGGAAGATACAGAAATTTCCCATAAGTCCCTGCCCATGGATCATTTTATATTTAATACTCAATATTTTAATAATTTTTGTTTATCTCTACAATGTAGTAGAGAAGAGTATATATTTTCATGTAGCAGTCCAGGATGTGCAATAAAACATGATTCAAAGAATTTATTTCAATTTTTCTTGGAGTTACTATCATAGATTAGTTGAATGTCAAATGTTTGAATGCATACTGCTTTTGTAATATATTATTCATTTATAGGCAAGTTTTTATGTTGACCAAGAACTGTTAACCTTGTGGTGCCACTGGGTCATTTGTATTGTTTAATAACTAACAATAATTACAAACACTTGCAAAACATTTTACTACTTGACATATTTTAACAGATTAGTAGCACACACTCATACAGTAAAATTGTATGTAAGATTTGAAAAATATGGTTAAATATAAAACAGAAAAATGTCTGTTGTGTTGTTTGGTTAAAAAATGGTCTAGATGGCAGTATAGAAGTCTCCTGAGCTCACTTCCTCCCATGACCAGAACAAGCATGCTACATGAGGCTTCACATTTCCTGAGTGAACATTCTGAAACAGGTCAATTTTAAGAAAAAAAATACCTAGAAAAGTTGAATATTTGGAAATTGATAGTGTTAATCCAGACTTACATGTTTTTGTACAATGTCTTTGTATTTCCCTAAGGTCTTACATTCCCATGTTGAAGGCAAGTGTTGAAGATATGCTTTTACTCAGGAGAGGAGTTATATATAAGTTGTATTCAAAAACATGAATAAACATAGTACTAATGCTAGCCCCATGGTGACATTAACTATGCATGAATACATAGAACCTAAAAGATGACATAGTTTTTCTAATTTTTCACTTTCTTATATGATTAATTAAATACTCTGTTTTTTCAACATTTATTTATACATAAATCAATGTGAAAGGTGACCTTGTCTCTTTTTCACTTGATCTCCCTCAGCCTCAGATGCATCATCCTACTAAATTTTGCCACTGGATCTGGTGGTCTACTAACTACATTGCTCAAACTCGCATGACTCGTTAGACTTTGCCAGAAGGAAGATACCATGGTAGATTCGAAGAGAAGGAGGAAGAAAGGAAACAAACAAACATTTCTCTCTTCTCTCCTTGCTTCTAGAAGCACCTTTGATAGTAGTTCCCTTCTTTCTACATTCACAAATTCAAGCACTGTTTCTTTTTTGGTGGGTCACATGGTGAGCTCCACGGTAATTGAATGCTGACAGATGGGTTTTTTTCTTCCCAGTTCTAGGACTGGCTAAGAAGAATCCCAGTAGTTTAGAACCAAGTGTCTAGGATCCTAGATACACCATTTCCTTTCTTTGCTCATCCTCCCCAGTTCTAAGAATGGGATATCACTAGGTATCAGCCTTCTGTTTATTATTCAATGCTCTTTTTCCTTACCACATCTTTGAATTGTTGGGGAACCAATTCCCTTTATTTAATTAGAAGCAATTAAAATTTATAAAAATTAAATTGAAAAAAAAACTGGAATTAAAAAAATTGTTATCTTCCCTAATCGAATCCTTTCAGATGAAGTAATTAATATGAAACTGGATAGGAAACACAAAGCTAGGTAAGTAAGGACAGAGTTAAGCTGAACAGAGCCTCTGAGTCATAGTTTCTTTTTAGCTTCACTGAGAATTTAAAACTTCTCATTCTGGTCAAGATGATGTACAAAGTCATGAGTGAGCCCTGGAAGACATAGGGCTCACCACATACTAGACATCTGGCAATTGATACATCACCTCTTTATAAGCTACTTATGTATGATTGAGTCATCATTCTCTTTTAAAGCTGATTTTAATTAAACTTCCTCTTTTTAGATTATTGCACGGTCCCATGCAGTTGTGAGACATAACACAGAGAGATCTCATGCACACTTTATCTACTTTCCTCTAATGATAACATCTTGCAAAACTGTAGTACCACATCACAACCAGGATACTGACATCTTGTTCACATTTTCCTGGTTTTACTCACTGGGTTTATTGTGAATGTTTAGTTCTATGAAAAGTATTGCAAGTGGGGCGCCTGGGTGGCTCAGTGGGTTGGGCCGCTGCCTTCGGCTCAGGTCATGATCTCAGGGTCCTGGGATCGAGTCCCGCATCGGGCTCTCTGCTCAGCAGGGAGCCTGCTTCCCTCTCTCTCTAAAAAAAAAAAAAAAAAAAAAAAAAAAAAGTATTATTGCAAGTGTAGGTTCATGTGTCCAAAGACACAGTTGTCCAAAGACACAGATAGAAATATAGAATATTTCTATCACCATGTGGATTCTTCATCTTGACCTTCTGTAACAAAAACCACTTCCTTTCTGTGCTCAACCCTTCCTTAAACACTGATATCCACTAATCTCTTCTCCATTTTAATAATTTTGTCATTTCAAGAATATTATATAAATAGAATAATACAGCATGGAAACTTTTAAGAATGGCTGGTTTCCCCCACTCATACTGTTTCCCTTGAGATTCATCCAAGTGGCCATGTGAATTGAGAATTTATTCTTTTTTATTAGTTAGTAGAATTCCATGGATTGGATGTACCACTTTGTTTACCTGCTAGAAGGCACCTGGGTTGCATCTGGTCTTTGGTTCTTATACAAATACAACAGCCCCTTGAACATTTGTGGACAGGTTTTTATGTGAGCATATATTTCTATTTCTCTGGGATAAATGCCCAAGAGCACAATTTCTGTGTGTATGGAGATCTCATATTTAGTTTTTATAAGAAATTGCTAAAGTGCAAGCTATCAGAATGGCTAAAATTTAAAAAAATTGAAAACACCAAAATTTTGGAGAGGATGCAAAGAAACTGATCACTCCTATGTAACTGGTGAGAATGTGAAAATGATACAGCCACTCTGTGAAACAGTTTGGCATATTTTTTCATTTTAACTTTCAAAAACTACTTGAAGTTAACTTTCTATAGTGTTCTGCTTCAGCCCCTCTTGCATCATGGACCACAGTTCCGCCACTTCTCTCCATAGTCCAGCTGAATGAGTGATGACCTGCTAGCTAACCTCTAACACATTTCCAACAATGCTGACATGATAAAGAGGAAATTGCTTGCAGTGTGGATATACATTAACAAAGCAGTTTTTCACAGATGTCTTGGAAGAGTCTTTATAAATTACTGTGGTCATTGTACATGCACAACAGAAGAAAATGCTAAACCTTGTAAAACATGGGCTATTCATTAGAAAATGCTTTTGTGGCATAATGTTAGTGTGCATTTGAAAATGTTTTTAAGCCCCCAAAGGAAAATGCTTTGCATCTGATGAAACAGAGAGGGTTATTAATGGAGACTAAAGAATACAGAAAACAGCTGCTTAAGAAAAAACTCTGCAAAATGCTTGAATTTTATCTGTGTCTTTCAACTTGAATTCTGTAGTAAAAATGCAGTTTTCTAAATACAAACCCATAAGTATTTTGAAATATATAACCTATAAAAAGAAAAAAAAACCCAAAAGTTTATTTTGTAAGTGTATTTGTGTATTTATGCAAGGGGTTCCTTCAACCTTGATGATGATGATGATGGTGATGATGGTGATGATGCTGATTTGCAGTTGGCATTTTAACAAATGATGAGAAGACATTTAAAATGAGTCATTTATCTTAATGACAGTTGTGGAGATAAATGTTTCAAAAAAATAAAAATAAGCACATAAGTAAAAATATTTCATAAGAGGCAAAGATTAACACTATCCAAGACGTATGAGAACCACTTGAAAGCTCGAGATTTAAACTGGGGAAAAAAATAAAATATGTACACATCTTTTTCCTGTTTTATTGCAAAGGAAATACTCTTTCTGGAGAAATTTAAAATCAAATATAAGCAAAAGGTAACATAGCAATTCAGACAGAAATGTTAAGAATTTAGTAGTTTCGTCACATGTTTTTTAAACAGTGTAGTATGAAGACCTTAATATTTCCCTAAATCAATATATTAAACAATATTTTGAACAGCTACATAGTATTACATGAATGGACTATACTACAATTAGATAAACCACCAGAATTTAAACTTTCATTAATTGAAAATATTTTGGTGTTAGAAAAACTTTGCAGTTACCATATTTTACACACACACACACAACCACCATACTATCTTTGGACACTTCTCTAATTACTGGTTGGAACGGTTCCTAGCATAAGTAAAAAGGCATAGCATTTTTTCATAATTAAAGTTTTAAGACATATTGTCTAATTGCTTTAAAGAAATGTGTCCCAATTTGCATTCCAACTGATAGCATCTATTCTTGTTAGTTATTTCACATCCAAACAATCTGTAGGTATTTGTTTACTAATCTGATAAAGAAAACTGTTACCTAATTCTCATCTCTTTAATTAGCATTAAAATTTAAATTTTTCTTATGTTTCCATGTTTCTGATGAACATTTTTTTTAATAAAATTTTCTAAATACCATTTCTTTAAAATGTCTTTATAGAGCTGTTTATATTTTCTAATTAATTTAAAAGGTTTTCTATGTATGAGTTCTTATTTTGTAAATATTTCCCCAGCTGGTCATTTTATTTATGGTTATTTTGGACATAAAAATTCTTAATTTTTCTATAGAAAAATTTTTCTCTTTTTTATATTTGCTCTAAGAGATGTGCTTAGAAGACTATCTCAAAAGCAATGGGAAAGAAATATCATAGTTATTTCCTTCTGACTCCTTTGACATTATATTTTTTGTTTGTGCTTTAAAGTTTTTATTTAAATTCCAGTTAGTTAAAACATGGTGTAATACTAGTCGGGTGTACAATATAGTGATTCGACACTTCCATACAACATCTGGTGCCCATCACAAATGCATTCCTTAATCTCCATCACCTCTTTCACCCATAATACCCCCTCCACCCCACCCAATTTGCTCTTTATAGTTGATTCTGTTTTTTGATTTGCCTCTCTTCTTCCCCCCTGTGCTCATTTGTTTTGTTTCTTAAATTCTACATATGAGTGAAATTACATGGTATTTGTCTTTATCTGACTGAGTCATTTCACTTAACATAATACACTGTAGCTCCACCCATGTTGTTGCTAATGGTGAGATTTCATTCTTTTTGATGGCTGAGTAATATTCCATGTATGTATATACTACATCTTCATGATCCAGTCATCAGTTGATGGACAGTTGAGCTCTTTCCATAATCTTGCTATTGTTTATAATGTTGCTGTAAACATCAGGGTGAATATATACCTTTGAATCAGTATTTTTGTGTCTTTGGGTAAATACCTAATAGGACATTGCTAGATCATAGGATAGTTCTATTTTTAGAACTTACATTTTGAGGAACCTCCATACTGTTCTCCAGAGTGGTTGTACCAGTTTGCATTTTCACCAACAGTTTAAGAGGGATCCCCTTTCTCTGCACCTTCGCCAAAACCTATTGTTTCTTGTGTTTTTAATTTTAGCCATTCTGACAGGTGTGAGGTGGTATCTCATCAGGTTCTGATTTACATTTTCCTGATGAAGAGTGACTTTGAGCATCTTTTCATGTATCTCTTAGCCCTCTGGATGTCTTCTTTGGAAAAGTGTCTATTTATGTCTTCTGCCCATTTCTTGACTGGATTATTTGTTCTTTGGATGTTGAGTTTAATAGGTTCTTTATAGCTTTTGGATACTACCTCTTTGTCAGATATGTCATTTGCAAATAGCTTCTCCCATTCTCTAGGCTACCTTTTAGTTTTGTTGCTTTTATCCTTCACTGCACAGAAGATTTTTATCTTGAAGAAGTCCCAGTAATACATTTCTGCTTTTGTTTCCCTTGCCTTCAGTGATGTGTCTAGTAAGAAGTTGCTGTGGCCAAGTTTAAAGAAGGTGCTACCTATATTCTCCTCTAGGTTTTTGATAGTTTCCTGTTTCACATTTAGGTCTTTCATCCATTTTGAAGTTATTTTTGTGTATGGTGTAAGAAAGTGGTTCAGTTTCATTCTTCTGCATGTTACTATCTAATTTTCCCAGCATCATTTGTTAAAGAGATTGTCTTTTCCTTTGGATATTCTTTTCTGCTTTGTTGAAGATTATTTGACCATATAGTTGTGGGTTTATTTCTGGGTTCTCTGTTCTGTTCCATTGATCCATGTGTCTGTTTTTGCTAGTACCATGCTGTCTTGACAGCTTTGCAATATAGCTCGAAATCCAGAATCATGATGTCTCCAGTTTTGTTTTTCTTTTTCAGAATTGCTTTGGCTATTTGGG
This sequence comes from Enhydra lutris kenyoni, assembly GCF_002288905.1. NCBI lineage: Eukaryota > Metazoa > Chordata > Mammalia > Carnivora > Mustelidae > Enhydra > Enhydra lutris. The sequence goes on along the minus strand of NW_019154096.1, from coordinate 33,699,777 downwards.
ATCTTTTGTGGTTCCATAAATATTTTAGGATTGTTTATTCTATCTCTGTGAAAAATGTTGGTGGTATTTTGATAGGGATTGCATTGAATATGTAGGAAGATTGCTTTGGGTCATATACTTTTTAACAATGTTGGTTCTTCCACTCCATGAGCATGGAAAGCTTTTCCATTTCTTTGTGTCCTCTTCAATTTCTTTCATAAGTGATTCATGTTTTCAGAGTATAGATCTTTTACTTCTTCAGCTAGGTTTATTCCTAGGTATCTTATTGTTTTGGGTACAATTGCAAATGGGACCGATTCCTTGACATCTATTTCTGCTGTTTCATTATGGGTGTCTAGAAATGTAACAGATTTCTGAACATTCATTTTATATCCTGCAACTTTGCCAAATTCACATATTAGTTCTAGCAATATTTTGGTGCAGCCTTTAAGGTTCTCTAAATAGAGTATTATGTTGGCTGCAAATAGTGAATGTTTGACTTCTTCCTTCCCAATTTGGATACCTTTCATTCCTTTTTGTTGTCTGATTGCTGAGGCTAAGACTTCTAGTACTATGTTAAATAGTAATGGTGAGAGAAGATATCCTTGTCTTACTCCCAACCAAGGGGGAAATGCTCTCAGTTTTTCCCCATTGAGGATGATATTACCTGTGGGTCTTACATATATGGCTTTTTTGATGTTGAGGTGTGTACCATCTATCCCTACTTTGTTGAAGATTTTTAATCAAGAAAGGATGCTGTATTTTGTCAAATACTTTTTCTGCATCTATTGACAGGATTACATAATTCTTATCCTCTTTTACTAATGTGGTGTATCACGTTGATTGATGTGTGAATATTGAACCACCCCTGTAGCCCAGGAATAAATCCCACTTGATCGTAGTGGATAAAACTTTTAATGTACTGTTAAATTCAATTTACTAATATCTTACTGAGAATTTTTGCATCCATGTTCATCAGGAATATTTGGCCCGTGATTATCCTTTTCAGAGAGGTTTTTGTCTGGTTTTGGAATTGAGGTAACACTGGCTTCGTAGAATGAGATTTGAAGTTTTCCTTCCATTTCTACTTTTTGGAAGTTTAAGAAGAATCGGTATTAACTCTTCTTTAAATATCTGGTAGAATTCCCCTGGGAATCCATCTGACCCAGAACTTCTGTTTGTTGGGAGATTTTTGATTATTGATTCAATTTCTTTGCTGGTTATGTGTCTGTTCAGGTTTCCTATTTCTCCCTGTGTCAAGTTTTGGTAGTTTGTAGGTTTCTAGGAATTTGTCCATTTCTTCCAGGTTGCCCAGTTTGTTGGTATATAATTTTTCACAGTATTCTCTTATAATTGTATTTCTGTGGTGTTGGTTGTGATCTCTATTCTTTCATTCATGACTTTATCTATTTAGGTCCTCTCTTTTTTCTTTTTGATAAGTCTGGCTAGGGGTGTAACAATTCTTTTGAAGAACAAGCTTTTAGTTTTGTTAATCTGTTCTACCATTTTTTTTCTCTAATCTTTATTATTTCCCTACTGATGGCTTTAGGCTTTGTTTCCTGTTCCTTTTTTAGCTCCTTTACATGTAAGTTTAGGTTGTATATTTGAGACTTTTCTTGCTTTTTGAGGTAGCCTGAATTGCAATATACTTACCTCTTAGGCTCATTTTGCTGCATCCCAAAGGTTTTGGACTGTCATGTTTCATTTTCATTTACTTCCATGTATTTTTAAAAATTTCTTCTTTAATTTCTCGATTAACTCATTAATTCTTTAGTAAGATGTCCTTTAACATCCATGCATTTGGGTCTTTCCAAATTTTTTCTTGTGGTTGACTTCAAGTTTCATAGCATTGTGGTCTGAAAATATGTATGATGTGATCTTGATCTTTTTATACTTGTTTAGGGCTGATTTGTGACCCAGTTTGTCATCTCTTCTGGAGAATGTCCCATGTACACTTGAAAAGAATGTGTATTCTGATACCTTAGGATGAAATATTCTGAATATATCTATTAAGTCCAACTGGTTCAGTGTATCATTCAAAGCCATTGTTGTCTTGTTGATTTTCTGCTTAGATAATATGTCCATTGCTATAAGTGAGGTGTTAAAGTCTCCTACTAATATTCTAACATTATTAATGAGTTTCTTTATGTTAATTGTTAATTGATTTATATAGTTGGGTGATCCCAAGTTGGGGGCATAAATATTTATAATTGTTAGATCTTCTTGATGGATAGACCCTTTAATTATGGTGTAATGTCCTTCTTCATTTCTTCTTACAGTTTTTGCTTTAAAATCCAGTTTGTCTGATATAAGCATGGCTACTCTGGCTTTCTTTTGATGTTCATTAGCATGATAGGTGATTCTCCATCCTCTCACTTTCAATCTGCAAGTGTCTTTAAGTCTAAAACGAGTCTCTTGTAGGCAGAATATAGATGGATTTTAGGTTTTGTTTTTTTTTTATCCACTTTAATACCCTATGTCTTTTGACTGGAACATTTAGTCCATTTACATTCAGAGCAATTACTGAAAGATGTGAATTTAGTGTCATTGTGTTACCTGCAGAGTTGGTGTTTCTGGTGATGTTCTCTGGTCCTCTCTAGTCTTTGTTGCTCTTGGTCTTTTTTTCTCCACTCAAAGTGTCCCTCTTAAAATTTCTTATAGGGCTGGTTTAGTGGTTATGAGCTCCTTTAGTTTTTGTTTGGGAAAATCTATCTCTCTTTCTCTTCTGAATAATAGCCTTGCTGGATAAAGAATTCTTGGCTGCGTATTTTTCCCAATCAGCACTTATACCGATTTCTTCTGGCCTGCCATGTTTCTGTGGACAGATCTGCTGCAAATCTGATCTGTCTTCCCTTGTAGTGTAAGGATTTATTTTTCCCCTTGCTGCTTTCAGGATTCTTTCCTTGTCTATGTATTTTGTGATTTGACTAGAATGTGCCTTGGTAATGGTTGGCTTTTGCTGGACTTAATGGGAGTTCTCTGTGCTTCTCAGATTTTGATGTCTGTGTCCTTCCCCAGAGTAGGGAAGTTTTCAGCTGTAATTTGTTCAAATAAACCTTCTGCCCCTTTTTCCTCTTCATCCTCTGGGACTCATGATACAAATGTTAATATGTTTTAATAAGTTGCTGAGTTCCCTAAGTCTACCTCTGTGGTCCATTAGCTTTCTTTTCCTCTTCTTTCCAGCTTCATTATTTTCCATAATTTTATCTTCTATGTCACTGATTTGTTCCTCTCCTTTGTCCATCTTGTTTTCATGGTCTCCATTTGGGATTGCATCTTGGTTATCACATTTTTAATTTCAACCTGACTGGATTTTAGTTCTTTTATCTATGGAGTAAAGGGTTCTCTAGTGTCTTCTATGCTTTTTTCAAGCCCAGCTAGTATTCTTATAATTGTTGTTTTAAGTTCCAGTTCAGACATCTTACTTGTATCAATATTGATTAAATCCCTGGCAATGAGTTCTACTTCCTGTTCTTTCTTTAGGGGTGAATTTGTCTGTCTTGTCTTTTTGTCCACAAGAGAAAAGAAGAAAGAAAATAAATGAACAAATAAACAAAATCAAAAAACAAAAGGAAAAGGGGAGTTAGAGAGGAGAAGGGAGTTGGGGGAAATTGGAAGGGGAGGTGAACCATGAGAGACTATGGACTCTGAAAAACAATCTGAGGGTTTTGAAGGGGCAGGGGGTGGGAGGTTGGGGGATCCAGGTGGTGGGTATTGGAGAGGGCATGGATTGCATGGAGCACTGGGTGTGGTGCAAAAACAATGAATACTGTGATGCTGAAAATAAATTTAAAAAAACAAACAAAAAAACCCAAAACCAAAACAACAACAACAACAACAAAACACAACAAAGGAGCCCTCCTCCCAAAAAAGAAAAATTAATCCTGTGTGTGTTTTGGTCTGCTTGTTAAAAGCATCTAGATCCCAAAATTTAAAGAAGAAGAAGAAGAAGAAGAGAAAGAAAAGAAAAAAGTAACTGAAAATAAAATATATATATCAATTTATATATAAATGGGAAAAATTAATAATAAAAATTTAAAAAGGGAACTGAAATAATAAGAAAATAAATGAAAAAAAATTAAAAATAAAGAATAAGAGTAAAAAAGAAGCTAGATCCTATTTCTCTTGTAGCTGAAACTTTGCAGCTCTCTATGATCAGTTGTCTTGGTGCAAGTGAGCTGTTTTGTGTTGGTCTTCTGGGAGAGGGACCTGCGGTACTGATTCTCAGGCTGACTTGTTTCAGTGGAAATGTTTCTCCAAGGCACAAGGGGAACGGGTTGCTGTAAATGGCGTTGGCCTTCACTAGGTGACACTGTGTTCCTCCCTGAAGGCTTTTGGTGTTAATGGGAAGGATGATTATGGTAGTGCCTAGCTCTCCAGACCTGGAGTTTGCACACTCAGCTCTTCAGTGAGCCCTCACAGAAGACCAATCAATCACCCCATTTGTGTCCCCGGTTTCCATCTGAACCCTGCATTCACCCTACCTGTGTCTGAGCTTTTTTTATCTCAGGTGTGAAACTGAGTTGCAAAACTCCAAAGTTTAGGAATGCCTGTGGCACAGACCTACATGGTTCCTTGGTGGGGTTGATGGAAGGTGGGAGTGTCTTCCCTTGCTTTTGCCTTTGCTGGTTGGTCCCAGGAAAGCAGTCATGGGACTGTGCAGTTGTTTCCAGTTTCCAAAACAGCAGAAAGCCAGAGCCAAGACTCACTACTCTCAACTGGCTTCCCCACTCTTATACCTGGGAACAGAGCAGCAAAATGGAGCCACTCATTCTTGAGACCCAGTGGTATCCTCAGACCATTCTATGACTCCTGAGATTCTGCCCCACTTCAGCACCTGAGCACGTTTAAGCCAGGCACATCCCCCATGGTAGCAGACTTTTAAAAGTTCATATTTTGAGCTCTGCTGCTTATAATACTTGGTAGTAGCCTTCATAAGCTGGACTCCCACTCTGCCACAATACCCATAGTTATATCTCTCCCAAATCAACTCTCCGCACCTCCTACCTTCCAAAAGGTGGTCACTTTTCTACTTGTAGTCTTGCAGTTTTTGTTTTTTCAGACCTCCGATTGATTTCGAGGGTGTTAAAAATGATTTGATAACTATTTAGCTTTGTTTGAAGGACAAGATAAGTTCAGTGTCCTCCTACTCCTCCACCATCTTAATCCCTCTTACCAAGAGTGTATTTTTAAATTCCCATCCATTTGTGAATTTTTCTGTTTTACTTCTGCTATTTATTTTCTAGTTTCCTTTAATTTTGGTCAGAAAAGATAGCTGGAATAATATCAATTTTCTTAAATTTGTGAAGACTTACTTTTTCATATAGCATGTGATTTGTCCTGGAGAATGTTCCATGTGAGCTTGAGAGGAATGTGTATTCTGCTGCTATTGGGTGGAATGTTCTGTATATGTCTGTTAGGTTCATTTGGTTAGAGTGTACTTTGAGTCTATTATTATTTCCTTATTGATTTTCTGTCTGGTTGATCTGTCTATTATTGTAAATGGAGTATTGAAGTCTACAACTATGTTGTTGTCTATTTCTGCTTTTAGATCTGTCAATGTCTACTTTATGTATTTAAGTGATCTGATGTTGGGTGCATAAATGTTTATAACTATTATATCTTCCTGTTTAATTGATTCTTTTATCATTATGCAATGTCCTTCTTTGTCTCTTGTGACTGTTTGGCTTAAAGTCTATTTTGTCTGATATAAGTATAGCTACCTCTGGTTACTATTTATAAGATTACTTTTGATTACTATTTACATGCATTATCTTTTACCAAATCTTCACTTTCAGCTTATTTGTGTACTTAAATCTAAAATCAGTCTCTTGGAGGCAACATGCAAATGGATCTTGTGTTTTTAAAATCCATTCTGCTGTTCTATGTCTTTTATTTAGAGAGTTTACTCCATTTACATGTATCATAATTATTTATAGGTAATGACTTACTATTACTATTTTAAAAATTGTGTTCTGTCTCATATTTCTTTTTTCCTCCATTCCTCCTTGGCATTTTTCTTTGTTTTTTTTTTTTTTTTGATGATTTTTTTGTGATCATGTATTTTGATTCTCTTCTCTATCTTTTTTTGTATCTTCTGTACTTTTTTTTCTTTGTGGCTACCATGAGACTTGCAGATAACTTCTAGTCATTATAATAGTCTATTTGGTGCTGATAATTGCATAGTATCAATCATATAAAAAACTCCATACTATTTTATTCCTCCTCCTTTACTGTTTATTTTATTGAAATATGAATTTATTTATTTTTATATTATGTATTTATTAACCATTTTAAGAAATAATACTTTTGTCTTTTAATTTTTATACTAGTGTTTAAAGTGATTTATGCACTACTCTTACAGTATTATATTATTTTGTATTTATTTATATGTTTACCTTTACCTGTAGGATTTATATCTTTGTATGCTTTTGTACTGCTTTTTAGTGTCCTTAAATTTTGACTTGAAGAAGTCCTTTTAGTACTTCTTATAAGTTAGTTTCAGAAGTGATGAATTCCCTCAGTTTTTAGTTTTGTGGGAAAGTCTGTATCTCTCCTTTATTTTTAAAGGACAGTTTTACCAGGTATACTAATCTTGGCTGAAGTTTTTTTTTTCCTTTCATAACTTTGAATATATCATCCCATTCTTTCCTGGACTGAAAAGTTTCTGCTGAGAAATCCACTAATATTATTATTGGGCTTCTGTTGTATGTGACAAGATACATTTTCTTGTCACTTTCAAAATTCTCTTTTTATGACTGACTTTTGACAATCTGATTGTAATGTGTCTTTGTGCAGACCTATTCAAGTTATATATTTGTGGTCTTTTAAATTTTACAAATATGGATGTTCATTCCCCTTCCCAAATTTGTTATTTTTTCAGCCAATATTTCTTTAAATAAGCATGATGCCCCTTTCTCTTTTCCTTCTCCTTATTGGACTACATAATATCTATATATTGGTTTATTTGGTAGTATCCTATAAATCATGAGCACCCTTCACACTTCTTTTTGTTCTGTTTTCTTTTTCCCTCTCTGACTGGTAATTTCAAATGACCTATATTTGAGCTTACTGATTCTTTTTTTTGGTTTGATCAAGTCTGCTATAGAAGCTCTTCTTTCATTTTTCACTTTGGTCATGTGTTCTTCAGTTCCAGAATATCTTTCTGGTTTGTTTGGTGTTTTTTTTTTTTGTTGTTGTTGTTGTTGTTTTGTTTTTTTTTTTTTTGTTTCTGTCTCTTGTTAGACTTTTTTGCTTTGTCCATGTATTGGTTTCCTGATTTCATTTAGTTATCTATCCGTGTTCTCTTGTGCTCTCTCAGCTGCTTTAAGATTATTTTGAATTCTTATTAGGCAGTTTATAGATCTCCATTTTTATAGGGTCAGTTACTAAGACTTTATTTTTTTTTCTTTGGTAGTGTCATGCTTCTCCAATTCTTGTATAGTCCTTTTTTGAAAATTAAAAATATATATATTTATTTATTTGAGAGAGAGAACATACACCAGTAGGGGGAGGCATATATAGAGAGAAAGAAAGACAGACTCCCCACCAAGTGGGGAGCTGGATGTGGGGCTTGATCCCAGGATCTTGAGATCATGACCTGAACCAAAGTCAGAGGCTTACTGACTGATCCACCTAGACACCCACCCCACTTTATTTTTTAAGGTTTTTATTTATTTGCTTGAGAGACAGCAAGAATGAGAGATAAAGAGAGCACACAGAGGGAGAGGGAGAAGCAGACTCCCTGCTGAGCAGAGAATCATGACCTGAGTTGAAGCCAGGCACTTAACTGGCTGAGCCACCAGAAGCCCCTGATCCTTATAGTCTTGCAGTGGTGTCTGTACATTTGAAAATGAAGTAACCTCTTTCAATATTTAGAGACTGACTTCAGCAGAGAAAGCTCTTCACCAGTCAACCCAGCCAGAGATTGTATGGACACTGGTTGGGGTCTGTGAGAAGGCAGTGGGTCTTGGGTCTTCTGGGTGACCTTGAGCCTGGATCTGCCTGGGAAGGCCTACAACCTATGTAGGCATGGGCCAGCCTGATAGTGGGGCACATTAGGGTAACCCCAGAGCCTGGGTTCATAGGGGCCAGCCTGAAACCTGTTTCCATGGGTGTGAGCCTGTAGCCAAGGTCGACTGGAGCAAGCAGTGTTTATTGAAGCTGTTCTTATGATACTGGCGTCCATGGTGAATTCAGACATCCATTTCCCTGTACTTCTCCCATAGGAAAGCTCCTAGATGAAGGGACTCTCTCAGTGTTGCACCGTATAGGCTTGGGGGAACATGTGCTGTAAGTAAAGCCAAACTATCTTTCCTACCCACTCCAGTGCATCTTTTCTCATTTCTGTGTTCCACACATGGGTTTTGTAATCCCTTATCTGGACTTCTGAGCTCTTATGAAGGTATTTTGGTCCAAGACTGCAGGTTAGGTTGGTGTTTCTGTATGGGAACATGGTGGATCCTCCTTTTCTGCCCTCTTGCTGATGTCAATCCCACCAAATTTATCAAGTACCTCTTTTATGCCAGTCAATGGTGAAGTAAGTTACTCCATTAATGTATTGAAGCCTACATATTAAAGGTAGCATGAGTGAAGAGGAGGAAAGGAAGTCATAGTATGCTAATTAATTCATTAATCAATCGGTTATCTCATGACTTGAAAGGTAGTGGGAAGCATTACAAAAATAAATGGGGACTATATTGAGAGTGCCCTCAATGTAGGTAACTTTAGCTAGAGTAGGGAAAGACTCCTGCATTGTGGCTCAACTTCCACTAAGTTCTGGAATAGAAATGGTATAAAAACACTGAGAAGCAGAAGCACAAGCAAAAGGATGATCTGGTGAAAAAACTATTTAAAGGGTAGAAGGAAGAAAAACTTGACTGAAACACAGTGAACAAATAGACAATTTAGAAGGGATCCTATTGAAAACTGAATTATAACAATAATTACAATAAATTGAGCTAGAGTGAATGCAGAGGAACATAACAATTTTAATTAGAAATAATGTAAAATATGTGGAAAGCAAGCTTATCAAATTTTAATTTTAAGATAATTAACCCTAAATTTTTTTAAACCTCGTAAAATGTAAAAGAAAAATAAAAGGGAAGTTGTAACAGAAAAGAATATTCTGGGAAAACTTGGAAGATTGCCTCTGTAATTCAAGAATATTATTCATCACAGAAAAAATGTGATTAAGAATTATGGACAAGAAAAATATAATCTAACATATTAAATTATAAGTATCGAAGTAACAAGCAAATAATGTGGGGAATAAGACATCATTTACTGAGAGAAAAACTCAAGTTGACATTAGAATTCTTCACAAAGATTCAATCTCAATTCAATGTAAAATTATACAGTATCCATAAAATTTGGAAGCAGAGAAAGGTGACCCAAGGTAACAATTTCCAGCAAAGTTATCTTTTGCATACACACTGGCAATTTGACTGTGTACTCAGGTAGTTGAAAAAATTAGAGGTAATCTCATACATATATAAGTGTTTCTGAGTAAAAAGCACTTTGTGAGGAAATCCGAGAAAATCAGGACTGAAGAAGTTGTGGTAAATCAATAAAAGGTTAGCATTTGGTTTATACTGAAACTAAGGCCAGGTGGTGCCTGGCTGGCTCAATCAGAAAAACATGTGCCTCTCTTGATCTTGAGGTCATGAGTTTGAACTCCATGTTGGGTGTAGAGATTACTAAAAAACATAAATAAACTTTAAAAATAAAATAAAATAAAATACAATTTCTTTTAAAAATTCTATTAAAAAAAGAAACTAAGGCTAGTCAACCAAGAAATTATGTTTACAAAACAGAATGTATGTGTTATAAATCTTGACAATGAAGGAATAATGATTTGATAAAATCTTTGAAATAATAGTAAAATAAGGGGGGATAATAATGATAGTACTCTTAATATTTCCAAGAAGACCATTAACAGACAATCTCTGAAATTAAACCACATGGTTAAAATTGTTTTAAAAATTTACATTTTTCTGAACTTTACAGGATGAGCAACAAATTTCTTTTGGGTGAAAAAGATTTATCTCGAATTTGGTGATCATTTTAGTTCTAAGACAGCAGTACTTTTTGTTTTTCTTAATTGAAGTAGAGTTAAATGTTGTACACATTGACAAAATTATTTTTGTCTGTCTTTCTGTCTATTCATCTGCATAGACATAGGCCTGAAATAACATTCTCCTCATAATATTGATTGTTATTTCTGGTTATAAGATTTGGGTTAATAGGATGTTTTCATTTTAACATCATTTCAAATTATACTAAACACATATAATTAAAAAAATTATTGGGCCCAATTTCATGTTCTCATCATGAATCCAATTATCAATTTCTTTATTTTTTTTTCTTGCTCCTGACTGTATTGTACTGATTAGGACAGCTAGAAAGGTCAGCAGCCAATTTCCCCAGGTTCATTCCTCCTGGAGTCAGAATGCCAGTAATCACTCAAAGGCTAGCTAGGAGTAGCAGTAAGTCTTTTTAGTAATATCCCCGCACATCCATCAGAATTATTGATGTGCTGGTGTCCCGGGAAATCTCGTTTCTTTCCAGTGATAACAAGGACTCTGGATGTGTCAATTAGATCCTGCTATTGTAACTTGTCAATTAGATCCTGCTGTTGTAACTTGTCAATTAGATCCTG